>NC_057799.1:438851544-438892922 GCF_018294505.1 Triticum aestivum
TAAGGAGTGAGGTGTCTATATTTGAGGGACTTTAGCGTACTTGAGATATACATGGTCAATAGTGTGTGCACTCATGGTTGATCAATTTGTTTCACAGTTTGGACTATGAGATAACGATACTTTTGAACATGCGTGATATACCTTGATGTACCAGAATTACAAACCTAAGATTGGAATTTTGGAATTTGACTCCATCATTAGCTTTTGTAATTCATTTAAACGGAGGTACATTTTTTAAGCCGGGATTTCGTGATTTCAAATTTATATATCAAACCTAGAGATACACACATACGGGCATGTTCAAACTTTATAATCATCCACTTTATTCGTACACACACACACACATTTTTGCTTTTGTCATCATATTTAGGATAAACACATTTGGAATTTCATTTGAATTGGACCGTATGATGGTATTTGCTTGTAGTAGCTCAACGATCCATATTTGAATTGAATGGACAATCTAAGTTTCGAGTTGGATACATTAATTTTCAAAACTTGCACTTTTTTTGCGTGCAAAACAAACAAATTCTCGGCCATGATATCATAGTCGGCCGTACAAGAGCAGAATATAATTTCAGGCGCCAAAAGCTTTCAAACTTCCAGCTCACATCGAAATATCTCGCGCCCGAAAGTTTAGCCCTGCGATATTCCTGTTTTACCCCTGCCACATGAACGGAAAAGGGCTACTTGGGTAACTCCATTGTTTCCCCCTCTTTGCCCCCAACATTCTTCCCCAGAGCCCCTCCCCTTCCCCTCCCCGACCCCCAACCACGGCAAGCCGCCGAATCTAGTCCTCCGCCGCAGCGGTGGACCTCACACCCCGACGGATCTACCTTCCGCACCTTGGAACCCCCAACTGCCAACTCACCAGTTCACCGGAGCCGCTTCAGCGACTGGCTTGTCCACCGCTCCAGATCTCCTTGACCGCCATCATGGTCCAACGCACCGGATCTGCTTAACCGGCACCCTCGTCCACCACAGTGTAGGCCCTTCACTGACTCCCTCGTCCGCCCCTTCGCTGGCCCTTCATACAAGCCCTCGTCCGCCGCAACAGATCCGCCTCACCGAAAGAACTATACAACGCGCCCGCCGAAGACTTCGTCCACTGCACCGGACCCGCTCCACGGACGCCATATTCAACTCCACCGGCCCTGCTTTACCGACGCCGCAACCTCACAAGGTTATTTCGATTTGTACTCCTTCGGCTTTTCTCTTTATCGTGCAACTATTCACTTACCACGAATGAGCTTTATTGTATGTCGACAGGCGCCGCAACCGTAGCACCGGAGCCGCTTCAGCGACAGTAGACCCAAACTCAACCACAACATGAGCACCATCGATGATCCTTAGCTATCAAGTATGACAACGATACCCATACGCCGCCGAGAATCAGGTACTATTATCCAACGGCCGGCGCCTACGTTCACTTTCTTAGCATAAGCACCGCACCTTTGAATTTCTTCAGGGCATCATCCTGTTTTTCATGAGACGCGTTATTCTGCTTGCACCTGTAGGGCCATACTTCTGGCAGTGAACATGTTACAGGTGCTAAATTACATACCAGTGCACATATAGTTAATATGCTTTAGTTTTGTCCTAAGTATTACTGTACTTCCTAGATATCACTGCCTACTATTCTACTTCTTGAATGCTATATTTATGATAATGGTGTTGTTCTGATGCCACCTGTTGGTTCCATCAGACTGCTTAATGTTCTCTATGCTTAATTACACATCAGAAAACTAGCATGTGGTTCCGCTGCTTTTTGTTCGTTTTACCCTACATTTTCTGATGCTAGCTATTACATCACTGCTCCGAGCCTCTGTTCATTACTTGTTTGTGCATTCTTGATCTTCCCAAGTTGCATGACTAATTTGATGCTTCTATTAATTATGGAGCTGCCAACCCCATCAAGCAAAATATTTGTTCTTTTGGGGCAGGCACCTCAAACAAGCATAGAAATAGAGGGAAGCAGATATATTGTCGTGTATGCACACACCCTTCTTTCATTAGTTCAAATGAACCATTGATGATCAATTTGGACCAGTGCATGCGATTAAAATTAATTTTACCTAAATAGAGGGTGCAGAATAAACTACAACAACTAGATTTGCAACCACGGGATGCTGACGATATCTTCAGAGAACGTTGCAACAGCAGCGAGGCTTCACAACAACATATGGTAAGCCATTGTGTTTTAGTACATGTGAAATGTAATGCGAGTGGGCTGCTTTCTTGGCTTGTGCTCTCAACCTACAATCCTACAGAATTACAAATAGTTTAGTTGTCTGCTTTGCTGTATCGCTTGATTCGAATGCTTGTTTGTAGTTATGCTATACCTGAGTTGGCGAATATGTCAGCAGTGCCTGCTGTACTATCGTAAAGAAATGCATGCCTAGTTCATTTGAGTCCTTAACTTTTCCTCTATACTTCATCACAAGACTGTCTTCGTAGTTTATATAGGCCACACTGTTAAGTGCTTTCTCAGATTATTTCAACTGCTTAGATGCCTTGGCAACTTAAATATAGCGGTGGTACACTCCCTTTCAACTTTCATCTTACCATTTTAATTTCTTTTCGGCTGATGCTGCTTCGAACCATTCAAATATAGCTTGCCATGCTCGGCAATAATTCGTATGTCGTTTACCATGTAAGCTTACTGCCTGGATCATGCGATAACTATCTCTTACTTATGTCCAACGGAAACCTTTCAGGATGCCGTTCACACTAGGACACAATGTACAACCCCAGAATCTATTTGTGGAAGCAGTGCGCCATCCAGGTTACCAGATGGTAGCAGTTCAGAGGCAACACCGCCGGAGAGCAGTCTGAGCACAGATATTATAGTTCTTGAGGCTCTACTAGAGGCAGAAAGAGATGGTGTGGCTGCCATGAATGAGGTAATCTTTATCTTGAGGCTGGAAATTATGGAATTAGCGGCACACATTATGCAAGCAACCCAAGAATTGGAGGAAGTAAGAATGTTGCATTTGAAGACGGAGGAGGTCCTGCTGTTTCTGCTATCGGAAGCCCAGGGTAATCCTGGTTCTTGTTTAGATACCATATGAAATTGTCATTAGATTATTGTACTTGCATGTTGTGTCATGTCTCTAAATGGATTATGTTGTAAGACCCCCTTTGTTGTCCATGTGTTGTAATGATCCGAATTTTTTAGGCGAGGTAATCCTCAGTACTTGTATGATTGACATAAGGTGAACTGTTTTTCGTGTGAGCATATTCTATTGGATGAAATAACTGTTTGACTCAAAGTGTATCCAACCTACTGAATTCGAAGATCACAGCATTTCTAAATCATAATCATATATAAAGGTGGAATAAATCTTTGTTGTGGTTTTGAAGAAATAAATAACAAAACGTAGAATTATCTGTGGATATTTGTAATCGAATACAAATTGGATTTGAATATAGTTTGCCAGGGCCCAGGGCAAACGTGAATGCTAATTCTCCCAAGTTTTGAACGAAGCGGCTAAACACCCACTATAATTTGTGGGCTGCCCGAAGCAAGTGTTTGCGAGATGGAAATTACTGTCTACCCCTGACACTTACATCCTTATCGACCGGATTTACACTGCTGTCGATAGGGGTAGACTAGTAACTTCAATCAGACGTGACATGACGGCCTCTGAGCCCATTCAGACACGGTGGGCACCCAACGTGGGTGGCAAAACACATTTGATTCAAGCTCGTCCGAAAGACATGTGTCTCTCCCTCCATTTACCCATTCATACACGGTGGGTGGCAAAACAAACTCTCCTCGTCCGAAATCGATGTAGGCTAATATTTTAAATAGGGGCAGATGTGTAACTTCCCTCGGACGTGACAGAACCGCCCTACCTGTCAGCCCCGTTCATACACCGTGGGCGCCTACCATGGGCGGCAAAACACCCTCTCCTCGCCGAAATAGTTCCCGGCAAATATTTGGGAGATGCGAGATTACCGTCCTATCCCCAACCGACGCGATGTCCGAAATTTTAAACGGGGGATAAGTTCGTAACTTCCCCACATTTCACAGAAGCGCGTCCCAAAGTTTGAGATCCCCCTCCCCTCCATTCCCCATTCATACACCGTCGGCGCCACGATAACCTCCCCACTGCGGCCAGCCTCCTCCGTCCGCCACCCCATTCTCCACCTTGCCGGAGCCGCTACCCCTACCCCGTCGTCCACTGCAAGAGATGGACGTCTCTCATCCACGGCGCTGGACAAGGATCCTTTCATCGCGTCCTCTCGCTTCATCGGTGCCATCGTCTACCTTGCCGTTGCCGCTCCTACAACCGCCTCGTCCACGGCAACAGGATTTATCCCCCGACCCGACCGTCTACCGTCTAAAGTCTTATTCCCCGCCGCCGACAGCCATCGCACCCGCAGCACCCTCAATGTATCAGCAGAGGCCTACACGGCATCGCAAGAGAGGTGCTACTCTTCCATATGTGCTTAAGTTATTGATCTCACCTGGAAAATAGATCGTAATTTGTTTACTATACTTTGCTTGTCCGTACCAAATCATAGTGGCTAGTTGAAAGCAAACATTGGTTGCAAAGTAGCTTTGTCTGGTTTGCACCTTCAGATCCGCCATGGCACGGGCACTATACTCGTAAAGCTTATGGTTTCCCCCCTTTATATTCACTACCATCATCATAGGTGCTCTGTGTCATGCTAGCATTGCTCCTCAAGACCTCAACCCAAAGCTTATGTGTTGAAATACGAATCTGATATGATGCTCATATCACTAAAACAGAGAACGTTTAATTGGTCACCTAATGTTCCTATATTCGTTTTGAAAAGCATGTGCGCCACCCACTGGTCTAGCTAGTTCCAGTTTCCTGATTTTCCTCTTGATGCTTAGGGTTTTCCCCTTTTATCTACTCTACTATGATCTGTGTAGGTGCTTTCTGTCGTACTAGCATTACTCCACCCTTCAAGCTAAACAACACAACACTCAAAATTCGAAAGCTTAGTTGTTCAAATATGATTGTGATATGATACTGATATTAGTTAACAGACACATTTAATTGGTTAGCTGAAGGTCCCACTTCAGTTTCCAAATGCATGTCGCGACATATAGAGAGACAACAGAATTGCATTTCTTTGTCACTCGTTGACTGTACTCTCTTGTCCATACCAAATCTTAGTTGTTATTTCAAAGCAAACATCGGTTTCTAACTACCCTTTGCGCGGTTTGCAGCTTCAGATCTGCCATCCCACTACCATGGTCAACACTGTACTCATCATGCTTATGGTTTCCCCATTTTATGATGACCACGATCAGCCTACGTGGTTCGTGTCGTAATAGCACTGCTCCACCCATCGAGCTAAACAAGCTTACTTGTACAAATTCATATCTGATATTAATGCTGATATTAGTAAAACTGAGAGATGTTTAATTGGTCAGCTAAATGTTCCTACTTTTGTTTCGGAATGCATGTGAGCCACATATGGAGAGACCGGAAAGAATAGTATTTCTCTGTGCGCTCTGCTTCATCATGGGTGGCCAACCGACATTGTATTGAAAGACTTGTAATATCTTCAATCTGCTTGATCTTCTGCTCTTATTTAAGATGATCGTCTTCTCTTGCGGTCGACTGGTCAGGTCGAGTTGTTCTCCCTTAGTATATTTTGAATCTATGAGGTTAGGTTGACTTGTTCTTCTTTACTATATGTTGAAGCTGTCATCTGCGAAGTGTCATCACTTCTGGAGCTCTCATATTTGAGTAGTAGGCCACATTATATTAATGCACACACCAAATTACAGCATGCATGGCATCTCTTAAAATAATTGCAGAGATAGCACAAAGGGGTTTACAGGGAGGCAATATTGGATTAGAATCACTTCTGCATTACAAAGATAATCTCACTTGTTTTTATGTTTTCATGCATGTCAGATATTGAACATTATCAAAATGAATATGAGAATGGGTGCACGAGAGGAATATTGCGGAACAATCCACTGGCTAACAAAATTGGCATGGTGGAGGATGGCCTATCTTATTCACCCATCAGGGTGCTTGCTCTAACTTGGCAAGGTTGTATTGGTTGCACATATTTTGCATCTGACCTCTTGCATTACTTCTAGTTTGTTACACCATCTGCTTAGTTTAAGCATCATATATGAGTATATGCCATACCTATCCATTTTCTGTACCTATTCCATGTGTTGTCATACTATGTTTTTCCAGTCAAATATTATTCTTTCGTAATATATGTCCAAAAGGAAGAGGGTGAGTGCAGGTCCTCAAGGAGTACAAGCTAGGTATTTGGAAAAGGTAGTGATACATGTTAAATCAGATAGACCAGCAGCCACACAAAACACATGCCCAACTGTACCACACTTTACCCCTACTCCAGTGGCCAAACCCCTATTAGAACTGCTGGGAGCCCAGCGTCAGGTACTGTCTATGATATCAATTCAAAATTTGAACTCCTAAATTTCTGCATGTGCCTTACCTTCTCTCTTGTATGAAAACTAATTTCAGATGAATCTCCTTGCTCAAAGGATCATACGATCTCACAATAATACTGGGCTCTGCATTGCTCTTGTCAGTACCTCTCTCCCTTTTGCCTTGTAACGCCGTACTTAATTAATTGCTATTTGATTATGTATCATCAGTCTGCACCTGAGCTTCATTATCCTCTGTTTCTTCCAATATTATTTGATCTATATTTACTCTTTGCAAAATGTAGAATAATGCCAACGCTTATAAAGAATTTTCTTTGGCGAATTTATTGAATTATCCTTCCATCAACATGGAGAAGGGCTTTGTCCAGCCTGTGTTAACATGTAATGTAAGTTCATCCTTCTCAAGCCTTCAAACTTTGTTCTAGTATAGATTTGGATAGGCATCATTTCCTCCACTGCTATTTGCTTTGTTGCTTACATCTGATTGGATGTTTACAACAACTACCAGTTTCTAATTGTAGTTGTAAAAACATGTTCCTTATGCAGAGCAGATCCATTTATTTGCTTATATAATTGTGAAACCTATTACATGTCTCCTTGTTTCTCTTTCAGAGTCATATCTCTTATGCCAGGCAGAACTTTAGGGAAGATAGTGAGCCAAACCATCTTGAGGACAGCGAGATGACCCCAAGGTCCTGTCTTGATGAAGATAGTGAGTTGAAGCTACTCACCAGCAGGTGTGAGACAACCTCTGTGTAGTCGCTGCCTCAATCAGTTCGACTTCTTTAGTCTCAACTTAAAGTGGAAAGGCTTGCTTCAGCTCAGCTCCGACTTGAAGTCAAAGATGTAATGAAGATGTCAGAGGACTGCCTTGCGCAACATCATGCCATACAACTACGGGTGATGCATCTATCATTGACACAACTAAGGTCTAATCAGCTTGTTCGGCTGTTTGTGGGGCCCGACCTGGCCAGGCCTAGTGCCTTCTGAAGTGCTCCCAGTTTTGTATATTATTTTGTTGGCGCGTTTATTTGCACTGGTGGCGAACTTTGTTGCCCAGTGGATGTAATATGTGTAATAGCCGTGATAGCCTAGCGTAAGTTTGCTGCTTATTTATTTCCTTGTTGTCTTGTTTATTTGTTTGCTTGTAGTTAGTGCAGTTCTTTTTCCGTGGTTTGCTAGTGGCTGCAATAACCTATTTTTTAAAACTAGGCCACAATAACCATGGGCTACATATTTACTGTAGTGACACCGGGCCTCCTACGCGCCGTAGAAACAATGGGCCTTCTATGGTCTGTAGAAACAATGGGCCTTCTACGGGCCGTATCATCTATGGGCCTTATACGGGCCGTATGATCGATTGGCCAAACATGGGCCAAAAATAGACCGCATTATGGCCGTAAAAGGGCTAGAGTTGGAGTCGTCCGTTCATGGGCCGACCATAACGGGCCGTCGTTAATAGGCCGTATTTGATGACGCTACGAAAACGGCCGAATGTATTAACGGGCCACAAACGGGCCGACTGTAACCACGGGCTGACTTTGGCCCACAAGCAGAAAATGGCAGTAACGGGCCGTAAGTAACCGAATGCTGGAAATGAGCCCAAGAACAAATGGGTCCTGAGAAGGCCGAAAGATAACATGGGCTGCAAACAGCCCAATGGATTAATGGGCCGTTAATGGGTATAAAGCAATACACTGTTCATTACGGGCCAGTTTCACCACGGGCCGTTAATGGGCCAAGAGTTACAAAGGGCCTCATATGGGTTGAAAGACGTCATGGGCCATACATGGGCCGGAACTTAAAATGGGCTGGAATCATATTGGATGGCCCAGATGACGCTACTGGGCCTAATTTGGATAGTTCGTAATGGGCCCTGGGTTAGCGGGCTGTAAATGGGCTATATGCGAACAGGCCGTTAATAGGCTTTCCGTGGGCCGGCCCGCCACCTTTTAACCAAGTCAAACGGGCCGGAATTTTCACAGGAATGGGCCTCTGTTCGGCCGTGCCACGTGTCGACATATCATAGGCGCCTTCAGTCCAATGAGTAGATGACATCTGTCCCAACGGTGAGCCGACATGTGTTTCCTCCAGCCAATGATGATTTTACACGCGGAAAATCCCCATTGGTCGGGGCTGTTAGCGGGTTATCAGATCCAAAACCGGACCCGATAGCTTAATGGCGTTCCGTTGCGGTGGATGCCGCGTGTCGGTCACCCTTGACGAAAGCACTTCTGTGACGCGCGATTTATCATCATGGAAGTGGACACTTCCATGATGATAATTTTGGTAATGTCATGGAACACTTCTACGATAGCACATGTATGACTATCTTGATTCTGTCATAAAATCGTCATGGATGTACATGCATGACAAAAAACGCGACCTACTGTGACAAACACGTATCATCACGGAAGTGTATTTTTTGTAGTGCTTGGACTCGGGAGGACCACCCGACTGTCATGCCAAACCCGGGTGGTTACGCCCTCGTCCTCAACCCTACAATCGTCGCGCCCCGGCGCACGTGCAAGTTCTCCCGGGTTCTCATCGACGACGGCAGCAGCATCAACATCCTCTATCGCAACACCATGACCAAGCTCGGCCTCGAGGCCAAGGACCTGGAGCCAACCCAGACGATCTTCCACGGCATCGTTCCCAGCATCTCCTGCTCTCCGACCGGCCGTGTCCAGCTCGACGTCCTGTTTGGCAACAGCGACCACTTCCGACGCGAGCCGCTCTGGTTCGAGGTGGTGGATCTTTCCAACGCGTACCATGCGCTGCTAGGCCGGCCTGCACTCGCCAAGTTCATGGCAGTCCCCCACTACACTTACCTGAAAATGAAGCTGTCGGGTCCCAAGGGCCTTATCACCATCACCGGCGATTATCGCAAGTCCCTGGAGTGCGCTCGACACGGCACCAAACTGGCCGAGTCGCTGGTCATAGCCGAGGAGCGGCGCAAGCTCAACCGGATCGTCGCCCTGGCCAGCGAGATGCCGGCCGTGCCGATCCCGGCCGAGGAGCCGACCGACGAGGCCTCGTTCAAGCCCTCCAAAGAGACCAAGAAAGTGAAGCTGAACCTGGACGCCCCTAGCTGCAGCAAGTATGTTGTCGTAGGCACCCGCCTTGACAGCAAATAGGTAGGCAAGCTCGTCGACTTCCTCCGTGAGAATCGGGATATTTTTGCATGGACCCCAAAGGACATGCCGGGTATCCTGAGGAAGTACGCCGAGCACAAACTCCATGTCCGCAAGGATGCCAAGCCTGTCCACCAGCCCCTACGACGTTTCTCCGAAGAGAAGAGAAGAACCATTGGTGAAGAGGTCGCCAAGCTTTTGGCGGCCGGCTTCATCATGGAAGTGTTCCACCTCGAGTGGCTGGACAACCCAGTCCTCATCCTGAAGAAGAACAAGACCTGGCGCATGTATATTAACTACACCAGTCTGAACAAGGCCTGCCCCAAGGATCCATTCGCCCTACCGCGGATAGATCAAGTCATCGACTCTACTGCCGGCTGTGAGCTCCTGTCCTTCCTAGACGCTTACTCCGGCTATCATCAGATAAAGCTCGACCCGGCTGATGCCCTGAATACGTCCTTCATCACGCCCTTTGGGGCGTATTGCTACATCACCATGTCGTTCGGCCTGAAGAACGCCGGCGCCACCTTCCAGCGCTGCATGCAGAAATGCTTGCTGCCGCAACTCAGCCGAAACATCCACGTCTATGTGGACGACATCATGGTGAAGACCAAGAAGCACCTCATGCTCCTCGACGACCTGAAGGAAACATTCGCCAACCTGCGTGAATACCAAGTCAAGCTCAACCCGGAGAAATCTGTTTTCAGCATCCCGGTCGGAAAGCTACTCGGCTTCCTCGTCTCGGAGCGCGGCATTGAGGCAAACCCGGAGAAGATCAAGGCAATCGAACGCATGCGCAAGCCGGCTCGGCTGCGCGATGTCCAGAAGTTCACCGGCTGCTTGGCCTCTGTCAGCAGGTTTGTCAGCCGGCTGGTCGAGAGGGCCTTGCCCTTGTATCAGCTGATGAAGAAGACGACGCCGTTTGAATGGAGCGACCAGGCGGACGAGGCTTTCCGGGACCTCAAGTGCATGCTCTCCATCGCACTAGTCCTGGCCGCACCGGCCGAGAAGAAGCCGCTGTTGCTCTACATTGCCGCAACCTCGCGGTCAGTCAGCACGGTGATGGTGGTCGAGCGACCAGAGAAGGGCAAGGTCCAAGCTGTCCAACGCCCGGTCTACTACCTGAGCGAGGTGCTCTCCGCCTCCAAGCAGAACTACCCGCACTACCAGAAGATGAGTTACGGCGTGTATTTCACCGCCAAGAAATTGAAGCAGTACTTCCAAGAGCACGTTGTTACCGTGGTGAGCACGGCCCCTGTCGGCGAGATCATCGGGTGACGGGATGCTTCTAGCCTGGTTGCCAAGTGGGCACTCGAGCTAGCCGTCCACACCATCCTCTATGAGCCCCACACAACGATCAAGTCCCAAGCTCTAGCCGACTTCCTCGTCGACTGGACCGAGACCCAGTACCTGCCGCCGCTGCCGGACTCGACGCACTGGCGCATGCACTTCGACGGCTCCAAGACGCGTCTCAGCCTGGGGGGCGGCATCATGCTGGCCTCTCCGAAGGGCGACCGGCTTCGGTACGCGCTCCAGATCCACTTCACCGCGTCCAACAACGTCGCCGAGTACGAAGCCCTTGTGCATGGCCTCCGGCTTGCCAAGGAGCTCGGCATCCAGCGCATCCTATGCTACAGCGACTCGGATTTGGTGGTGCAACGGTGCTCTGGCGAGTGGGACGCCCACGACCCTAGCATGGCGAGCTACCGCTTCCTCGTTCAGAAGCTGTCCGGTTTCTTCGTGGGCTGCGAGTTCCTCCACGTCCTGCGCGCGGAAAATGAGGCCGCCGACACGCTCGCCAAGATCGCCTCGTCCCGACAATCCATCCCGTCCAGCGGCTCCCTCGAGCACCTGCACAAGCCGTCCGTCAAGCCGTCTCCGGAATCCAAGTACATCTACGTTCCAGACAACCCGGCCGCGCCTCAACCCGGCCTGAGGACTACTGAACTCGGCCTAGGGACTGCCGAACCCAGCCCGGGGCCTGTAGAACCCGGCCCAAGGGCTGCAACCGTTGACCCGGCCACCGTCATCCTCGACCCGGCCGCCGCCGTCCCTAACCCAGGGGCTGCCGACCCGGGGGGTCCAACGACAGATCCGGATGCCAAGACATCGCAAACTAAGCGCCATCTCAGCACCGGCATTGGCGGCAGAAAAACGCCACTCGTGGAGCCGGTCCGGGCCCGACTCCAACCAGCACGCCAGCCGCATGAAGCTGTTTGGCGCGACGGAGCCTGGCCAAAGGGGCGCCATCATAGCCGCACTGGCCTCAGAGAGCCGCCCCATCTGCTCGCCCAAGACTCGCAGACGAGCTTCGGCGGCGGTCACGATCTCCGGGAAGGTCCAAGCCACCCGCGGGTCGGTCCCGGAGCCCACAATTCCCTGCGGGTCTCGTTAAAACCGGATGTCCTCCTCCGCTAGCTGGCGCGTCTCCGGGAAGGCCCCTGTCAAAAATAAGAGCAAGTCAGATCAACCAAGGGGAAAAAGCCGGCAACCCAACCCTGCAGAACCCAAGAAAAGCACTTACTGGAGAAGGACTCTTCCAGGTGCTGCGCTTCGAGCAACGTACCACGCCGTTCCCTGGCAATGGTGCGGTCACGGTCCTGGAGCGTCTTCTCCAAGTCGGCGACCTTGGCAAGGGTCGTCTTCAACTCGGTGTCCTTGGCCTCGGCCGCCTTCTCGGACTCCTCGCGGCGACGGGTTTCCCCCTGACGGGCCTCCTCCGCCACGGCAACCAGCGCCTTCAGGCGTTCCACCTCGGCCTAGAGCTGGCCCTAGTTGTCGGCTAGCTTGCCGCGTTGCTGGTCGGCCTCGGCAAGGGCCCGCTGCGCCTCCACGACCTTGGCGGCCTCCGCCTTGAGGCGCTCCACCTCGGCCTCAAGACGGCTCTTGTCGCCCACCAGCCGCTCCTACAGCCGGCTGGCCTCGTCAAGCGCCTGCCGGGTTCCCGTCACCTCCGCCTTCGCCACCTCGGCCCCATGCCGGCCGATGTTGGTGACAAGCCGGTCGTAATTGAAGGCGGTTCGAATAAACGGAGTCTTCCAAGACAACACCTCGGCTGCAAAAGAAAGACTCATAAACAAAGAACCACTTTAAGATTGGACCCAACTGCTACGCAGTTGGCCTGAATCTCGGGGGCTACACCCCGTGGGTGTGCTAGCGCGCCCCCACTAAAAAGAGCACGCAAGAAAAATACCCGCGGCAACACGGAGCTCCTCCTCCTTGGGGGCGAGCCGCTCTTTGAGCTGTCGGTGCTTCTCCAGAAGCCGGTTGAAGACGCTGACCCGAAAGGAGTCAAGTTGCTGCAAGGAGCAACGGTCAGCACGAGACAGCAGTTGAAGATTCGACCCGACCGCTACGCAGTTGGCTCGAATCTCGGGGGCTACACCCAGTGGGTGCGCTAGCGCGCCCCAACCCAGAAGAAGCAACAAACAGAAAAAACAGAAGACGTGGGAGAACTTACGAACAGGGCACGCTCCAGCTCCCGCGTCTGCTCCACCTCGACCAGGGCGAAGGCCTGGATCCTGTCCGCCCGCCCCCGCAGGCGCCAGCTCACGGCGGCCATCGCTGCCTCCTCCTGGGTCAAGGGCCCGAAGAAGACCTCGCTGGTCCCGCCCCGAGCCGACGGCCCGGAGACCCTCTGGCCTGGGAACCAGGGCGTACTCTCCGCCAACCGTTTCTGCCACGGCCGGTGCCTTCTCCAGCGCCCTCTCCGGCACCCTCGTCGGCTCGATGGCCGGAGTGGTCTGCAGCACCACCACCGGCAGCACCCCACCCGTCGGCGCCTGAGGCGCTCCCTCTGGCGCCGTTCGCGGCACCTCCTCCAAGACGATGTCACCGCTGCCTCCCCCGACCCCGCCTGCTCGACCTCGTCGGTCCTCGGCGGGGTGTCATCCTCAACCACCATGACCTCCCGGTCGAGGTCCATGGCATCCGCACGGCCACCTTGGCCGCGCTCCCCCTCCGACAGCATAAAGACCGTCGCCGCTGGCTCCATCTCAGCCGACATCTTGGGCCACACCGGCTCCTCGCCGGCTCGTGCCCACGTCGTCGCGGCGTTGGCCCAGGCCTGGGCCGACACCGCCTCCAGCTCCTCCTCGGCCTTGTTCCAGTCCCGCCAGGCCAGGCCTTCGTTGTCGGCCAGGTCCAGGCCAAGGTCCGAGTCGGCCGCCTCCTCGTCCCGGTCAATAGCGCTAGTCCGGGTCCTTCGGAACACGGCACCCTAGGTTACCCGGCGTCCACCGCCGCCAGCGCCAATGAGATCGGCGACCTGAAGCTCAATGAAGTAAACGAACAAGAACCAAGCAGGGCCGCTCGGCCATTCAAATTCAACGAGAAGGAAACTTACCCAGACACCACCAGAACGGTGGGTCTCGCCAGTCTCGCATGCGGAGCACCGCGCCTCCTCTTGGCGGGTGGTTTCGCGCCGGCGGCCGGGTTCGCCGCACGCTTCACGGCCGGGGCTCGGGGCGCGACGTTGTCCTTCCCATGCGGCCGGTTCGCCGTCGTCGCCCCCCGAGACGACCCGACGCCAGCCACGCCGCTGCCTTCTCCACCCAGCACCGCTACATCGACAACTCACATCAGCACCCCCATGCCGTCTCGCGCCCGGCAACTCAAGAAATACGGAAGACAAACTTACCCGCACGGCGCCCTGCGCCGGCATCGGCGGCCGCCTCCTCCTCCTTGCCGTGGGCCGCGGGCTCCTCCGAGCCGGCCCGCACCACCTGCGTCGGCGCCCGGTCATACGGATGCCGGATGGCGTTCAGAAGCACCTCCCGCGTTGCGTCGGGACGAACGAGAAGATATGCAGCGGAAAAGGACGGGGACCAGGGACTCACCACGGGTGCCGAGTTCGCCTGGCTGCACGGAGGCTTCCCGAACTGCCAATCCTCCCGCAGCCCGACCTTGGAGATGTCGTTGACCCGGCGGGCGACCTGGTCCGCCGCCAGGCGCAAGTTCGACATGCGGTTTTGGTCCTGGAGTCCGGTCATCTGGCCGATGATGTGGGTGCGCTGCTGCAGCGACAGCACCCGGCGCCTGATGAAGGCAATGATGAGGTCGATGCCAGTGAGCCCTTCCCGCTCCCTCATCTCCGACACCCGCTAGCACAGGTTGAGCACCTCCTGCGACGGGTGTCAGGGATAATAGCCCCAGTTCTATTTCGCCGAGGGCGGCACGTCGACGAAGGGCGGCAGGTTGATGCGATCCGCGCCGAGGTTCCGGACGTAGAAGAAGGAGTTCTGCCACTTCTTGGGAGAGTCCTCCAACGACATCTTGGGGCAGTCAGCGCCCGTCCGCTTATAGATGACGGTGGCACCGCAGTTGGACATCTCCCCGGCCTTCGGCCCCTGCTGCTTCAAGGAGAAGAAGTGCACCCAGATATCGATTGAAGGCTCGACCCCCAGGTACCCCTCGCAGAGGGTGATGAAGCCAGAGAGCTCCACAATGGCGCCCGTGCCAAGATGATGGGGCTGGAGCCCGAAGAACTCCAGGAAGTTGTGGAAGAAGCTGCTCGCGGGAAGGCCGAACCTGTGCTTGAAGTGCGGGTAGAACACCACGCGCTCTGCGCCCTCGGGCCGCGGCTCCCGCTCGCCCTACGACAGGCGCATAGCGACCTCTGTCTCCCCGGCAAGCGCCTGGTGGTGCGGAGATAAGTGATGTCGTCCATGGTGACAGTCGAGCCCATCCACGAGCCCGACGGAAGCGCTATCGACGAAGACGAAGAGAAAGAAGGAAGAAGAATGGCGATGAAGCTCTGCTCAAAACGGTGGGCTTCGCAGCACGAGGAGGTCGCAAGGAGCAGAGAGAGGATGAAGAAGAAGGGGAGCGCGAGCGAGAATGATTTCCGCTGCTCCCCTCGCCCCAATTTATAAGCAACGGTTCGAAACATGGGGAAGTGGGATCGTTTGCGCTCACCCTTCCCACTTCCCTGCAATAAGTGCGCATGTACGCACGCAAAAACTGCCTCGAGAATGACAACCGACTTGCAGACGCCGCAATAAATCCACGCGCGTGGGCCGAGGGAGCGCGGCGGCGGGCCCCAGCGCATCGCCCCATCCTGTCGCGCGTGTGGCCTATCAGGCCCCTCTGTCTTCCAGGCGCCACGTGGCGCCCGCGCAAAGCCTGAAAGATTGCCTCAAGATTTGACGGACTCTTTGGTTTCCCGCCCCTGCCGCGATCCGGCTTCCGGAAGCCGGCACACAATGGGTGTTGCCGGACCCGCGGTCACAAAATTCGCCTCCTCAGGGGGGGGGGGACTGCAAAGGCCCTCCCACCCGAAGATGGTGGACCTTCACAGCTTCGGGGATTACTGTCGGGGGGATGAACCCCGGTCAGGCAACGGAACTGGGATCCTTTTCAAAAACAACGGGGCCTGCAACACCCCTCAAGCCGGCTCACGCTTGGCCGGGTTACTCAACCCGGCCAAGCCCCTCAACCCGGCCGAGCTCCTCAACCCGGCCCCAACAGCTGGCACAAGATGGCCGAACCCGACATACCAAGACTTCTCCAACAAGCCAGCTCCCCCTTGGCGTGTTCCTCAACCCGGCCGCGGGTCAGCTCCCATCCCATCCTAGCCGTACGATGGGACGAGTCTTCATTCAAGGATGAGCAAGGCAACAGTGACCCTCCGATGCCTCTGATCAACCGGGGCGTGGCAACAGTGCCCCACCTACCCGCTGACCAGGGCTGGCGTGGCTACAGTGCGCCCACCATCACTGCTGACGCCAGCAAGCGGCGACCTGACGGAGCGCCACTGTAGCAGGCTCAACCCGGCCACTCCCTGACGATCGACAAGACGGCGAACAGTGCCCCTAGGCACGCGGGGCTTGCGCCCGGAGAACCCGACAAGCCCTGACACCCCACGTGTCCCAGCACCGGCTTCCCGGACGATGATAACCCGACCCCATGACCTTGTAAAATTACCATTGTACCCCTGGGGGGTTGGCCTATAAAACCCCCCAGGAGCCCTTATGCATACGGGCACGATGAGAACAATAGCAATCACACACCAAACCAGACTAGCCACACTGGGAGAGGGAGTAGCCTAAGCCTTGGCTTGCCTTCCTTCTTCCACCATACAGCCCTAGGAGCAGCTCTGTACTATTACATATTTCCCACACTCGGCAGGACTAGGGGTGTTATCTCTTCGGAGAGCCCCGAACCTGGGTATGTCTTGCATCCCGCGCTCGCTCATGCCGACCTCGCCTCTGGAGCCCACCAGTGTCCTCGAGCCTCCTCCTCTCTTTAGCCATCCCTTGGCATCTGGCGTGCGCCCACCACGACAACATACCTCAAAGCCTATTAGCAGGCGAGTGAACGCTTTGTTCAGTTCGCTTTTGGCGGAAACCTTTTCAACCACCGTACCCATCAGGGAAACACGGTGAAGTGCTTCCCTCAATATATCCGGTGCCTCCGGATTGATGGAGGTCGTCGGTGGAGTCGCCACTCCCCCTCTTCTGAAGGGGGCTACTCGCTCGGATCCGAGCCACATGGGACTCTGAAGCACTATTCAGCTGGGGGCCAGACTGGTCAAGGCCCCCGCCGTCAGTCTCCATGGGGATTACGCCCCCCATGTTTCCGGCCGCCGAGGCATTGCCCTTTGGCGCCGTTTCAGCGGCCCTCCGCACCTCTCCCTGGCCCGGAGAGGTCCTTTGGGATAACACCTCGATGTCATCCGTGGCATGTGGCAGGGACGCTCGTGGAGGCGACTTGCTCTCCATCATCTCCGGCGCCAAAGAATTTTCCGAAGACAGTGATTGTTGGGGGAGATCTTGGGCCGGACCAGAAAACATAGTTGATATGTCACCCTACAATTTATAAAAAGCCGGATATATACATTATCTTTGAATACTTACGATTCGGCCAGGGGCTTCGGCCTGGGGTTCCACTCGGGGACGGCTTCGACGTCCGATTCCAAATCGTCCGAAAGGGAGAGTTTCCCCTTCTTGGGCGCCTCCGCCTCTAGGTCCGCCTAAGCCCCCCTTTTCTTCTTTTCTCCCTTGGGGGAGAATTGTTCTCCTCCCCTTCCTCTTCGTCTTCATCTCCCTCGTGGGAGGAGGGAGCTTCGGTATTTTCGGACGTTATGTCCGAAGTACCTTTATGGCGAAGGCCACTTCTGGCCTCCTTGCCCTTCTTCTTGGCCTTCTTCTCCGGTGCCTGGTACGGCGCCGGAACCAACATCTTCATCAGAAGAGGAATAGTTGGGTCTTTGGGCAGTGGAGCCGGACACCGGATCCGCTCCTCCTTCTTGGTCCAGCCCCGAGGAATAAGGGGAAGGCTTAGTATACTCCTTGGATCTACGGGTTGATGATATGTTTGGAAATCTGAAAAAAACTTACCGGAGTAGCCGGATCAGCACGGTCGAGGCCGAGGTCTTTGGCCATTTTTGGCCACGACTTCTAGGCCTTGAAAAGGAACTTCCATATATCTTCGTGTGTTGTGCCGAAGAACCGCTGCAGGGTCCGGGGACTGGCTGGATCAAACTCCCACATATGGAGAGTACGGCGCTGGCAGGGGAGAATCCAGCGAAAAAGCATCACCTGGATCATGTTGGCAAGGTTGGTGTTCTTCTCTATCAGGCTTTGGACCCGCTTCTGCAGCGTCATCACCTCATCGGACGACGCCCAGTCCAGGCCCTTTTTGATCCATGATGTAAGCCGCATTGGAGGATCGGATTTGAATTCAGGAGTGGCGGCCCATGTGGTGTCACGGGGTTCCGTGATGTAGAACCACTCCTGTTGCCATCCCTTCACGGTCTCTACAAAGGTCCCCTTGGGCCAGGTGACGTTAGGGAGCTTGCTCACCATGGCGCCACCACACTCCGCGTGTTGACCCTCGATCACTTTGGGCTTCACATTGAAGACCTTGAGCCACAGGCCGAAGTGGAGGGGGGGGATGCGAAGGAACGGCTCACACACGACGATGAACGCCGAGATGTTGAGGAATGAATTCGGGGCTAGATCGTGGAAATCTAGCCCGTAGTAGAACATGAGCACGCGGACGAAAGGGTGGAGTGGAGACCCTAGCCCGCGAAGAAAGTGGGGGATAAATACTACCCTCTCATTGGGCTCCGGGGAGGGGATGATCTGCTTCTTGGCAGGGAGCCAATGGGCGATTTGTTTGGCTAAGTACCCCGCTTCCCGGAGTTCCTGGATGTTCTCCTCCATGACGGAGGAGGCCATCCACTAGCCCTGCGCTCCAGTTCCGAACATGGATAGAGTGTTAGCTAGGGGCGGAAGGGGTTGAAGTTGGGGCGCTAGAGCTCGAGGACAGATGGGCTGAGGAGGAAGAAGGCATTGGGTAAAAAGGTGGATCCTTATCTTCTTATAAAGGCAGTGAATATCGAGCGTCCCCCCACGAGCCTTAAAACTTGCCTATTCCCCAGGGGTCGTGCAAATGGCGCGGTTGGATTACCCAAACCCGTATTGATGAGAATCCCGCAATAAGGGGACACCATCTCTGCTTTGACAAGACGTGTCAAGGAAGGCCGCATCTCGAGACGCGAAGCGGGAGGCTGAAAAACGGTTCGAGATAATAATATAGGCCGGAGCACAACGCCTCGCCGAAAAAGATGTCAGAGGACATTACCTATTTTTGTTCAAGTATTTTTCCCTTGTGGTTCAGGGTTGTAACTATTGTACAGAGCAGAATATAGTCCTTTTGGTCAACTACTTTGAAGTGTTCGGAGGAGGAACCCGCCTTGCAATGCCGAAGACAATCTGCACGCCGAACACGTCGTTATTGAAGCCTGGTTCAGGGGCTACTGAGGGAGTCCTGGATTAGGGGGTCCCCGGACGTCCAGGCTATGTGACATGGGCCGGACTAGTGGACCGAGAAGATACAAGATACAAGACTTCCCCCTGTGTCCGGATAGGACTCTCCTTTGCGTGGATGGCAAGCTTGGCGTTCGGATATGAAGATTCCTTTCTTTGTAAACCGACTCTGTATAACCCTAGGTCCCTCCGATGTCAATATAAACCGGAGGGTTAGTCCGTAGAGGCAAGCAAAACCATACATGCTAGACATCTAGGGTTTAGCCATTACGATCTCAAGGTAGATCAACTTTTGTAACCCCTATATTCATCTGTCAATCAAGCAGGAAGTAGGGTATTACCTCCATTAAGAGGGCCCGAACCTGGGTAAACATCGTGTCCCCTGCCTCCTGTTACCTTCGATCCTCAGCCGCACTATTCGGGACCACCTACCCGAGATCGGCCGGTTTTGACACCGACAACGAGGAGTCTCGAAATGGTCGAGAGGTAAATATTCATATATAGGACGATAGTATTCGGAGACTGGAAGTGTTCTGGGGGTACCGGGTACGTACTAGGTCACCGGAAGGGGTTCCGGGCAACCCCCGGCAAGCTATATGGGCCTTATGGGCCAAGAGGGGAAACACACCAGCCACAAAGAGGCTGGTGCACCCCCCATATGGGCTGGCCAAATTGGAGAAGGAAAGGGGAAGAAGGAAAGTAAAAAGGGAATAGGATTCCCCTTCCCCTTCTTCCCTTCTTACTCCGAATAGGAATAGGACAGTGGGGAGGCTGAATTGGGAGGACCCCAAGTAGGATTCCTCCTACTTGGGGCGCCCCCTTGGCTGTCTCTCGTCCCCTCCAACCTATGTATATGAAGTGGGGCACCTCCAGAACATAGACCAATGATTGTTACCCATGTGCGGCGCCCCCTCCACAGTTTACGCCTCCGGTCATATTCACATAGTGCTTAGGCGAAGCCCTGCGTGGATCACTTCACCATCACCGTCACCACGCCGTCGTGCTGATGGAACCCTCCCTCGACACTTTGCTGGATCAAGAGTTCGAGGGACATCATCGAGTTGAACGTGTGCAGAACTCGGAGGTGCCGTACGTTCGGTGCTTGATCGGTCAGAACGAGAAGAAGTTCGACTACATCAACCGCGTTGTCAAACGCTTCCGCTTTCAGTCTACGAGGGTACGTCGACACACTCTTCCCCTCACGTTGCTATGCATCTCCTAGATAGATCTTGCATGTGCGTAGGAATTTTTTTGAAATTGCATGCTACGTTCCCCAACAGAAATATGGATCTAGATCTCCTCTCTCTTTTCCCCCAAAAACTAGCAAGAATCTATGGAGGGATGGAGAGATAGCAAACTCGAAGAAGGTCAACAATGGGGGGGCAAATGCAAGATCAAAGGATAAGGTCCATTGGGGAAGAAGGCCCCCTTAAATAGGCACCCCCGAATCCAACCGTTATGCCCACTGGTCGTGCACAAGCGGTACTACCGCTTGGAGGAGCGGTACTACCGCTTAGCACGGCCAAAACAGCCCAAAGAGGCAGAAAACACGAATAGTAGATCTGCCAGAGAGGCAGTACCGCTCTGAAGAGCGGTACTACTGCTCTACTACCACTCTACTACTGCTTAGGGAAAATAGGCAACAGAAACAAGCACATCCATTGAAACACAAGAGGTACTACCGCTTGAGGGTGCAGTACTACCGCTTGAGCGGTAATACCGCTCTACTACAACTTAGAGAAAATAGGCAATAGAAACAAGCACAAAAGACTTTGCCCAAGCTGTAGTCCACAACGGAAGTGCCGCAAGAGTTACTACCGTGGTACTAAGCGGTACTACCGCTTGGGTGCAGCAAAATAGCCCAAGCAAAACAGAAGAAACAGGTTGGACCGAAACAGTCAAAACACTTGCAAATGAGCTTCGAGAATCAAGCTTGTTGGATAGCAGACGACGAGTAGAATTCAACAGCGACTAGATATGGTAAGAAGAGGCAGGGGAGGTATGCCAAGATATAGAAGAGAGAAACCTCCAACAGAGAAGAACCGACATAACCTCCAACATCGAAAACATCATAGAAGAAGCACGAGAACCCTGTTTTTGAAGAACTCGAGCTTGTCATGAAAATGACCATAAGCTCTATCGGAGTAATTGGCCACGGGTTGCCTCATCGGCCCCCTATGGAGCTTCAAGACATCAGTGCCGCCTGCTCCCTCAAGATTCAAAGAGCCAAGCGCCGCCTCCTCGTGGCCGGCTGGTCCAAGCGGCCAGCTGCCAGGAGATGGCAGAGCCCAGCAGGCGGCCACGAGGTGGGCCGGCTCCTAGCAGGCGGCCTCCAGAGAGGCCGGCTCCTAGAAGGTGGCCCTAGGCGTCCTCAAAGTTTGCATCCACATAAATGCGAGGAGACAGGGCGTGGCTACAGCACGCCCTGCCACCCCCAAATCTAGTGTCAAGCGCGGCCACAGTGCGCCGTACCGGACGGAGATCTCCCGCCCGGCGTGGCACTGTTGCCACATTGCCCATGACATCACCCCTATCAGAGGGAGCCATGCTCCCACGACGGGATGTCGGTACGGCCAGCAGACGGTGGGCCCTACCTCCCTCAAGGAGCCAGAAGGCGGCGAGCCCGGACCAATCGGCTCGTAGGGGGCCGGCCCCTGACCAGGTGGCTCTCCCTCTCCTTGGAGTTTGTGCGCCATTAAGTAGAAGAGACGGGGAGTGGCTATAGTGAACGCCCGCCAGAAGGCGGTACTGTAGCCACGCCGCCCCCGACAAAGCATGCATCATTATCAGCATCGCTAAAGTGCTGAGCAGCCGGCCAGACCCACAAGCGGCGGGTGCGGCCTATCGGCCAAGTACGAGACAGCCAGCGGGGCCCACCTGACGGCGGGCCCCAGCGGCCGGCGGAGAAGCCGGCGACCGTAGACACTGACAACCGGGGCCTACACCCGGCGAGATTACCTTTGTACCCCTGGGGGTAGGCCTATATAAACCCCCCAGGGCACCCATGCAAAGAGTTCAAACTCTAGTTCATCCACACATGCATATAGAGAGAGGAAGCTAGGGCTAGCCTTGTTCTTCTTCCCCCTCTAGAGAAATAGCTCAAGGAGCAAGCTTGTAACCATCGTTGTTGCTTGAGTGATCATGCGGCGACCCCGCAGAGCAGGAGTAGGGGTGTTATCTCCTAGGAGGGCCCCGAACCTGGGTAAGATTCGCCGGCGTGCATGTCTACGCCTCATCCCGTTTCCTGGCACCGGTGACGTTTTATTAGCCCCCTCCATGATAAACCATCCTTTGGCATACGTCGCACGACACACCCCCGACATTTGGTGCCCACCATGGGGCTAGGTGCACCGTCGTCTAGAGATCTGTTCTGGACGGGAACCCTCTTCCTCCCCAGTGAGCGCAGCCAGCTCGGCACGCCCAATGGCGTTAGCGCCGACGCGCTGCATGGTGCGGAGATTGCCTGCGCAGCGGCTGGCCTCGCTGACCTTCTTGGTGAGATCCACCTCTCCGACGAGCCCGCACCAGGCGCGGGCGCAGCCAGCTCCGAGAGCTGCCTCGTCGATCTCCTTGGCAAGCTCGACATTGCTAACGAGCCCGCCTCCGACCTGGAGTCGATCGGCTCCACCGACCCCATGCTTGTCGACTCCGACACCGCGTACCTCAACGCCTTCCCCACCAACATGGTGATCATCAACGACCCGCTCCCTCGCGCCGACAGCGGCGGTAGCATCGTCACGGAGGTGCTCGTCATCAGCCACGATGGAGCTTCTGGTGGCGGCGCCCAAGACCCGCTCGAAGCGGCGCTGCAAGACCTGTCTGCACCAATTGCAGAAGATGCCGATGCCAAGACGCTGGAAGCTCACCGTGTCTTGCTCGTCGAGAGCGCCAAGAAGTTGGCCACCATGAGATGCCTCTCAGAGGCCTACCAGCGCGGGATCGACCGCGCTATTGGCGGCTCGCCGGTTGCTGGCGGGCCTAGCTTCGTTGGCACAGTTCGGCAGCGTGGCGCTGCCATCGCCAGCATGTTCGGGGCAGACCGCCCTGTCTATGCCACGCCCACGGAGAACATACGAGCTACCCAGGCGGCAGCAGACGAGCTGGACAACCTCGAGGGCGACGAGCGTCGCTACATGACGGAGCGTGTCCAGCAACTCATTGACACGGCTGCCGCGCCCAAGAAGCCGGCTGCCGCACAGAAGGACCCGGCCAGCGGGTTGAGAACCCGCCCCCTCGCCGAGATCAAGGTACGACCTCCCGGACGCCGAATGGTGGCATCCGCAACAGATGAGACAAAGAGCCGGCTGCTAGCCGCAGCCGCACGCGCATCACCATCGAGCGCGCCCAAGATGGCCGCCCACGAGCAGTGGAATGATGGGACGATTGTCCGCCTCCTCCTCCTTCTAGGAGGGAGAGGCGTGCTTCCTCGTCGCCTGTTGACCACCCAACTCTTGGCGACCTGCTGGGCCGCCGAGAGGGAATCGGAGAGAACGATGCCCACCACTGGATCGACCGTCTCAATCGATCCCTGGCGCTAGAAGAGGAAGACGCGCTAGGCCCGCCTTGTTTCGTCCCCTGCATCCGCGACGAGCCCTTTCCCAAAGGGTTCATGCTTCCACAAGATACGCCCAAGTACAACGGCTCTATGAAGCCGGAGGACTGGCTGGTCGACTACTCCACGGCCATCATCATAGCGAACGGCATTAAGCGCGTTGCCGTAAAGTACGTTCCGCTCATGCTCCAGGGCACGGCCAGGACATGGATGAATAGCCTGAAGCCCCGCAGCATCAAAAGCTGGGTAGATTTCACTGAAGTCTTTGTCCACAACTTCACCAGCACCTACAAGCGGCCGCCCAAGCCTCGCGAGCTTTCGTTGTGCGTCCAAGGCCCCAACGAGTCCACCCACGACTACCTGACGCGATGGGCTGAACTGCGCAACTCCTGCGAAGGGGTCCACGAGGTCCAAGCAATCGAGTACTTCACTGCCGGGTGTCGGGAGGGCACCTTACTCAAGCATCAACTCCTCTGCGACGAGTCGGCCACACTCGACGAGCTGCTGATCATAGAAGACAAGTACGCCACTGCCGACTCTTCCATGAAGTCGGAGCTGCGCGTGGATACTTCTGGGAAGGTGCTCCCTCCGGCTCCTCGAACGCCGGCTGGAGACAACAGGCGGCGCCAGCAGCCGACCGACAACAAGCGCAAGGCCCAATAACCGGCTTCCACCAGCATGCAGGTGGCGACAGTCAAGGACCAGCAACATGAAGGATAACCCCTTCCCAAGCGCCAGAAGGGCGGCAAGCCAGTTTGGTTGCCTGCTTTATCCTTTGAGCAGACCCTCGATGCCCCTTGCAAGTTCCATAGCGGGGCGAAGCCGTCCAAGCATACCACTCGGAAATGCCACTGCTCGTCCGCATCGCCAAGGGAGAAATACTCCCCCACCGCCTGCTGGCCCGTCGGCTCCGCCTCCCGAGCAGCCGGCCGCCCGTCCAGCAGTGGGCGCAATCCAAGATGACTACCCTGAAGAGCATGGCGCTTACGTTGTCTTCACCAGTGTTGCCGACGACAGTCACATCCGGCGTCAGTAGCACCGAGAAGTGAACGCAGTCGCCTCAACTGCTCCAGAGTTCATGCACTGGTCTGAGAAGCCTATCAATTGGAGCCGAGCTGACCACCCGGAAGTGATGCCTTCTCCAGGTTCTTATGCCTTGGTATTGGATGCCACCCTTGCAACGGAGAGGCGAGCTGCTCGTTTTTCCCGGGTTCTGATAGATGGCCGTAGCAGCATCAACATCCTTTACCGCGACACCATGGAGAAGTTGAAGATCAAAGAGAAGCAGCTGCTGCCCAGTCGGACTGTGTTTCATGGCATTGTGCCCGGCTTGTCCTGCTCACCAATTGCAAAATCAAGATAGATGTCCTCTTCGGAGACAAGGATCATGTCCGCCGAGAAGCGATTTGGTTTGAGGTGGTTGACCTGGAGAGTCCTTGCCATGTGCTGCTAGGCCGGCCTGCCCTAGCCAAGTTCATGGCGGTGCCTCATTACGCCCACCTCAAGATGAAGATGCCAGGAACCAAGGGCATTATCACGATCAATGGAGACTATGAGAAGTTGTCCGCCTGTGCTGCAGCCAGCAGCCGGCTGGCCGAGCCCCTCGTGATTGCGGCTGAGAAGAAGCTCCTGGACTGGGTGGTGGCCATGGCCGGCAAGCAGCCGGACTTGTCACCAGAGCCCAAAGAGCAGAGACTGAGGGTTCCTTCAAGCCGGCCAAAGAAACGAAGAAGATTCCCTTGGACCCTGAGAACCCGGAGAGGCACGCTGTCATAGGTGCCAACCTTGACAGCAAATAGGAAAGCGAGCTCGTCGATTTCCTCCGTGAGAATCGGGACATCTTTGCATGGTCTCCCAAAGACATGCTGGGTGTTCCGATGGATTTCGCCAAGCACAAGCTACATGTTAGGGCAGACGCCAAACCAGTCAGACAGCCCCTCCGCCGACTGTCGGAGGAAAAGAGAAGAATTGTTGGTGAAGAGATCGGCCGCCTGTTGGTAGCCGGCTTTATCATGGAAGTTTTCTTCCCAGAATGGCTTGCCAACCCAGTCCTTGTACTGAAGAAGAACAACAAGTGGCGCATGTGCATTGATTACACTAGTCCTTTTTTTGATAAAGCCTGCCCCAAGGATCCGTTTGCATCGCCACGGATTAACCAAGTGATAGACTCCACAGCCGGATGCGAGCTGTTGAGTTTCTTGGATGCCTACTCAGGTTACCACCAGATCAAGTTGAACCCGGCAGACCGCCTGAAGACCGCCTTCATCACACCATTCCGAGCCTTCTGCTACCTGACCATGACATTCGGCTTGAGAAATGCCGGTGCCACGTTTCAGCGTTGCATGCAGAAGTGCCTCCTCAAGCAACTCGGCAGAAATGCCCACGTCTATGTAGACAATATCGTGGTGAAGACGGAGAAGCGCGGTACCCTCTTGGAGGATCTCAAGGAAACTTTTGAAAATCTGCGCCGGCTTCAGATCAAGCTCAACCCAGAGAAATGCGTCTTTGGAGTACCAGCCGGCCAGCTCCTCGGCTTCCTGGTCTCAGAGCGGAGCATCAAGTGCAACCCTGTGAAGATCAAGGCCATCGAGAGGATGGAGAAACCCACCCGACTAAGAGATGTCCAGAAGTTCACCGGCTGTTTGGCATCCATCAGCCGCTTCATTAGTCGGCTGGGCGAGAAGGCTCTTCCCCTGTACCAGCTCATGAAGAAGACTACTCATTTTGAGTGGAATGACAAGGCGGATGAAGCTTTTCTCCAGCTGAAGAAGATGTTGACCACGCCGCCTGTCCTGGCGGCTCCGGCTGCTAAAGAACCTATGTACCTTTACATCACCGCCACCAGCCGGGTGGTCAGCACTGTTATGGTGGTAGAGTGCCCAGAAGATGGCAGAGCTCAGCCGGTCCAGAGGCTCGTGTACTACTTGAGCGAGGTGCTGTCAACCTCGAAGCAGAACTACCCTCACTACCAGAAGATGTGCTACGGCGTGCACTTTGCCGCCAAGAAGCTAAAGCCATACTTTCAAGAGCACCCAATCACGGTTGTCTACACTGCCCCACTTGCCGAGATCATTGGCAACATAGATGCATCTGGTCGGGTGGCCAAATGGGCCATCGAGTTGGCCCCATACACCATCTTCTACCAGCCACACACCACCATCAAGTCCCAAGCACTGGCCGACTTCCTTGTTGACTGGGCCGAGACCCAGTACCTACCGCCAGCTCCAGACTCCACTCATTAGCGGATGCACTTCGATGGCTCAAAGATGCGCACCGGCTTGGGAGCCGGCATTGTTCTCATTTCTCCCAAAGGCAACAAGCTCAGATACACATTGCAAATCCATTTCGCTGCCTCCAACAATGTAGCCGAATAAGAAGCACTAATACGCGGCCTCGGGCTGGCCAAAGAGATCGGCATCAGCCGGATCCTATGCTACGGCGACTCCGACTTGGTGGTCCAACAGTGGTCTGGTGACTGGGACACCAAGGATGCAAACATGGTGAGTTACCGTTTCCTCGTCCAGCAACTCAGCGAATACTTTGAGGGGTGTGAGTTCCTTCACGTGCCACGAAACGACAACGAGCAGGCATACGCCTTGGCACGGATCGGCTCCACCCGTCAAGCAAGACCAGCCGGCATTTCCCTTCAGTGCCTCCGCAAGCCATCGATCAAGCATTCTTCAGAATCTGAGTCCATCTTTGTGCCGGCTCCTCCCGAAGCAGTCGGATCCGGCTCGGGGGCTGCAGTAGCCGGCCCGGGGACTTCAGTAGGCGGCACGGAGACTGCGGCAGTCGCACCCGGCCCGGTGGCTACAACAGTCGGCCCGGGGACTTCACCAAGCGGCTCGGGGACTGCAGCAGTCGCACCCGGCTCAGGGACTTCACAACCCGGGCCGGGGGCTACAGCAGTCGGCCCAGGGACTTCAGCAACGCAGCAAGCGGCAATCGATTCCAACCCGCCGCCTCCCAACCCAACCGCCCTTGTACAAGTGGCCGTAGTGGTAGTAGAAGAAATTCAAGCACCATCATGGGTAGAGCCCATCCTCAAGTTTCTGGTAAATAGAGAGCTGCCGGCCGATGAGATCTCGGCCCGGCAAGTGCAGCACTGAGCAGGGGCCTACACGATAGTAAACAGAGAGCTCGTCAGGCGCAGTGTTACTGGAGTCTTCCAGCGCTGCGTAGAATCAGAGAAAGGCCAAGCAATCCTCAAAGATATCCACCAAGGCGAGTGCGGCCACCACGCGGCATCCAGATCCCTTGTTGCCAAGGCTTTCCGCCATGGTTTCTTTTGGCCAACTGCGTTGGAAGACGCCAAGGAATTGGTCAAGCATTGCAAAGGGTGTCAGAAGTTCAGCTCCCAGCAACATCTACAGGCTTCTGCACTCAAAACCATCCCCCTGGCTTGGCCCTTTGCCGTCTGGGGGTTGGATATGGTGGGACCATTCAAGATAGCACGCGGCGGCATGACTCATCTGCTCATTGCCGTGGACAAGTTCACCAAGTGGATTGAAGCAAAGCCAATCAAGAAATTGAATGGTCCGACTGCTGTGACCTTCATTGCAGACATCACCACCCGGTACGGAGTACCACACAACATCATCACCAACAATGGCACAAATTTTGCCAAAGGAGCATTGGCCCGTTTCTACGCGACGCAAGGCATCCGACTGGACTTAGTGTCCGTTGCCCACCCGCAGTCAAACGGCCAAGTCGAGCAAGCAAACGGCCTCATCCTCTCCGGCATCAAGCCCCGACTGGTCGAGCCTCTGGAGCAGTCGGCCGGCTGCTGGGTCGACGAGCTGCCGGCCGTCCTTTGGAGCCTCCGCACCACTCCGAACAAATCAACCGGCTTCACTCCATTATTTCTCGTATACGATGCCGAGGCTGTCATCCCAACTGACATTGACTTTGACTCACCTTGCGTCACCACGAACACGGAGGTGGAGGCGAAAGAGGCACAAGAAGACGGCGTTGATCTGCTGGAAGAGGGCCAGCTGTTGGCACTCCGCAGGTCCGCCATCTACCAGAAGAGTTTACGCCGCTACCATAGTCGGAAAGTCAAGCCAATATCCTTCCAAGAGGGAGACCTTGTGCTCCGGCTGATCCAGCGAACAGCCTGCCATCACAAGCTCTCGGCCCCTTGGGAAGGACCCTTCATCATCAGCAAGGCATTGGGCGACGACTCCTACTACCTCATCGACGCACAAAAGCCCAGAGCATGCAAGAGAGACGATTCGGGCAAGGAATCAGAGCGCCCATGGAACACAAATCTTCTCCGAAGATTTTACAGTTGATTCAGTATGTACCACGCTACCTTTTGTATTAAGTACAGGACATCGGGGCCCTCAAGGAGTGCTCGGGGGCTACTCCTTTTATCTATATGATAAGTTCTATGCCTATGAATGTGTTATTTCCTTATTCCGCCAGACACCGGGTTCGACCAGTCGGCCCGGGGGCTTGCCGCCTTGTACTATGTCAATGCTACCTGCAATCGAACAAGTAGTGTGCCGGCACCTAAGCCCTCTCTTGCCACAAGCCGCAGCTCATAGAGGGACTGTCCGGCCGGCAGAGATAAAGACAGGAAACGGTGCCCACATGAAAAATGGCTAAGGACTACAACATTTGCATAAGCCAAGTCGGCTCTTCACTCCGCCAACCGGCCGCTGGGCAGCCGGCCGGCCGATTTCTAACTTAATTTGCTACACTCTACCAAATGACTAAAGTACTTACCTTACCAAAACGGCCAAGTACTTGACCCAGCCACATACCGCAGAGCGGCTGTCCGACTGGCAAGGCAGCAGCCAAGGGAAGGCGACAAAGGAAAAATCCAAAGGAGTAGAAAAGCAAGACAAGTCGGAAATCGGAAAAAGACATTTTTTTACAGCAAAAGGCCCTTGGCCAGCATTCAATGGAGTTTGAATACACCCCCAGCGGGTGGAACTACGTGGACTTAACAATTTGTGTTCAAGCGATTACAAACAGGGAAAGGAAAGATAACTCGGCCGCCTAGGCCAGAGGAGCAGCAGCCAGATCGGAGGGGTCGGCGGAGGTAGAGGCTCCGGGTGGCGGAGCGGCCGCCTGGTGGGTCTCGGCCTGGTCAGCGTCGGCAGTAGTAGGCTCGCCGGCGCTCCGTCACTTGGTCGAGGCTTGGTTAGGCTGAGACCGGTCGTCGTCTCCACCGTCCGGCGCGTCATCTTCACCGTCCTCTTCCTCATCCTCCTCCTTCTCGCCCTCATCGCTGGAGGCGATCTCCTCCACCGAGTCCTCACCGCCTTTCGGGTTCAGCCCGAACCAGTTGGGCGGCACCTCGGCGCCCGCTTCATCTAGCTCAGGGAGGAAGACACTGGTGTCCGTTTACTCAGCGATCGCCGCAGCGCGGTGATAGAGCTGGGGCACCACCGCCTAAAACTCCTCGCCGGCTTCGGCACGAAGGGTGGCCAGCTGGTCCAAGTTCAGCCCAGGGTACCACCCCTTGACGAACTCCAGGGCTCGCCGTGCACCTGCCCGGGCGGAGGAGCCTTTCCACGCCTCGAAGCGGCCAATGGCCACCTCCAACCATTCGGAGGTCCGGCTGGCGGTGCGCAGAATGGGAGTACCCGGCCAGAGGGCGGAGACCACCTGGGCTCCAGCGCGCTGAAGACGGCAGAGAGCCCGATGCACCGGCTGGAGAAGAGCCTGGATGGCGAGCATATGCTCGGCAAGGGTCCCAGGGGTGTTGGGCGCGATTGTCGCATCAGCCAGCCGCCGCTCATCGCGATGAGCCTTAACGGCTTGGCTGGCAGCAACGGAGTAGCCAGGAAAATACTCTTCTCAAGGGAAGAGGAAAAAAGTGAGAAGTCGGAGGCAGGCTTGTAGGACAAACCGGCAAGAAGAAGAAGGAAAAGAGCAACTTACCATTGAGCATGTCCTCGATCTCGTCGTAGCCGGCCGACAGGGCTTCTCCTTGTCAACCCAATTCGAGCGATGAGTCTCGAACTCGGCCTAGAGAGCCTCCTCCACGTCTTTGAGCTTCTGCAGCTCCGCTTGGTGCTTGTCCGCCTGGTCAGACGGCTGCTTGGCCAGGCGGTCTCGCTCTTGCTCCATCTTGAGGCGGTCCTCCTCCTTGGCGTGCAGCGCGGTTTGAGCTTCGCCCATTTGCTGCCGCAAGGTGGCATTGGCTCTCGCAAAAGACAAGGGTGAGAACAGGTCAGCAAATTAACAAGGAAAGAAGTAGTTGCCGGAAGATCCGACCCGACTTCTCAGAAGTAGGCCCGAATCTCGGGGACTACACCCCGCGGGTGCGCTGCCGCGCCCCCGCGAAGGATTGAACAATTCAACAAAAGAAATAAGAAAAGGTGGTTGCCGGAAGATCCGACCCGACTGCTCAGTAGTCGGCCCGAATCTCGGGGGCTAGACCCCGCGGGTGCGCTGGCACGCCCCCGCGAGAATGAAGAATGGAGTGCTTACTCCGGTTGTCTGTCAGCTCGGCGGTCCGCTTGTCCAGCTCCCGGACTTGGGAGTAGTAGGCAGCCGCACGAATGTTGTGGTAGTCCTGCCACAAAATCAATGGTCAGCACTTGGAACTTGCCTTTAAGTTCTGAGCCGCCTGCTCAACAGCCGGCCCGGAACTCGGGGGCTACACCCAGTGGGTGCGCTTGCGCGCCCCCCAGAAGAATGCAAAGATTGAAAGCCAAAGCATAAGGAGCATACCTGGACAGCGGCTCGCGACGCCAAGAACTTCTTCATATAGTCCTGGAGGGCGTCGCCTTGGGCCTGAAGCAGGGAGTGGACTTCCTGTGCAGCCTTGTTCAGGATGCCCGTCCCGCCCCCAGACGTCCACTCCCGCGGGACGGCACTAGTGGCCTCCGCTTCTGGGGCCGCGAGCTGGAGGCTCCGACTTCTTGAGGCCGCGGCGCTGAAGTCCTCTTCCTCACACGACGGGAGTCGCCCCCACCACCAGGTCGCCGCTGACTCGAGGCGCCGACGGCGCGTCAGGCCGACTGCCCTGAGCCTCGGCAGCTGGCATCTGCTGGGACGCCTCCATCCATGGGATGACGGTGTCGCCTCCCTCCCTCTGCATGATTGGCTCGTCGTTGCCGGCCACTCCAGTCAGCACCGGGATCCTTGTCGCCGGCGGCATGGAGCGCAATGGAATGACCAGCTGTGGAACCTGGCCACCCGCGGCTGCTCCCGCTTGTGCTTTGGCGGCCGTGTCCGCCTGGGCCTTGGTCGCCTACTCCTCCTGGGCCTTGGCCACGGCATCGGCCTGGGCCTTGGACGCCGTGTCCGCCTCCTCCTGCGCCGCCTCGGCCGCGTCCGCCTTCGCCTGGTCCGCCCTCTCCTTCTCCTCGCGCGCCTCCCGCATGTTCTTCTCCGTCGCCTCCCGGAGGTCGGCGAGCGGGTCTATGCAACGGGTGTTGGTAGAGCCCTCCATCCCGCCGACGATGGAGGCAAAGGCCGACCGCTCAAGAGAGAGCGGGGCTCTATTCACACAAGAAAAAAAGAATTCAGAGAAGGTTTACGAAAAAGACACAGAAAGGACAAAGGAAACACAAAGAAAGATATGCACTTACGCGGACACCGTCAGCGGCTGCTTCGGGGCCCTTTGGAACCGGGCTGCCTTCGCGGTGGCCTCCTCCCGCCTGGTCACCCCGGCCGAGCCTTTGGGCTTCTTTGGCCGACCGCCTCGCAGCTGCGTGCTGGCTCGGCGCTTCGGTGCGCCGCCTGGTGCGGGTGGCGCCGCTGAGGACCTCGCCCCCGCCCTGTTGGCAACCGGCTGGCGGCGCGGCTCGGCCTCCTCCTCGTCGTCATCTAGCCATGTCTCGAGGCCGCCTCAAGCACTGGAGCCGCCCGCCCCGTCGCCGCCACCTATGACGTCGTCTTCCAAGGCGGCCGCCCCCAAGTCGGTGTCGTCCGTGTCGCTCACCGCTCGGTCCGGTGGGTACTCCTGGCCTTGCGCCGGGGCGTCGGCTGCCTGCTGGGTCGTGAGGAGCTGCGACACACCCGACTGATCAGTCGGCAAAGCAGAACTCGGCAGAAGAAGAAAAGACCAAGAAAGAAGAGTCGGGAGCTTACGGCAGGAGGCGGATGCGCACGAGAGTACGGCCGCTTGCTGAACTGCAAGTCCGACTCCAAGAGCTTGAGGTTCGCGATCTCTTTCACCATGCGGGCCACCTTCGTGGCCGGCATCTCCCGGGTGGACAGCCGGCACGGGTCTCGGTGCCCACTCATCTGACTAATCATATGACGCCGGCCTTGGAGAGGAAGAACCCGGCGCACCATGAAGGCAGTCAACAAGTCGGACGCCTGGAGGCCCTCCAAGTCCGTCATCTCCTTAAGACTGGCAACGACGGCGGTGGAGGCGGGCGACAGATGCTTCGGCTTGAAGGTCCAGTTGGTGCGCAGCTCGGCCGGTGGGCCGGCTTCATAGGCCGGCAGGTTGACGAAGTCCAGCGTTGGGCTGACGTTCTTCAAATAGAAGTACAACTTCTGCCATAGCTTGACGGACTGGGTCAAGGTGATGGACGAGAAGCAGTTGCCGGCTCCTGGGCACCGTACCGCGATGAAGGCGCCGCACTGAGCCGTCTCGTCCTTGGCGGGGACGCCGAGTTTTGTGTAGAAGAACTCCCCCCACAGCTCGAGTGTGGGGAGAACGCCGAGGTAGCCCTCGCACAGTGTGACGAAGGCCGATAGCAGCACCACCGTATTCGTTGTGAGGTGGTGCAGCTGGAGATGGTAAAACTGGAGAAAGGAGCGGAGGAGGCCGCTAGCCGGCAGGCCGAAGCCCCGAAGGAAACGCGAGCGGAAGATGACGTGCTCGCCTTCCCCCGGCGCCGATGAGATCTCCTCCTCAGGCGGGACGCGCGCCTTGACGTAGCCCTCGCTGGGCAACCGCCGCGTGTTGCGGAGGTAGGTGATGTGGTCTTCAATGACATTTGAACCATCCTAGTCGTTGGACCGCGCTCGCGCCATGAGAGCTCTAGGTTGACGGAGCAACGGCGCGGCGGAAAGGCCGGGCTTGGTGACGACAGGCCGCGGCAGCACTTCGGCGAGTTGCGGGAGTGCGGTGGCGGCGGAAAGAGAGAAGAGAAGAGCAAGGCAGAGGGACAGGAGGGCGCGCGTGCTAATGCCGACCCTCCTCCCCCTATTTAAAGCCCTAGGCTACAAAGCCGAGGGGACGGGCCGTGGGGACCATGGGATTAATTGTGCCCATGACCCCACGACCCCGCATTAACCGCGCAGTAACAACGTGGAGTAATCACGCCACGGAGTCCCAACTGGTTGCCTCGGCCACAGCGGATCTGCGCGCGTGCCGATGACCAGTAGTGGTGGGCCCCGGCCTGCGGCGATGTCCCATCGCGCATGTGGGCTGGCAGGCGGCCTGGCCGGCTGGTGACACGTGGCGTGCAGCTGACAGGCGGCAAGACTGGCGCCAGGCTGGCGCACCACCGAGCTCCCGCCAAGACATTTCAAAAACCACCAGACGGCCTGCCTGGACATATCCGACTCCTAGCAGTTGGTATGCCGGAAGACGGACGGAGCAAGATCAAATGAAGCACTCGGGGTAGGAAGCTGTCGAGGCTCCTTCCTTCCACCAGCCGCGGAGCCTCATCAGCTTCGGGGACTACTGTCGGAGTAATTGGCGATGGGTAGCCTCATCGGTCCCCCATGGCGCTTCAAGACATCGGGGCCGGCTGCTCCCTCAAGATTCAAAGAGCCAAGCGCCGCCTCCACGCGGTCGGCTGCCAGGAGATGGCAGAGCCCAGCAGGCGGCCACGAGGTGGGCCGGCTCCTAGCAGGCGGCCCTAGGCATCCTCAAAGTTTGCATCCACATAAATGCGAGGAGACAGGGCGTGGCTACAGCATGCCCTGCCACCCCCAAATCTAGGGTCAAGCATGGCCACAGTGCGCCGTACTGGACGGAGATCTCCCACCCGGCGCGGCATTGTTGCCACATTGCCCATGACATCACCCCTATCAGAGGGAGTCATGCTCCCATGACGGGATGTCGGTACGGCCCGCAGGCGGCGGGCCCTACCTGCCCTCAAGGAGCCAGAAGGCGGCGAGCCCGGACCAGTCGGCTCGTAGGGAGGCCGGCCCCTGACTAGGCGGCTCTCCATCTCCTTGGAGTTTGTGCGCCATTAACCAGAAGAGACGGGGAGTGGCTACAATGAACGCCCGCCAGGTGGCGGTACTGTAGCCACGCCTCCCCCGACAAAGCATGCATCATTACCAGCATCGCTACAGTGCTGAGCATCCGGCCAGACCCGCAAGCGGCGGGTGCGGCCTGTCGGCCAAGTAGGAGATAGCCAGCGGGGCCCACCAGACGGCGGGCCCCAGTGGCTGGCGGAGAAGCCGGCGACCGTCGACACTGATAGCCAGGGCCTACACCCGGCCAGATTACCTTTGTACCCCTGGGGGGTAGGCCTATATAAACCCCCAGGGCACCCATGCAAAGAGTTCAGACTCTAGTTCATCCACACACCCATATAGAGAGAGGAAGCTAGGGCTAGCCTTGTTCTTCTTCTCCCTCTAGACAAACAGCTCAAGGAGCAAGCTTGTAACCATCGCTGTTGCTTGAGTGATCATACGGAGACCACGCAGAGCAGGAGTAGGGGTGTTATCTCCTAGGAGAGCCCCGGACCTGGGTAAGATTCGCCGGCGTGCATGTCTACGCCTCATCCCGTTTCCTGGCACCGGCGACGTCTTATTAGCCCCCTCCATGATAAGCCATCCTTTGGCATATGTCGCACGACACCCCCGACAAGCTCTAATACTCACCAAGATAAATACCAAACAAGAACCAAGAAAGATGATGCAAGGATGTAATGGTTTGAGCTCTCTACGAACGATACGATCAAGCTACTCATCGAGAGCCCCCCTTGATAGTACGACAATCGATCCTATTTCCCGGTCTCCCAACTACCACCATGAGACCGGTAAAATAGAAAACCAATCAAGGGAAAACCTTTGCCTTGCAAATAGTCCACTTGAGCTAGATGATGACGGTCTTGATTCCCTCAAGTTGGACCACCTTTCTTGATTGCGTTGGCTCGATGAAGACTAGTTGATTGCTCCCCCATACTCCACTATGGGTGAGCCACTCCTTGGCACATCTTCAAAAGTCCATTGACATCACAATGGACGACAAGCTTCAAGCACTTGATCTCTTCGTGATGCTCCACTTGACCTTGCACAACGCAATCTCGATGACGATCACCACTTGATGTCATCCTCTCCATGGGTTGTATGATATCTTCCTCTTGACGCAAGCCCATGGAAACATACCTAACCCCACATAGAACTCTCACGTACACCATGGGTTTGTACACAAAGCATAATGGACAATGCTTACCATACCATGGGATCCCTTGATTCCTCTTGGTACATCTTCTATGCTTTGTGTGTTGATCAACTTGAATCACTCTCTGTACTTAGTCTTGATCAACCTTGAATCTTTCCAACTCTCTTCATTTGTATGATGTCTTGAAGGTAAACATGAATGATCACACAATCTTCTTCTGCAAGACATGCTTGCAATAAGCTCAACACTCACATGACCAATCTTTGGATAATTCCTTAATAGCACCTTGGTCAACTCATAAACTCCTTGAAACCAACACATGGACTTCAAGAAATGCCTATGGACAAATCCTTCAAACATAACTCCATGCAACCATTAGTCCATAGAGAATGTCATCAATTACCAAAATCACACATGGAGGCACCACATGTTCTTTCATCATTTTAGACCCTGACCGAGAGGGCACCGTCACTTGGAAGTGGGACAACTAATGGTGTATATTTGACGCCCTCCAGTTATACGGTGCAAATCCTCGCCTCTCACCAGAAGTTCGACACGGCCATGCTTTGGAAGGCCCATGTGGAGCCAAAGTGCAAAATGTTCGCCTAACTTGTGTTGTGTGGATGCATCCTCGCTGTGGGTATGCTTGCGGCTTAGGGTTGTCCGCTTGACCCGATATGTCACCTTTGCCTAAGTTGTCACGCCCAATATGCGATACTATCCTAAAGAGACTCGAAGGCCCCACCAAGGATAGAACCGCATATTGAAACGCTTTTGCAAGGTGGATATCATTACATCAACATTACATAATATTTGGGGATACATACAAAGCATACAAATGCCACAAGAATACATCAATACATCAATACATAAGAACAACATCCGACTACGGATGAAACATGAACAGAAACTCAACCGACATCCACCCTGCTAGCCCAGGCTGCCGACCTGGAACCTATCCCCTGATCGAAGAAGAAGCAGAAGAAGAACTCCAAAGCAAGTAAACATCGCTCTCGCGTCATGATCATCGTAAAACCTGTACCTGCATCTGGTGGTGTAGTAATCTGTGAGCCACGAAGACTCAGCAATCCCATTACCATGGGTATCAAGACAAGCAAAGCTTAACGGGAAAGGAAAGGATAAGGTGGTGAGGTTGCAGCAGCAACTAAGCATGATATGGTGGCTAACTTACGCAACTGAGAGCGAGAAGAGAAGCAAAGGAACGGTCGTGAACTAACAATGATCAAGTGATCCTGAACTCCTACTTGCGGCAAACATAACCCAGAAACCGTGTTCACTTCCTGTACTCCACCGAGAAGAGACCATCACGGCTACACACGCGGTTGATGCGTTTTAATTAAGGTCAAGTGTCAAGTTTTCTACAACCGGATATTAACAAATTCCCATCTGCCACATAACCGCGGGCACGGCTTTCGAAAGATAATACGCTGCAGGAGTGTCCCAACTTAGCCCATTATAAGCTCTCACGGCCAACGAAGGATATTCCTTCTCCCGAAAGACCCGATCAGTCTCGGAATACCGGTTACAAGACATTTCGACAATGGTAAAACAAAACCAGCAAAGCCGCCCGGATGTGCCGACAAATCCCGATAGGAGCTGCACATATCTCGTTCTCAGGGCACACCGGATGAGCAAGACGTCGGGTTGGCATAGACCCTGGTTGCCCAGGGGGCGCCGGACATCGCTCGGTTTGGACCAGCACTTGGAGAAGCACTGGCCCGGGGGGGGTAAAATAAGATGACCCTCGAGAGAGCGACTCCCTAGGGAAAAGAAATAGGCTAGGCAAATGGTAAAACCAAGGTTGGGCCTTGCTGGAAGAGTTTTATTCAAGGCGAACTGTCAAGGGGGTCCCATAAATCACCCAACCGTGTAAGGAACGCAAAATCCGGGAACATAACACCGGTATGGCGGAAACTAGGGCGGCAAGAGTGGAACAAAACACCAGGCATAAGGCCGAGCCTTCCACCCTTTACCAAATATATAGATGCATTAATAACATAAGAGATATTGTGATAACCCAACATAAACATAATCCAACATGGAGCAATCTTCATCTTCACCTGCAACTAGCAACGCTATAAGAGGGGCTGAGCAAAGCGGTAACATAGCCAAACAATGGTTTGCTAGGAAGGGTGACAAAGGTTAGAGGTTCATGGCAAAATGGGAGGCTTGAGGAACAAGTGAATAGGTGGCGCAGCAAAGCGATAGAACGAAGCAACTAGCATAGCAATGATAGTAATGAGATCCAAGGTGACGGTCATCTTGCCTGAAATCCCGCTTAGGAAGAAGAACGAATCCATGAAGAAGATGAAGCCATGAAGACGAACGAATCCTCACGATCGGAACGACACGGGAACTATCGAGAAGAAGCACACAACAAGGTAAACACACCACACATGAGCAAGGCATGATGCTCCACCAAGAATGATGCAAGACAAGTGTAACACCCACGATGCGGCTATATCTCCCACGTGTCGAGGCACGACTTAGAGGCATAACCGCATAGTGGTTTTGTTCGCAAGAAGGGTCATCTTCACACAATCCCATGTAATGAACAAGAATGGGATAAAGAGTTGGCTTACAATCGCCACTGCACACAATACATAAATATCATTCATACATCATCCAAAATACAATCATACAGACCGACTACGGTCAAAATCCAGATGAAAATAAGACAACCCCAAATGCTAGATCCCCGATCGTCCCAACTGGGCTCCACTACTGATCATCAGGAAAAGACACATAGTAATGACCACGTTCCGCGTCGAACTCCCACTTGAGATCGACGCCATCGTCTGCATTGGCATCATCGGCACCTGCAACTGTTTTGGTGGAATCTGTGAGTCACGGGGACTCAGCAATCTCACACCCGCGAGATCAAGACTATTTAAGCTTATAGGACAAGGATGGTGCAAAGAGGTGGAGCTGCAGCGGCAAAAGCATATATGGTGGCTAACTTGCGCAAATGAGAGCGAGAAGAGAAGCAACGGAACGGACGTCATCTAGCAATGACCAAGAAGAGGTCCTGAACACCTACTTACGTCATACATAACACAGACCGTGTTCACTTTCCGGACTCCGCCGAGAAGAGACCATCACGGCTACACACGCACTTGATGTATTTTAATTGGGTCAAGTGACAAGTTATCTACAACCGGACATTAACCAATTCCCATCTGCCTCATAACCGCGGGCACGGCTTTCGAAAGATAATACCCTGCAGGGGTGTCCCAACTTAGCCCATTATAAGCTCTCACGGCCAACGAAGGATAAACCTTCTCCCGGAAAGACCCGATCAGTCTCGGAATCCCGGTTTACAAGACATTTCGACAATGGTAAAACAAAACCAGCAAAGCCGCCCGAATGTGCCGACAAATCCCGATAAGAGCTGCACATATCTCGTTCTCAGGGCACACCGGATGAACACTACGTACACCTAAAACCAATCCTCGAGTTTCCCCAAGGTGGCGCTGCAAGTGGCTCTAGTTTGGACCAGCACTCAGAGGAACACTGGCCCGGGGGTTTTAAATAAAGATGACCCTCGGGCTCTATAAAACCCGGGGGAAAAAGGTATAGGTCGCAAATGGTAAAACCGAGGTTGGGCCTTGCTGGAGGAGTTTTATTCAAGGCGAACTGTCAAGGGGGTCCCATAAATCACCCGACCGCGTAAGGAACGCAAACTCAAGGAACATAATCCCGGTATAACAGTAACTAGGGCGGCAAGAGTGGAACAAAACACCAGGCATAAGGCCGAGCCTTCCACCCTTTACCAAAATATATAGATGCATTAATTAAATAAGAGATATTGTGATATCCCAACATATCCATGTTCCGACATGGAACAAACATCAACTTCACCTGCAACTAGCAACGTTATAAGAGGGGCTGAGCAAAAGCGGTAACTTAGCCAAACAACGGTTTGCTAGGAGAGGATGGTTAGAGGCTGACATGGCTAAAATAGGAGACATGATATAGCAAGTGATAGGTAGCGAGCAAGGCAATAGAGCGAACATCTAGCATAGCAAAGATAGAAGTGATTTCGAGGGGTGGTCATCTTGCCTGCAAGATTCTCAGAGTTGTCGAAAGCTTGATCCTCATAAGCGTACTCGACAGGTTCCTCGTTCACGAACTCTTCTCCCGGCTCTATCCAAGACAAGAACACAAACAAGAGGAACCACAATCAACAACGAGAAATGCGCAAGCAACATGATGCAAAACATGTATGATATGCAAGATATGATATGCGATGCATATGCGTGCTCCGGGAGGAAAAAGATGAACATGGCAGTAACTTGGCAAACCAAGCATGCCACTGGAAAGATGAGATGATTTCGGTCGAAATCGATATAAAGATCACCGGAATCGGATGCACGGTTTGCAAATGGCAAGCAAAACAAGAATGACACTAATATGGTTTGTATGGATTAACTACAATAAGCTTGGCAAAAATGCATCTCATGTTAAGAATATGCCAGAAATATTTTATAGCAAAAGTAGAGCAAGATTGAGTCATGCTATGGTACTCTAAAATTGAAACAATTGCAGGAATGGATCAATTACAACTATAGCTACAAAACATCCTTACTGAACATCTCCAAAATATGCATGGATCTCTCTGTAGCATCAAGTTTACATGGCAACAAAATTACAGCAGACAAAGACTTAGAGAAATCACTAAGTCCGTGCTAGTCACCACAGAGATCACAAAAATAAATGGACTATACCACTGGAAAGATGGCATGGCATACTTCAAAACACATGTAGAGCTCATGCTCAAAAGATGCACAGAATAAATGATACAAAAATGACAAATCTCCAAGTTCTGATAAGAACCAGAGATTAACAGCAACTAGCCCTCTTCCAACGAAGATTTGGGCATCAAGATGACCTCTAATGAACATTGTGCAATTGAACAAACTGAAAAGCATCACGAGGCGAACAATTTGATATATTATACGCGCGAATCGGAGCTACATGCACAAAGTTATCGTATCGGGAACAGAGCAAGATACTGAGAATTTCCAGGACTTAGAAAAAATTAGAGGTCGCGAGAAAGTCAACGGGGCTCACAGATCTGGATCGAGCCCGAGCTCCAGGAGCTTGTCGCCGGCGGGAGAGAAGGAGCCGGCGGTGGCGGCCGACGCCGGAGGAGGAGGGGATCCGGGGGCGGCGGTCGCCGGCGGGGGCGGCGCCG
>NC_057799.1:438893329-438902956 GCF_018294505.1 Triticum aestivum
GGGCTCGGGCGGGCCCGCTGCGGGCTTCGCGGGCCGGCGGCGGGGCGGTTGGACGTCGTCCGGCGCGGACGGACGCGTCCGGCGGCGCGGTGGGAAAAACTCTAGGGTTCGTCTGTGATTTCGTTTTTTCGGGATGCCCACTTATAAATAGGTAGAGGGAGCTAGGAGGCTCCAAATGAGGTGCGGTTTTCGCGCACGCAATCGTGATCGAACGACCTAGAGCATGGAAGAGAGTTTGGTGGGTTTTGGGCTGGTTTTAGAGGGGTTTTTTGCTGGACACTCAAATGGACTTTGCGGATGCCCGGTTAACCGTTGGAGTACCAAACGACCTCCGAATGGAACGAAACTTGACCGGTAGACTCCGGGTGGTATATTAAGACCACTTGACAAGCCTCGGTCCATTCCGAGAAAGTTTGACACACGCACACGAAAGAAAACAAGAGGGGTGCACCGGAGGAGATAGGAGCGCCGGATTGGAAAATGGACAACGGGGAAAATGTTCGGATGCATGAGACGAACACGTATGCGAATGCAATGCGCATGATGACATGATATGAAAATGCATGACATGACAAAATACAAAACGAAAGACAAAACCCCACAACGGAGGGAAAAACATATCACATAGCCGGAAATGGCAAGAGTCGGAGTTACGAATATGACAAGTTACATGCGGGGTGTTACAACACTCCACCACTACGAGAGGATCTCGTCCCGAGATCTAGGACTGAAAGAACTCCGGATATTCGGAACGGAGATGGTCCTCGCGTTCCCAGGTGGCTTCCCGGTCGGAATGGTGCGACCACTTCACTTTCAGGAATTTGATAGACTTGTTGCGAGTCTTGCACTCAGTTTCTTCAAGAATAGCAACTGGGTGCTCATGATAAGACAAATCTTCTTGGAGGTCAATCTCTTCGAAGTTGATAGTGCGCTCAGGCGTCTTGAAGCACTTGCGGAGCTGCGACACGTGGAACACATCGTGCACGTTCTCGAAGTTGGAAGGAAGCTCAAGTTGATAGGCGAGGTCGCCTCTTTTAGCAATGATCTTGAAAGGACCCACGTATCTAGGGGCAAGCTTCCCTTTGATACCGAAGCGACGAGTGCCCTTCATTGGAGAGACGCGGAGGTAGACATGGTCTCCGATCTCGAAAGCCAAATCACGATGCTTACTATCATAGTAACTCTTCTGACGCGATTGCGCGGCTTTGAGATTATCACGGATGACTTTACACATTTCTTCAGCTTCAGTGATTAAGTCATTGCCAAGAAGTTGGCGGTCACCAGTCTCTGACCAATTGAGAGGAGTACGGCACTTTCTGCCATAGAGAATCTCGAATGGGGCCTTGCCCGAACTCGCTTGGAAGCTGTTGTTGTAGGAGAATTCAGCATAAGGAAGACAATCTTCCCATTTCATGCCAAAAGAAATGACACAAGCCCTGAGCATATCTTCAAGAATTTGATTGACTCGCTCGACTTGGCCACTAGTTTGAGGATGAAAAGCTGTGCTGAAGCGAATGTTTGTGCCCATGGCCTTCTGGAAGGAGTCCCAGAACTTAGAGGTGAAGATGCTTCCATGATCAGAAGAAATCAATTGTGGGATGCCGTGCAAGGAAACAATTCTGGAGGTGTAGAGCTCTGCCAGCTGAGCTGCTGTGATGGATTCTTTGATTGGAAGGAAATGAGCCACTTTAGAGAGCTTGTCAATGACAACGAAGATAGCGTCATTTCCGTGCTTGGACTTTGGAAATCCAGTCACGAAGTCCATTTCGATATGATCAAACTTCCATTCTGGGATAGCAAGAGGTTGGAGGAGACCAGCTGGTCGTTGGTGTTCTGCTTTCACTCTTCGGCAGACATCACATTCATTCACGAATTGAGCAATTTCTCGCTTCATTCGAGTCCACCAATACGACTGCTTGAGGTCATGATACATCTTTGTACTTCCAGGATGAATGGAAAGGAGAGAATTGTGCACCTCGTTCAATATGACTTTCCTTAGATCACCTTTCGGAACCACAATCCGGTCCTCGAAGAACAAAGTTTCTCTGTCATCAATGCGATAGCACTTGTATTTGGAAAGACCCTTGTCGATACCACGTTTCACCTTCTTCACCATGGCATCAAGGAGTTGTGCCTCACGAATTTGATCTTCCAAAGTAGGAGATACTATGAGGTTGGCAAGAACGCCTTGAGGAACAACATGGAGATTCAGCTTGCGGAAAGCTTCACAAAGATCCGGCTGGAAAGGCTTGAGAATTAAGCTGTTGCAATAAGCTTTCCTGCTTAAAGCATATGCAATGAAATTTGCTTTGCCTGGAGTATATTCAATACTCGGATTGTACTCTTGAATCATTTCGACCCATCGAGTCTGCCTGAGGTTGAGGTTGGGCTGAGTGAAGATATACTTGAGACTCTTGTGATCAGTGAAAATGTCCACTTATCTTCCCAACAAGAGATGTCTCCACGTAATCAATGCATGGACAACTGCCGCCAACTCAAGATCGTGAGTGGGGTAGTTCTTCTCGTTGGGCTTCAACTGCCGAGAGGTATAGGCCACGACTTTCTTCTCTTGCATTAACACAGCACCGAGACCTCGAGGAGAAGCATCACAGAAAACTTCATACGGCTTGGATTCATCAGGAGGAGTCAAGACAGGAGCTGTGACTAGTTTCTGTTTGAGAGTGTTGAAAGCGACGTCACACTCAGGAGACCAGACATACTTCACATGCTTCTGTAGGAGGTTGGAAAGAGGTTTTGCAATCTTGGAGAAATTCTCAACGAATCTTCGGCAATAGCTTGCAAGACCCAGAAAACTGCGGAGCTGCTTCACATTTTGAAGAGGTTCCCAATCCAGAACTGCGGACACCTTCTCGGGGTTAATAGCGATGCCTTTGGCAGAGATGATGTGACCAAGGAAAAGAACTTCATCGAGCCAAAACTCACATTTGGAGAACTTCGCATAGAATTGATACTCTCTGAGCTTGTCGAGCACCAATCGCAAATGTTTGGCATGATCCTGCTTGTTCTTGGAGAAGACCAAGATATCATCAAGATACACCAGAACGAATTCATTGGTATAGGGGTTGAAGATGAAATTCATCATCCGAGAGAACACCGGAGGAGCATTGACAAGGCCGAAAGACACGACAGTATATTCATAAGAACCAAAGCTTGTTCTGAATGCTGTCTTGGGAATATCTTCTTCACGAATGCGAATCTGATGATAACTAATACGAAGGTCAAGCTTCGAGAATACTTTAGCGCCCTTGAGTTGCTCAAATAGCTCATTGATGTTGGGAAGTGGATACTTTTCCTTGATTGTCTTCTTGTTCAATGGACGGTAGTCGACACAAAGTCGGTCCATGCCATCCTTCTTCTTGACAAAAAGAACACCACAACCCCATGGAGAAGAACTCGGTCTGATCAAACCCAGACGTTCTTGTTCATCGAGCTGCTTCTTCAATTCTTTCAGCTCGTTAGGTCCAAGCTTGTATGGACGCTTGCAAACGGGTACAGTACCAGGCTCTAGTTCGATAACGAACTCAACTGGTCGGTGCGGAGGCATACCCGGAAGCTCTTCTGGAAAGACATATTGATACTCGCAAACGACTGGAATTTGAGAGATGGCATCCAATTCGCCCTTCTCATTGAGAGAGAAAAACCGAATGGTTTCATCACGAGCGGCAAAAACAATCACATCCTCAGACGAGTGTGTCAATTGAATTTCTCTGGCAGCACAATCAAGCTGAGCCTTGTGCTTAGAAAGCCAGTCCATCCCGAGAATAAGATCAATATCCGAGTCACCAAGAACAATTGGAGAAGACTGAAATGCATAGTCGCCCATCTTGATGGTAACATTCGGGACACAATTATTAGAAGTCATTTGCTTGCCCGGAGACACAATCTTCAACGGGATAGGGATCTTTTCCGTCACAAATTCATGCTTGGCAACAAAAGGTCATGAAATGAAAGAAAGAGATGCACCAGTATCAAAAAGAACTTTTGCAGGAATATCGTTAACAGGAAGATTACCCATTATCACATCAGTAGATTCCTCCGCTTGAGCTGCATTCATCATGTTCACCTTTGCAAACTTTGGATTATGCTTGACCACTGCATTGCTGGAAGATCTGACAGGAGGAGGAGGAGGAGGAAGACGCCTCTGGTTGAAGCACTTGTTAGCATAGTGACCTTTCTGCTGACATTTGTTGCAAGTCACCTCTGAGAGTGGACGGTGATAAGGAGCATTGGACTTTGGAGCTTGATTCTGAGACTTGTTCTGATAGCCAGAGTTGGAAGAGTTTGAAGAACCATGGCCACCTTTGTTCTTCTGCTGGTAAGGCTGACGAAACGGAGGAGGAGGAGGCAACCAGAACTTCTGTTGCTTAGCTGACACAAGTGAGGAAGAAGAAGACTGAACTGCGTCCCTGACTCTTTTCTTAGAAGCCTCACACTTGAGCTGAGCAGCCTCTTGCTTCAGTGCCATATTGTAGAATTGATCAAACTGAGTAGGCTCAACAAGAACGAGAGCTAACTGCAGATCCTCTTTAAGGCCACCTCTGAAGTGATAGATCATACTCTTCTCATCAGGAACGTCTTGTTTAGCAAAGCGAGCAAGTTTCTGAAACTGAATGTTGTATTGATACACAGACATGTTTCCTTGCTTGAGATTGCGGAACTCCTCACGCTTGCTCTCAACAACACTTTGTGGAATGTGGTGCGCTTTGAAGTCCCGACAGAAGTCAGTCCAAGTGATCACACGACCTCCTCTGGAATCTTTGTATTGCTGAAACCAATCAGCTGCTTGGTCCTTGAGCTGGAAAGAAGCGAATTTGACAAAGTTCTCAGGCCTGACATTGCTACATTCAAAATGCTTGTTGATGTCCACGAGCCAATCATCGGCATCCGTGGCCTCGGCACAGTAGCTGAAAGACTTGGGCTGATTTGCGAGAAACTGGTTGAGAGTGGCAAAGTGAAACTGATTGTTGCCTTGACCTTGATTGCCTTGATTGCCTTGCCCTTGAGTACGTTCTTGCAAGAGTTGCAGAATCATCTGAGCATTGGCGTTGGTGGCTGCCATGATTGCTTGCCATGCCTCCGGAGGTGGAGGTGGTGGCGGAGGGTTCGCTTGACTCCCTTCATTGCGATCCGGATTCTGACGCGTTGGCGGAGCCATCCTGAAGAGGTTGACATCCGTTAGCATCTCGATAGACAAAAGATAAGTAGAATCAACGGATAGAAATTGCAACATATAGTCTTCACAATAAACATTCGAACGAAGATGAACGAATTAATTCCGTAGTAAATCATCACACTTCCATAGGTTGAGAAGCCACTTGAAAAAGATGTGGAATGAACATATGAATTCGAAGAAACTCGAATACCACAATACAAAATAGAACAAAGTATTGGCTTGCAGAATAAGCCGGAACAAACATATGATAGATATTTCGTCCGAAGTTTTCGTGGTGGGGCCCACACGGGCTCAATCGTACAGCACCATCATGTACAAGGCTGTGCACATGACATACAAAGCGTCCCCGAGTCGGCAAAGCCATGGACTCTTTAAGACACAACGAGACCACTGTAAAATCAACCGTATACAGGCGGACCACTAGACGTCGAACCCCAATCTCATATCATGCGTCTGTCGGAAAGATATCCTAAGGCTACTAGAATTCCCACTTATAAACTCCCGAAACTTTCTTGTTATGCAATCTGGTGTAGGGGATACAGGGGACACAAATATATATCACCCAAACTAGCAATCCCTAGATCCAGCTGTATCCATCCGTCAACACATAACCAAGAAATCTTCGGAAATCGTTTACCTCAACCTTCGAAAAACATCCGTTATACAAGTTATGGCAATACTCCCGAACTCCCATCCCAGTACTGGGTGGCGTCGAGGTGATCTCACCAACAACTGCATAAAAGAGATTTCGATGTCGGCGAAACTCAGGTATTCCAGAACTGCAACGATAAAATTGTGACGACAACACCTCGGAGCTCAACTCCCCGGGACACTGCCACAACCCCTAAATGACAGGAAGCACCAAGAACAATGTTCTCGTCACAAATCGATCGGAATGATTCCAAGATACCCGCGTGATCCTAAATTTTTTTTTTGTGAAATTTGAGGAGAGAGTAGTCAAAATTTCTACGTCAGGAGACCTCACCAGAGCGACGAAGGTACTGAGGAGTAAAAAGAATCCTTCCGATATATATAATCCTAAGACTCAAAATATTTTTGTTCTAGACTCAACAACGCCAGCGATTCGATCAAGCAGGGGGCTCCTAAGTCGGGGAAGGCTCTGATTACCAACTTGCAACGCCCACGATGCGGCTATATCTCCCACGTGTCGAGGCACGACTTAGAGGCATAACCGCATAGTGGTTTTGTTCGCAAGAAGGGTCATCTTCACACAATCCCATGTAATGAACAAGAATGGGATAAAGAGTTGGCTTACAATCGCCAGTTCACACAATACATAAATATCATTCATACATCATCCAAACTACAATCATACGGACCGACTACGGTCAAAATCCAGATGAAAATAAGACAACCACAAATGCTAGATCCCCGATCGTCCCAACTGGGCTCCACTACTGATCATCAGGAAAAGACACATAGTAACGACCACGTTCCTCGTCGAACTCCCACTTGAGATCGACGCCATCGTCTGCACTGGCATCGTCGGCACCTGCAACTGTTTTGGTGGAATCTGTGAGTCACGGGGACTCAGCAATCTCACACCCGCGAGATCAAGACTATTTAAGCTTATAGGACAAGGATGGTGCAAAGAGGTGGAGCTGCAGCGGCAAAAGCATATATGGTGGCTAACTTGCGCAAATGAGAGCGAGAAGAGTAGCAACGGAACTGACATCATCTAGCAATGACCAAGAAGAGGTCCTGAACACCTACTTACGTCATACATAACACAGACCGTGTTCACTTCCCGGACTCCGCCGAGAAGAGACCATCACGGCTACACACGCACTTGATGTATTTTAATTGGGTCAAGTGACAAGTTATCTACAACCGGACATTAACAAATTCCCATCTGCCTCATAACCGCGGGCACGGCTTTCGAAAGATAATACCCTGCAGGGGTGTCCCAACTTACCCCATTATAAGCTCTCACGGCCAACGAAGGATAAACCTTCTCCCGGAAAGACCCGATCAGTCTCGGAATCCCGGTTTACAAGACATTTCGACAATGGTAAAACAAAACCAGCAAAGCCGCCCGAATCTGCCGACAAATCCCGATAAGAGCTGCACATATCTCGTTCTCAGGGCACACCGGATGAACACTACGTACACCTAAAACCAATCCTCGGGTTTCCCCAAGGTGGCGCTGCAAGTGGCTCTAGTTTGGACCAGCACTCAGAGGAACACTGGCCCGGGGGTTTAAAATAAAGATGACCCTCGGGCTCTAGAAAACCCGGGGGAAAAAGGTATAGGTCGCAAATGGTAAAACCAAGGTTGGTGCTGGAGGAGTTTTATTCAAGGCGAACTGTCAAGGGGGTCCCATAAATCACCCGACCGCGTAAGGAACGCAAACTCAAGGAACATAATCCCGGTATAACAGTAACTAGGGCGGCAAGAGTGGAACAAAACACCAGGCATAAGGCCGAGCCTTCCACCCTTTACCAAAATATATAGATGCATTAATTAAATAAGAGATATTGTGATATCCCAACATGTCCATGTTCCGACATGGAACAAACATCAACTTCACCTGCAACTAGCAACGTTATAAGAGGGGCTGAGCAAAAGCGGTAACTTAGCCAAACAACGGTTTGCTAGGAGAGGATGGTTAGAGGCTGACATGGCTAAAATAGGAGGCATGATACAGCAAGTGATAGGTAGCGAGCAAGGCAATAGAGCGAACATCTAGCATAGCAAAGATAGAAGTGATTTCGAGGGGTGGTCATCTTGCCTGTAAGATTCTCCGAGTTGTCGAAAGCTTGATCCTCGTAAGCGTACTCGACAGGTTCCTCGTTCACGAACTCGTCTCCCGGCTCTACCCAAGACAAGAACACAAACAAGCGGAACCACAATCAACAACGAGAAATGCGCAAGCAACATGATGCAAAACATGTATGATATGCAAGATATGATATGCGATGCATATGCGTGCTCCGGGAGGAAAAAGATAAACATGGCAGTAACTTGGCAAACCAAGCATGCCACTGGAAAGATGACATGATTTCGGTCGAAATCGATATAAAGATCACCGGAATCGGATGCACGGTTTCCAAATGGCAAGCAAAACAAGAATGACACTAATCTGCGATAAACAGCAAGATAACACTTAAAATGCAACAAGTAACAATGCTACAGCACCCAAACATAACAACAAAGCACATGGCAGTAATCTACAGGCGATGCTTCACAAAAGATGAACACTGAGCTACGGCTATTTCACAACATATCAAGCTCAAACAAGCATGGCAAAAGAGCAAAAGATTACAGGTTCACAGACTTGGTGAAAAACTGGATATGGCAGAAATCAGCATCAGGTAGCAATGTTCAGAGCACGAAATCAACATGCTACAGAAACTTAACATAGCAAAACAAGGCACGGTAGTGTTCTACTAAATGCACATGAAGAAAGTCCCTTACTGACCATAAGCCAAAAAGGACCAGAAGATATGATGCCAAGCATGTAAACATAGCAAATTTCGTTATCAGGTTTCAGACTTAGCAGAAAACAGAGCATGGCAGAAATATAAATATGTAGGCCTATTTGTGAGCTTGATGCACTCACTACAGAGCAATGCATGACAAACCAAGCATACCTACAGCAAGATGGCATGTTTATGAAGCTATCCATGGCAAGAACAATTGCATATCATGTATGGATTAACTACAATAAGCTTTGCAAAAATGCATCTCATGTTAAGAATCTGCCAGAAATATTTTATAGCAAAAGTAGAGCAAGATTGAGTCATGCTATTGTACTCTAAAATTGCAAACAACTATAGGAATGGATCAATTACAACTATAGCTACAAAACATCCTTACTGAACATCTCCAAAATATGCATGGATCTCTCTGTAGCATCAAGTTTAGATGGCAACAAAATTACAGCAGACAAAGACTTAGAGAAATCACTAAGTCCCTGAAATCAGAAATATTACGGGGCCTACTTTGCATGCTTGTGCTTGTCACCACAGAGATCACAAAAATACATGGACTATACCAATGGAAAGATGGCATGGCATACTTCAAAACACATGTAGAGCTTATGCTCAAAAGATGCACAGAATAAATGATACAAAAATGACAAATCTCCAAGTTCTGATAAGAACCAGAGATTAACAGCAACTAGCCCTCTTCCAACGAAGATTTGGGCATCAATATGACCTCTACTGAACACGGTGCAATTGAACAAAATGAAAAGCATCACGAGGCGAGCAATTTGATATATTATACGCCCGAATCGGAGCTACATCCACAAAGTTATCGCATCGGGAACAGAGCAAGATACTGAGAATTTCCAGGACTTGGAAAAAATTAGAGGTCGCGAGAAAGTCAACGGGGCTCACAGATCTGGATCGAGCCCGAGCTCCAGGAGCTTGTCGCCGGCGGGAGAGAAGGAGCCGGCGGTGGCGGAC
>NC_057799.1:438903576-438906046 GCF_018294505.1 Triticum aestivum
GGTTGGACGTCGTCCGGCGCAGACGGACGGGTCCGGCGGCGCGGTGGGAAGAACTCTAGGGTTCGTCTGTGATTTCGTTTTTTCGAGATGCCCACTTATAAATAAGTAGAGGGAGCTAGGAGGCTCCAAATGAGGTGTGGTTTTCGCCCACACGATCGTGATCGAACGACCTAGAGCATGGAAGAGAGTTTGGTGGGTTTTGGGCTGGTTTTATAGGGGGTTTTTGCTGGACACTCAAATGGACTTTGCGGATGCCCGGTTAACCGTTGGAGTACCAAACGACCTCCGAATGGAACGAAACTTGACCGGTAGACTCCGGGTGGTATATTAAGACCACTTGACAAGCCGCGGTCCATTCCGAGAAAGTTTGACACACGCACACGAAAGAAAACAAGAGGGGTGCACCGGAGGAGATAGGAGCGCCGGATTGGAAAACGGACAACGGGGAAAATGCTCGGATGCATGAGACGAACACGTATGCGAATGCAATGCGCATGATGACATGATATGAAAATGCATGACATGACAAAATACAAAACGAAAGACAAAACTCGACAACGGAGGGAAAAACATATCACATAGCCGGAAATGGCAAGAGTCGGAGTTACGAATATGACAAGTTACATGTGGGGTGTTACTAGAAGGCTATATGAAGCTACTCGTGACAAGAGATGATACATACAAGAACAACACATCAAGGCAAGTTTAAATGAGGCCGGAATCAACATATAACAAATCCGGTAAGTCCTCATATGCAAGTATCGAAATTGGACCAGAACTGAATAAACATTATGTTCAAGTTGTTAAACAGCAAGTTAAAGAGCACCATGATGATCTACACGAAATTCTAGTCAAGTTACATATAAAGTTCATTAGATTCGGAGCTACGGTCTAGAAGATATGAGCAAAACAAGTTAAACATGGCATTGATGCAAAATGCATACAAACATCAAGCAAACTCTTCAAAACAAGGATGCAACATGATAATATGGAACTACATACAATTCTAAGCAAGTTTCATATAGAGCACGCTCAAAACGGAGCAACGGTGCAACACATACACTCCAAACAATACATAGCAACAATCTGTCCAAAACAGCAACTAGGCATAATGCAAGCATCAAAACGATATGCTACAGCAACTCAAAATGAGAACAAAAGGCATGGACATGATGTAAAGGTAAAGCACAACAAAACTTGAACACTGAGCTATCTCCATAAATCAATAGAACATGCTCAAAAGGACATGGCAAGATTGCAAAATAATAACAGATTCACAGACTTAGCGAAATTACTGGACATGACAGAAACAGCATCAGGTAGCAATGTTCAGAGCATGAAATCAAGATGCTACAGGAACTTAACATGGCAAAACAAAGCATGGCATGAATCTACTCAAAGCATCTAACAAAAGTCCCTTACTGACCATAAGCCAAAAAGGACCAGAAGATATGATGGAAGCATGTAAACATAGCAAGTTTTGTTATCAGGTTCCAGACTTGGCAGAAAACAGAGCATGGCAGAAATAATAATATGAAGGCCTGTTTGTGAGCTTGATGCACTCAATACAGAGCAATGCATGACAAACCAAGTACACCTACAGCAAGACGGCATGTTTATGAAGCTAACCATGGCAAGAACAATAGCATAGCATGTATGGATCAACTACAATAAACTTGGCAAAATTGCATATCATGACAAGAATCTGCCAGAAATATTTTATAGCAAAAGTAGAGAAAGATTGAGTCATGCTATGGCACTCCATAATTGCAAACAAAGGCAGAAATGGATCAATTACCACTATAGCTACAAAACATCGTTACTAAACATCTCCAAAATATGCATGGATCTCTCTGTAGCATCAAGTTTACATGGCAACAAAATTACAGCAGACAAGGACTTGGAGAAATCACTCTGAAATCAGAAACATTACGGAGCCTACTTTGCATGCTTGTTCTAGTCACCACAGAGATCACAAAAATACATGGCATACACCCTTGGAAAGATGGCATGGCATACTTCAAAACACATGTAGAGCTCATGCCCAAAATATGCACAGATTAAAAGATACAAAAATGACAAATCTCCAAGTTCTGATAAGAACCAGAGAATAACAGCAACTAGCCCTCTTCCAACAGAGATTTGGGCATCAAGATGACCTCTAATGAACATGGTGTAATTAAACAAAATGTAGAGCATCACGAGGCGAACAATTTGACATATTACACGTGTGAAACGGAGCTATATGCATGAAGTTACGATGCAGAGAACATGGCAACATATTAGAAAAGTTCAGAGACTTGGAGATATTTCGACCTCGAGGGGGGAAACGAAGTCAACGCTTCGTCGATCTGGATCGGGCGCCGGCTCGAGGGCAGAGGCGGCGATGCTCCGGCGGGGAGCTCGCCGGACGGCGCGGGGGCGGCGCGCTGACGGCGGAGGGCGGCGGCGCCAGTAGGCTGGGGCGGCG
>NC_057799.1:438906767-438912400 GCF_018294505.1 Triticum aestivum
GGAGGAGAGAGAGAGGCCCGGCGGGGCTGACGTGGCGCCTCCGGATTGGCTGGGAGCGGCGGCGCGGACGTCCGGCGGCGGGTCGGACATGTCCGGCGCGGAGAGGGGAGGATTTTAGGGTTCATCTGCGCGAAAATCTCGGGAGAGACACACATATATAGGTAGAGGGAGCTAGGAGAGTCCAAATGAGGAGCGGTTTTCGCCCACGCGATCGTGATCGAACGACCGAGAGCATGGCGGAGACTTAGAGGTGTTTTGGGGCTGTTTGAAAGGGGGGTTTTCTGCAATACCAAAACGGACTTTGCGGTTACCCGGTTAACCGTTGGAGTACCAAACGACCTTCAAATGGAACGAAACTTTACCGGTGGTCTCCGGGTGGTATACTAGGGCCACTTGACAAGCCTCGGTCCATTTCGAGAAAGTTTGACACCCGCACACGAAAGAAAACAAGAGGGGTGCACCGGAGGAGATAGGAGCGTCGGATTGCAAAACGGACAACGGGGAAAATGCTCGGATGCATGAGACGAACACGTACGCAAATGCAATGCACATGATGGCATGATATGAAATGCAGATGATGACATGGCAAAATGCAACACACAAGCAAATGACATGGCAACGACAGCGAATAACTGGCAGACACCTGGCGCATCGGATCCAGGGCGTTACAACACTCCTCCACTAACAAGAGATCTCGTCCCGAGATCTTAGGACCTAGACGGAAGGGGAAAGGAGATGAGGTCGAATAAGAACAAAACAGAGAGGATGAACAAGTCAAGAACACTCGAGAAGAAAACAGGAATGTTGAGTGAGAAAAGAAGCAAAAGCTCAAGGGATAAGCCTGAATTCGAAACCACTCCGATTGGGAGAAAATTGAAAAAGGAATAAGAACGCAAGAGGAAATCAAAGAATCGAGAGCACTCGAGAAGAAAAGAGGAACAACGAGAATGATGAGAATCAAATGCTCCCGAAATCAGATAGACTCTGAAACCACTCCGGTTAGAACGAGATAATAAACAAATAAAGCTGAAAAGATTTAGGCAGCACTCCGGCTGAAACAAAATCGAAAAGGAATAAAAACGGAGGAATTTATGCAGCACTCCTGCTGAACAAGGAAGGAATAGAACAAGAAGTTGAGAAATGGAACGATACTTGACTTGAGGGACAACACAAAATCTCCGGAAGACTTGAATTAATAGAATGAGAAGAACGGTGAAGAAAATGACAACTAGTACCACGAATGAAATAGAAAGCAACTTTAGAAGAAAGGATTGAACGGAGTTGTTGAGAAAATCAACCATGAAAGAAAAAGCTTGTTGTGGACTTATAGGTAACAGCTCAAGATCATAAGGTGATAACCGGCCACAACCGGAAATGATTGGATAACTGAGACGAACGAAGAAACGCAAACTCTGCTACAAAAGAATACGGAGAATTAATTGCACTTCGAGACGTGAGAAGAAAAGATACTTGACCTCCTTCGAGAAGAGTCTTGATGAACACTCGAAGAATGAATTAAATCATGACGAACCACCGTGAAGATCTCCGGTAAGAAAAGAATGCCGATAAAAATTGAAGGATGAAAGGGATAAGATTAAACCCTTGCGATGATTCCGATGGAGGTTCCGACGAAATCGGCGAGAAGCTTAGAACTCCGAAAAAGAAAAGATGAAAACACTTTGAACCGAGAATGTTATAAGATGATCAATCTCCGAAAGGAAAAAAAAATCCGCATGAAGAAAGAGAAATAAGAATTACGTTATGCTTATCCTCCATCAATTAAATTGATGAGAACCAATGGATTTGCATACCACTTATTCGCGTTGGGAAGATTAGGGGAGATATAGCACCAAAACTTGAGAAAAATCTTCGTGAACCACCGGTAGGATTAGAAAGAACGAGTTAAATGATATGATAACCACAGAAAGAATCTTGAAGGAGCCACCGTAAGAATTCAAATAGACTGACGAAGGAGAATGACTCACCGGGAAAATAGGAAAAGCACGAATATACTTGAGGGAATCAAAATGCAATAGAAAGAAGAGATCGCGAGCTGATTGAAGCATACTTGAACGAAACACCGGAAGAATATGGAAACGAACGAAGGGGCACGAATATAGAATAATCGGAGAACGGATTAGAAAACTTGGGACGAAGAAATATTCTGAAAAGAGGACCTCCGGATAAAAGAGACGAAAAACAACTCCTGAAATACTCCGGATGGGTGAAAAGAAATGCACGACTAGAAACAATTTGATAGGGTAACGATCGAGCTAGCACTACGAATCCCCGTGAAAACGGACAAAATTTGGGGGAAACTTGTAACACCCACGATGCGGCTATATCTCCCACGTGTCGAGGCACGACTTAGAGGCATAACCGCATAGTGGTTTTGTCGCAAGAAGGGTCATCTTCACACAATCCCATGTAATGAACAAGAATGGGATAAAGAGTTGGCTTACAATCGCCACTTCACACAATACATAAATATTATTCATACACCATCCAAAATACAATCATATAGACGGACTACGGTCAAAATCCAGATGAAAATAAGACAACCCCAAATGCTAGATCCCCGATCGTCCCAACTGGGCTCCACTACTGATCATCAGGAAAAGACACATAGTAACGACCACGTTCCTCGGCGAACTCCCACTTGAGATCGACGCCATCGTCTGCACTGGCATCGTCGGCACCTGCAACTGTTTTGGTAGAATCTGTGAGTCACGGGGACTCAGCAATCTCACACCCGCGAGATCAAGACTATTTAAGCTTGTAGGAAGAGATGGTGCAAAGAGGTGGAGCTGCAACGGCAAAAGCATATATGGTGGCTAACTTGCGCAAATGAGAGCGAGAAGAGAAGCAACGGAACGGACGTCATCTAGCAATGACCAAGAAGAGGTCCTGAACACCTACTTACGTCATACATAACACAGACCGTGTTCACTTCCTGGACTCCGCCGAGAAGAGACCATCACGGCTACTCACGCAGTTGATGTATTTTACTTGGGTCAAGTGACAAGTTATCTACAACCGGACATTAACAAATTCCCATCTGCCTCATAACCGCGGGCACGGCTTTCGAAAGATAATACCCTGCAGGGGTGTCCCAACTTAGCCCATCATAAGCTCTCATGGTCAACGAAGGATAAACCTTCTCCCGGAAAGACCCGATCAGTCTCGGAATCTCGGTTTACAATACATCTCGACAATGGTAAAACAAAACCAGCAAAGCCGCCCGAATGTGCCGACAAATCCCGATAGGAGCTGCACATATCTCGTTCTCAGGGCACACCGGATGAGCAGTCCGTACAGCTAAAACCAATCCTCGAGTTTCCCCAAGGTGGCGCTGCAAGTGGCTCTAGTTTGGACCAGCACTCAGAGGAACACTCGCCCGGGGGTTTAAAATAAAGATGACCCTCGGGCTCGCGAAAACCCGAGGGAAAAAGGCTTAGGCGGCAAATGGTAAAACCAAAGTTGGGCCTTGCTGGAGGAGTTTTATTCAAGGCGAACTGTCAAGGGGGTCCCATAAATCACCCGACCGTGTAAGGAACACAAACTCAAGGAACATAATCCCGGTACAACAGTAACTAGGGCGGCAAGAGTGGAACAAAACACCAGGCATAAGGCCGAGCCTTCCACCCTTTACCAAATATATATAGATGCATTAATTAAATAAGAGATATTGTGATATCCCAACATATCCATGTTCCGACATGGAACAAACTTCAACTTCACCTGCAACTAGCAACGCTATAAGAGGGGCTGAGCAAAAGCGGTAACTTAGCCAAACAACGGTTTGCTAGGAAAGGATGGTTAGGGGCTGACATGGCAAAAATGGGAGACATGATATAGCAAGTGATAGGTAGCGGAGCATGGCAATAGAGCGAACAACTAGCATAGCAAAGATAGAAGTGATTTCGAGGGTTGGTCATCTTGCCTGCAAGATTCTAAGAGTTGTCGAAAGCTTGATCCTCGTAAGCGTACTCGACAGGTACCTCGTTCACGAACTCGTCTCCCGGCTCTAACCAAGACAAGAACACAAACAAACGGAACCACAATCAACAACGAGAAATGCGCAAGCAACATGATGCAAAACATGTATGATATGCAAGATATGATATGCGATGCATATGCGTGCTCCGGGAGGAAAAAGATGAACATGGCAGTAACTTGGCAAACCAAGCATGCCACTGGAAAGATGAGATGATTTCGGTCGAAATCGATATAAAGATCACCGAAATCGGATGCACGGTTTGCAAATGGCAAGCAAAACAAGAATGACACGAATCTGCGATAAACAGCAAGATAGCACATAAAATGCAACAAACAACAATGCTACAGCACCCCAACATAGCAACAAAGCACATGGCAGTAAGCTACAGGAGAAGCTTGACAAATGATGAACACTGAGCTACGGCTAGTTTACAACATATCAAGCTCAAACAAGCATGGCAAAAGTGCAAAAGTTTACAGTAAATAGCATCAGGTAGCAATGTTCAGAGCACGAAATCAACATGCTACAGGAAGTTAACATATTAAAACAAGGCATGGAAGTGTTATACTAAATGCATATGACAAAAGTCCCTTACTGACTATAAGCCAAAAAGGACCAGAAGATATGATGGCAACCTTGTAAACATAGCAAGTTTCGTTAACAGGTTTCAGACTTAGCAGAAAACAGAGCATGGCAGAAACAATAATATGAAGGCACTTTTGTGAGCTCGATGCACTCACCACAAAGCAATTCATGACAAAACAAGCATACCTACAGCAAGATGGCTTGTTTATGAAGCTATCCATGGCAAGAACAAAATCATAGCATATATGGATCAACTACAACAAGCTTGGCAAAAATGAATATCATGTTAAGAATCTGCCAGAAATATTTTATAGCAAAAGTAGAGCAAGCTTGAGTCATCCTATGGCACTCCATAATTGCAAAAAAGGGCAGGAATGGATCAATTGCAACAGTATCTACAAAACATCCTTACTGAATATCTCCAAAATATGCATGGATCTCTCTGTAGCATCAAGTTTACATGGCAACAAAATTACAGCAGACGAGGACTTAGAGAAATCACGAAGTGTCTGAAATCAGAAACATTACGGAGCCTAATTTGCATGCTTGTGCTAGTCACCACAGAGATCACAAAAATACATGGCATACACCCATGGAAAGATGGCATGGCATACTTCAAAACACATGTAGAGCTCATGCCCAAAAGATGCACAGATTAAAAGATACAAAAATGACAAATCTCTAAGTTCTGATAAGAACCAGAGAATAACAGCAACTAGCCCTCTTCCAACAGAGATTTGGGCATCAAGATGACCACTAATGAACATGGTGCAATTGAACAAAATGTAGAGCATCACGAGTTGAACAATTTGACATATTACACGTGCGAAACGGAGCTATATGCATGAAGTTACGATGCAGAGAACATGGCAACATATTAGAAAAGTTCAAGGACTGAGATATTTCGACCTCGAGGGGGGGAACGAAGTCAACGCTTCGTCGATCTGGATCGGGCGCCGGCTCGAGGGCAGAGGCGGCGATGCTCCGGCGGGGAGCTCGCCGGACGGCGCGGGGGCGGCACGCTGACGGCGGAGGGCGGCTGCGCGAG
>NC_057799.1:438912771-438969401 GCF_018294505.1 Triticum aestivum
GCGGGCGCCTCGGGCGGCGGCGGCGACTCGGGCCCGCGCGGGCCCCGGATGGGCTCCGCGGGCCGCGGCGGCGGAGGAGAGAGAGGCCCGGCGGGGCTGACGTGGCGCCTACGGATTTGCCGGGACCGGCGGCGCGGACGTCCGGCGGCGGGTCGGACTTGTCCAGCGCGGAGAGGGGAGGATTTTAGGGTTCATCTGCGCGAAAATCTCGGGAGAGACACACATATATAGGTAGAGGGAGCTAGGAGAGTCCAAATGAGGAGCGGTTTTCGCCCACGCGATCGTGATCGAACGACTGATAGCATGGCGGAGACTTAGAGGTGTTTTGGGGCTGTTTGAAAGGGGGGTTTGCTGCAATACCAAAACGGACTTTGCGGTTACCCGGTTAACCGTTGGAGTACCAAACGACCTCCAAATGGAACGAAACTTGACCGGTGGTCTCCGGGTTGTATACTAGGGCCACTTGACAAGCCTCGGTCCATTTCGAGAAATTTTGACACCCGCACATGAAAGAAAACAAGAGGGGTGCAGCGGAGGAGATAGGAGCGCCGGATTGCAAAACGGACAACGGTGAAAATGCTTGGATGCATGAGACGAACACGTATGCAAATGCAATGCACATGATGACATGATATGAAATGCAGATGATGACATGGAAAAATGCAACACGCAAGCAAATGACATGGCAACGACAGCGAATAACTGGCAGACACCTGGCGCATCGGATCCGGGGCGTTACATAAGTGCCCTGAAAGCAATAGTTTACATGTGCAAGGACTGCCCCTTTCTCCATTGTGGTGGCTACCTGTGTTCAGGTTTGGACCGAGGAGAATTTCACGGGCGGTGGGCATGGGCCCCACCAAAAGCCTCGTGGCCTAGTGGAGCAGAATGCTTGCTGAGGCCCCAATGCATGCACAGTACTACCGGAGTGGGGTCTCTTTTACACGTTGTGAAACATTTGGAAGGAGCCGAACTGGTGCATCTTTAACGGAACTTGTATGACCTACATAGAGGTGGCCATGTTGGCCCTGCGGGATATCGGACTGAGGGAGATGGCCTACGAGACCCCCAATCTAGCTAGAGTATTGGGTATTTTGTTGGGTTTTTAGCTATTGGGTTTCCGACTCATTGCCGAAATGAGGGACTCTATTGTAATTATATTTCGTGCGTCTAAATGAAAAGGTAGTGCTCCCGTCGGTTCCTTGAAGAAAATGAACCCCCTTAAACTTCAAACATAAAAAATGTAGCTATTCGGGGACCTGTTCAGGAGTGCTCCCCAGCCGGCAACTCCCTAACTCCCCAGCCGCTGATGTCGCTTGAAGCTGCGTCGGTATTTCCCCAAAGAGGAAGGGATGATGCAGCACAGGGGCGGTAGGTATTTCCCTCAGTGATGAAACCAAGGTTATTGAACCAGTAGGAGTACCAAGCAACACAATTGTGGCACCCCGGCTCAGAGAAACCGGAACACCCCGTATTCCAGCCCAGAGATCGAGGAGAAGTCTTCTGGAATATAGCACTGCTTAGCATAGAACAAATCAGCTCTCTATTACAATATATATGGATACAAGGGTTACATCGGCATGGCGACACTACGCCTGCCACGGTTGCTCCATGCAAGCAGCAGAACAACACGATGCAGCGGAATAACTCTAGCAGCGGAACAACGACGACGGTGATGAACTCCACTCCGCAGGTACTCTGGCCGGAACGCTTATCCTAGCTCGCAAAGAAGGAATCCACGGCAAACAAGCAATCAAATCCGGCATGACCTGCAAACTAGCATGACATGCCAGGTCAGTACATTAAATGTACTTGCAAGCTCACAGCAACCAAGAGCAATCAAGACAAACAACAACATGGCAATTATAGGTTAACAAGGATTAACATGATACTATCAGATCAATCATGGCATGTACAACATGATACATCTAGAACAATACGAGCATGGCATGAACATATAAATCTGACGATACTAGCATGTAACATGATGACTCTATATGCACCACTTACTATGCTCGGGTTACCTCGTAACCGTCACGTGAACCACTTACCAACCTCGGAAATTACACAATCATCTCAGGATCAAATCAAGCTTGGTATAAACAATACTGTAGTAATCATTAAATGACCACAAGGAGCTTGATCTTTACCATGATTCTCGCACAACATCACGAATATCCAACAACTCGGTATCCTCGATACCACGGTGGTCATTCACGGATCACAAACGGAACCACTCTTGGCTCAACGGGTTACCTCGTAACCAAACGGTGATCATTCACGGATCACAAACGGAACCACTCTTGGCTCAACGGGTTACCTCATAACCAAACGGTGATCATTCACGGATCACAAACGGAACCACTCTTGGCTCAACGGGTTACCTCATAACCAAACGGTGATCATTCACGGATCACATAACCAACTTATCTCATCATCGAACCAGGGTTGTTATTAAGCTCATTATTATTACTGTTGACCCACAGTGTTACCAACTACGAACTGGGCCCTTATCCACAGGCGCGGTTATCGATAGATTTAATATACACTCTGCATAGGTAGCGCACTGTATCCACACCACGGAACCCATGGCCTCGCACTCCCATTCGGGTGGACCAACGGCGTTCCGACAAAACCGTCCTACTGCCATGACACCCTCCCGGTCACTCCGACAAACTCCCCTCTGGGATAAGTCCTAGGTGGACCTGTGCCTACCAAAGGCATCAACGGCTACTGTCGTCGCAAAACGGCCACCGTCGTGGCAAAACATAAACGGTCCCAAACGGGGACAATGGATCCATACTCAACAGCGGGCACACAAGGCTTATGCCATCCTACCCGGCCAAGGTAGCGCTCGCGCATAACCTTCCCTTGTTGGAGGCACCGGCGAGAGGCATGGCAATAGACCCAGTTAGGACCTTCCCATAAAGGTAAATGTGGTTTCACTGGTTAGCTCGATATGGTGGCACCATAACTCAGCCAACAGTTGTTCAAGTTCAATTTAATCCGGTTAAACTTGAATGCAATATGCCGAGTCATGATAAAATAACATAATGCAATTACAATGCATGAGCATGGTATCAACATAAGCATAAGGGTACTGTCGGATGTGGGGTTCCGGCAAAACCCTTAAGGTTCAAACTCTGGGGTGCGCGCGAAGTCTTTCCCTCCTACCGATCTGCGCCCTAGCTCACTAAGATCTCGCGGACGAACTCGATGAACTCACAACACAGAAAGACACGAGATTTATACTGGTTCGGGCCACCGTTGTGGTGTAATACCCTACTCCAGTGTGGTGGTGGTGGATTGCCTCTTGGGCTGATGAGGGACAGTACAAGGGGAAGAACAGCCTCTTGAGGTTGAGGTGTTCTTGTGCATGATGTGAGTGAGGTGCCTCTGGATTCAATGCCAGATCAGTTGCCTCTACTGTGGTGGCTAGTTCTACTTATATAAGCCCTGGTCCTCTTCCGAAATATTGAGCGGGAAGGGAGCCAACAACGGCGGGCAAATGTGAAGGGGGACAGCTAGTACAAGCTATCCTCACAAAAGTGGTCTTCGCCTGCAAAAGGCTCTGGTGGTGACGCTGCCTTGGGCTCCACGATGACCTCCTTCTTGCCGTCCTTCTGGTCTTGGTCTCGTTGCACCGATATGGCAACCTTTGCCTGATGCCTTGGTACTCCTCGCCTGCGCTTGCCTCCTTAGCACTAAAGAGGAAACAAGGACGCTGCACGCGCTGGCGCCCGCCTGGTGTCAATCGTCATGGCTCACGTCACGAAAGCCTCGTGAGGCTTGCCCCGCCTTGATATCTCTGCTCCTCGTGAGCCTGCCTGGCTAGGCCACTCCTGAGGAGGTCTTGCGTCGTCTGCCTCGCGAGGCTCGGCCCCTCGCGAGGGTCTTGGATGCTTTGCTGATGATGATGGGCCGTACAGCCCGCTAGCTTAGCCACGCCGTGGGCCGCAGGCAGGCAAGTCTCGGGACCCCCATTCCCAGGACACCGACAGTAGCCCCCGGGCCCAAGGTGCGCTCGGGCTTGGCTTCGCGGTGAAGCCAAGGGTCAAGTGGGGAGTGTCGCGGGCCCCAAAAGCCTGCGGCCTCGGTTGACGCATGGCGGTTGATTGGACGTGGGCATCTCCGCTTCCCCACGCTGCCTCGGCAACTGCCCGACTTAACAAAAGGCTGACGCAGACAGCGCTCGCCTTCATTGCTTCTTCCTTGCCACGCCCCAGATCCCCTTTCTTGCTTCTCGCCACCGATACCTCCAGATCTACTCCAATCTTGCTCTGCAGCCAAGATAGATGGCGCCGCGCAGGGTCCAGTCCTCCTCGCTGCCGGCTTGGTACGAACTGGCTCTCGAAGCGCCCACCATCACAGTAAAGAGCCTCGCTTCCACGCGCCTGCTGACGGCGGGGGAGAGCAACGAGTGGGGGAAGACGGAGCTCCGGCTTGCCTCCGACGTGCCGGAGCCTGTGGGATGCACCTTCTTCCCCTTCTTCTCGAGCAGCGTTGCCGTCGGGTTGGTCCCTCCTTTCTCCGATTTCTTTTACGAGGTCCTCGACCATTACGGGCTGCAGGCGCTGCACCTCCATCCGAACTCTGTCCTCCTCCTATCCATCTTCGCCTACTACTCCGAGGCATATCTGGGCGTGCTGCCGTCCGTGGTGCTCCTACGCCACTTCTTCCTCCTTTATGTTAGTGACGGACACATCTTCGGGTGTGCCAATTTCGTCGCATCCGGCAAGGCCAACTCAATCTCGAGCACCAGGAAGAGGGCCGACAACATCCGGGCCAAATGGGTCATGATGGACGCTAAGCGTGCCCATCCTCGCCTGGTACTTCCGACGGAGGCACCCCAGTCCAACAAGGAGTGGCTCCGTGCAGAGGTTGCCAATGAGCGGGCATTGCCGGTGTTGGCGCAGATGCAAGCGGACCTAAAGCCTGGCAACGCGAAGGCGGCGAAGGTTACCGGGGCCATGCTCCTGAGGGAGTTCCTGACGCTGAGCGTCGCCCCGCTTCAGGCGCGTGCGCGTCCCTTGTGGGAGCTCGGAGATGGTGAAGACAAGACCCACCTTAGGCAGGGGGCCCTTCCTGGTGTCGAACTGGCTGCTGTCCTGCGCCTCTTGGTTGGGGAGAACCAGGTGTACCCGCCGAGTGCCTTTACTCCTTTGTTCCTCCGCAAGGACTGGGAGGACCTTCTGGTTTCCAGGCCGACCTTTGACGCGCGCGGGCTGGTGCCCCCAGCGCTCGCTGGAGCTTCCGCAACACCGAATCCGGTGGAGGTGTCCTCTGACGAGTCCCGTGGAGGGGAGGAGGAGGAGGTGGACTCGGAGAAGACTCTAGAAGAGGTAGGGGAGACTTCCCCTCTGAGCAAGGCCGAGATCCTCCGCGCCCTGCCCGACGACGCCGAGGCCGACGCCCGCCAGGAGGAGAGGGGGCAGCCCCTCATCCCGACAAAGGGCAGGTCTTCGTTGGTTCCTCGAGATGCCGCCCCTGCCTTGACGCCTCCCGGGGCCGGCTCCGGCCCTTCTGCCGCGCCGCCTTCTGCCGCCGGGGCCCGCGCGCCTACTCCTCAGGCCCCAATGCTTTCAAGCTTCAAGCTTCCCAAGCGAAAGGTGGAATATGTCGCGGTGGACCGGTAAGTGCCTTAAGCTTCGCCTTGTCCCTGCTTGTACTTGTTATTTCCTGACGTTCGCCCTTGGTTGATCAGGCCGACGTCTTCAGCGAAGAAGAGGAAGGGGGATACGGCAGACGCACCTTCCTCTGCAGAGAAAGGAGGCAGCAGCACCCGCATCTCCCTGGCCCGGTCATCCTCGCGAGGCCAAGAGGAACATCGCCGTGTGGAATCAGCCCCCATGGCTCCGCCGGCTCCGGAAGTGCCGGCATCTGGCGCGGCTGATGAGGTCCCAGCTGCTCCGGAACCCGCAATCTCCCAGGCCTTGGTGACGGCGTCGTCTCCTCCTACTGCTGCACCTTCACTCCCAGGTTCTTCTGCCTCTGCTGCTATCATGGAGCCTGCTCTTTTGGAGATGACCTAGTTGCAGGCAGATCTCTTGAGTGCGTACCCTCGCCTGGTGGTCGGGCGCCTGGAGCTGGCCTCCGGCTGGCTTCACTCCGACTTGGTGGTTCGCGCGACGCTGAGCCAGGCCCCAGCATCTTTCGAGAAGGAGAAGCAGAGTGCCGCCAACGCTGCAGCCGATCGCGAGGCGGCACTGAAGGACGCCGAGGCCGCCCGCGACCGCTGCCGAGAGCTGGAGGATGAGCTGAAGAGCCTACGTGACAAGCACGCCAAAGAAGCACGCTACCGCCAAGCGAAGGAGGAGGAGGTGAAGGCCCGGGAGGACACCGTCAAGAGCCGTGATGCTGAGCTGGGGGAGCTGGGGAAGACGCAGGCCGCCGAGCGCAACCGGTTGGAAGAGCTGGAGCGGAAGGTGAAGGCGAGGGAGGCCGATCTTGACACCAAGGCGCGAGTCCTGTTCGAAGACCGCGCGGCCTTTGCCGACCTCGAGGAGAGATCTCGCAAGGCACTGAAGACGCTCTACGAGCATTGCCTGGAGAAGTCGCTGGCCAGCGATGAGGACGGCCCCGCCCGGCTGCTTCCTCTCTTGGTGAAAGCACTCGAAGAAGTCATTGATGGTGTCGGTCCAATGGCGGAGGCAGAAGCTCGTGTCCTGTCTTCAGCTGCATTGACTCGCGACTTCAGCCATCTGCACCTCTGCGACCCCAACGCTTGCCTTGACGAGCTGCTGGAGCCTGTGGCTGAAGATCAATGCGAGGCCGCCACCGCAGCCATACAAGGTCAAGTGGAGGCCTTGCTGAAGAAGTTCCACGGCTTTGTCTCCGCTCCTTTGTCCGGCGGTGTCGCCGATCCTGTGGCTGGTGGTGAAGGTGAAGACAACGTCACCCACGAAGGAGCACCTTCCGCAGGCGATGGCGGCGTCCAAGGGTGACCTGCGGCTATTCTCCCGTTTTGTTCCTGCAACATGCATCAGGCCTCGTGGAGGCGTTTAGACTTTTCATTTGATATTGTGAGGACAATGTGTTTGTAATATTTGCTTCGAGATTTTGCGATTTACTTCCTATTTTCTTCACGTTCTGCGTCGGTAGAGCCCGGCCCCGCGTATACCTCAACCGTCATTGGGCCGACCGGAGACCAGGACGGACCAAGGAGCGAGGGGCTACGTGACCAGTTAGGCTCCTGAGTCGCGATGCTCAGGAGTCCCCCCTGACGCGCAAACAGCTTATAGGGAGAGTTCGCGAGGATAGATTAATGTTCTACGTCGGCAGTGCCGGCCCCGTGCATACCTCAACCGCCATTGGGCCGACCGGAGACCAGGACGGACCAAGGAGTGAGGGGCTATGTGACCAGTTAGGCTCCTGAGTCGCACTGCTCAGGAGTCCCCCTTGACGTGCAAACAATCTCCATACCTTCCCGCACCGAGGCCTCGGGAGGGGCGTGCGACGACCAGGTCCGGGAGGCCTGTTTGGGCGGCGTGCACTTGGGCGTGACCCAAGAGCAGCCCACAGGCCTGGGAGGCCTGGTTGGGTGGCGTACGCTTGGGCGTGACCCGAGCGCAGCCCCCGTGTCCAGCCCCCTCGCGCAGCTCTCCCGAGGGAAGGCGTTGCGGTGAGGCCAGATGCTGAGCTCTGGGCTCCGTGAGGTTGGTACGACCGTGGAGCCACCCTCAGTTGTTTATCACCAGCGCAGAGCATAGTGCTTCCGCTTGTGCACGGGCATAGCCGCTCCTCGGCAGTGTCGATGGCCAGCGCGAAGCATGGTGCTTCCACTTGTGCGTGGGAGGGGGGCCCCCTCCGGGAGGAGCCCCCGGGGCGTGTACAGCCGCGCCCTGACATGTGGCTTGCACGGCAGGGCTGCGAGATGTATCTGGGCACTCGTGAGCTAGCGCGGGACTCACGAGGCCCTACCTCAAGGCGGGTTGCGCCTGGTCTTGAGTCTTGATTGTTGTGTGTTCCTGCAATGCGGTCAGGTGCAAGCACTCTACGTTCTCAGGTCCCGGCCCTCGAGCGAGCTCAGCCGCCGCTGGTATGCCAGGTCGCGATGCCGTAGTCTAGGCCAGGGGGTGAGGGCTGGAGAGCCAGTAAGAGCTCCTGAGTCGCGATGCTCGGGAGCCCCCCTTTTAACGTGCAAGCGAGTTGCACGGGATGAATGGACCCATGGCGGGTGGCGATCGAGCAGGTAATAATCAGGAAGGTTAAGCTTGGGAGGCAACCAGCTTAGGTAAATGCGGAAGGATACATGCCACTGGGTCAGGCCCGAGCGACTTGTGGATGATGTAGCCCGAGGGGTGCCTCCAACAGGGTAAACTGAAGGCATGAGCTAAAGGGATACATGTCATAGGGACGGACCCACGCGGCCTGGGAATAATGCAGCACGAGGGGCGCTCCCAGCTAAATGAACTTGGAAAATGTCACCTGGTTCTGTAGACGAAGGAGAGTCGGTGCAGCTGAAGGCATGCCGCGAAGGGATGGCTCCTCACGAACCATCGGGGCCCTGAGCCTCGGGAGGCTCTGGGGGCTCGGGAGGTTCCTTGAAGACCGTCTCCATTTCTTCCAGGATGGCACGGTACCTGGCCTCCTGAGCCGCCGGGACGCACCGCATGTTGCGCTGATAGGCTGACGCCATGCTCGGCAAGCCGAAGGGCAAGCGAACGTAGCTGTGTGGCGGGCCTTTGCAGCAGCCCACACGCGAAGGCCAGAAACGCTCCTGAGATGCGGCCCTATTGAGCCCTGGGACGTCGCTGCAGACGCGCAGCCCGGCATCCTCGCCTGGATGGGGAGCTGCGCCTGGTGAGCGGCTGTCGCCGCGCATGGCCCTCGCGTCTTGTAGTTCCTGAGTGGTCTTGGTGATGAACTCCTGAGTGGTGGGCGCTCCTTGCCCTGTGTTCTCCTGAGGGAGACGTGCCGCGTAGCACGCCTCCAAGTGGTGCCCAAGCGCCTCACTCGTGAGGTTGGCAAGGTCTGAGGCCCTCCAGAAGAGAGCCCCCGAGCCCTGCCCGAGGAGGGCGTCGGGCGCTCCTTCCTATGCGATGGAGGGAGGCGCCCCTGGAGCGGGCGCTGATCCTGATGAGGTTCCAGCTACGACGCCATCCTCTTGAGGTCCGGCGCGACGCAACTGCTTCTTCTTAGGGGTGGCCTCCGAAGGGCCCTCACTTCTGCTGTTGGGGTCATCGATTGCTGTAGCTTGGAAGGCGCACTCGAGGGAGCACACCGCATCTCTCTCTTCACATGGGACCGTGATGATTCCGCCGCTTCCCGGCATCTTGAGGACATTGTTGCCGTGATGAGTGACCGCCATGAACTTGGCCAGGGCTGGATACCCGAGGATGGCATTGTACGGCAGACGGATGTGCGCGACGTCAAAGTCGATGAGCTCGGTGCGGTAATTCTTGCACTCCCCGAAGGTGACAGGCAGGCGGACCTGCCCTATCGATGTGGTGGAGCCATCGGTCACTCCTGAGAAAGGCTTGGTAGGCTGAAGCTGCTCGTATGGCACTTGTAGGTTGTCAAACGTGTCGATGGACAGGACGTTGAGCCCTGCGCCACCGTCGATGAGGGTCTTGGTGACCTGCACATTGCTGATGACTGGAGAGCACAACATTGGGAGGACGCCAGCGGTGGCCGCGCACTTGAGCTGATCTGCCGAGTTGAAAGAGATGGCGCATTGGGACCATTTGAGCGGGCGCGTGGCCTTGAGCTTGGGGAGCACCGCGTTCACTTCACGAGCGAACTGTTTGAAGATGTGCTGCGAGGCTGAGGCCTGAGCTCCGCCCAAGATGCAGGCGATAGCGCGTGGCTCCTGGAAGCCCCCAGCCCCCTCGTCTTGGTTGTGGTCGTCGTTCCTTCTTGGTGGTGGCGGGAGTGGGGGAAGAACGACGCTGCCCTGAGGACGGTCCTCACGAGGCTGATCTGTCCAGGCGCCCTCGCGAGGATGGTCCTGCCAGCGGTCCTCACGAGGCCTGTCGCGCCACTCCTGGCGCGGGCCACGGTCGTCCCAGCGTCCGCCTCCACATCCTACTCCACGGCCGTAGCCCCGGTCGCAACGCTCGGGGCGTCGACCGAAGCTCCTTCTCATATGGCTCTGAGCTCTTGACAATCACTGGTGTTGTGGGTGTTTAGGTTGTGGAAGGTGCAGAACGACCGGCTTTTCTTGGATGACTCGGGCTGATCTCTGCCCCGCTTGGTGTCCGGCTCCGCTGCAAGCACAGCCGCTTCCTTGTGCTTCACGTCCTTGGCCTTGGCCTTCTTCTCCTATGCTCCCGCAGCTGGCAGCTCGAGGAGGGAAAGGCGCCCCTCCTCAGCTCTTGCGCACTTGGTGGCCAGGTTGAACATCTCCTGAGATGTGCACAAATGCTCGTGGATGGCGAGCTCTTCCTTCATCTTGACGTCACGGACGCCGTCGGAGAACGCGGAGATGATGGCCTCGTCCGTGACCTTGGGGATCTCAAGGCGAGTGTTGTTGAAGCGCTGGCTGTACTTCTGGAGGGTCTCCCCTGGCTGTTGCTTGATGCGGCAAGGTCTCCCGCGGCCGGCGGGCGGTCGCGGGTGCCCTGGAAGTTGGCGATGAAGCAGTCGCGCATCTCGTCCCAGGAGGAGATCGAGCCGTGCTGCAGGTTCAGGAGCCAGGAGCGGGCACCATCCTTGAGAGCCATGGGAAACCAGTTCGCCATGACCTTCTTGTCGCCGTTCGCTGCTTCGATGCTCAGCTCGTAGAGCTGCAGGAACTGCGCGGGATCAGCGGTGCCGTCGTAGCGGGGATCCGGCTTGAACTTGCCTGGCCAGGCGATGCTATGCAGCTCGGGGGTGAAGGCACGGCAGCCGACCGTGGCTGCCGGGGCCCGCCTTGGAGGTGGAGCCTGGTCTTGATGAGGTCCATGCGCTGCAATTGCAGGCGGCGCGCGGTCTTGACGAGGAAGTGCAGGGAGCGCTGGTGCAGCTTCTCGCGGCCGAGGGATTTCTTGGCAGCTCCTCTCTTCGTGCGAGGGCGCCGCACATGGTGGATCACTTCGTGGGGCCGCGCGCCTTGGGGCCAAGGCACCGTCTTGGGGCAGAGGTGGTGGAGGTGCGCCATGAGCCTCGTCGCCCGCGGCTGGCGGAGGGTGAGGAAGAGAGAGGGACGGCGCCGGGGATCCCCCTGCGGTGCGGACGAGCTTGGAGACGCGATCGAGGCACTCCTCGTAGAGGTCGTCGACTGGGCAGTAGCGCAGGAGCTCATTTGCCGCGAGAAGCGTGGCCCGCGCCTCCATGGGAACGCGGCGAGCATGAGACGAAGAACCGGCCGGGGTCAGCGACGGAGTGGTGGTGTGGCCGTCCTGCCACACTGATGGATGCAGCGAGGATGCTTGCTGCTCGTTCCTCGCCGGGCCAGTGGCAGCGTTGGCGGCGGGAGACAGAGAATGATGAGGTGGCCCCCCGACGGGAGCCGTCTGAGCAACGCGGGGGGTGAGGGTAGCCCGGCGCTCAGCTCGAGCACGGCGAGCGTCCGCCATGGAAACGACGGAGCGACGGAGTGACGAATCGACGAGAGGGAAGCTACGGCGCACCCCTACCTGGCGCGCCAAATGTCAGATGTGGGGTTCCGGCAAAACCCTTAAGGTTCGAACTCTGGGGTGCGCGCGAAGTCTTTCCCTCCTACCGATCCGTGCCCTAGCTCACCAAGATCTCGCGGACGAACTCGACGAACTCACAACACAGAAAGACACGAGATTTATACTGGTTCGGGCCACCGTTGTGGTGTAATACCCTACTCCAGTGTGGTGGTGGTGGATTGCCTCTTGGGCTGATGAGGGACAGTACAAGGGGAAGAACAGCCTCCTGAGGTTGAGGTGTTCTTGTGCGTGGTGTGAGTGAGGTGCCTCTGGATTCAATGCCAGATCAGTTGCCTCTACTGTGGTGGCTAGTTCTACTTATATAAGCCCTGGTCCTCTTCCCAAATATTGAGCGGGAAGGGAGCCAACAAAGGCGGGCAAATTTGAAGGGGGATAGCTGGTACAAGCTATCCTGACAAAAGTGGTCTTCGCCTGCAAAAGGCTCTGGTGGTGACGCTGTCTTGGGCTCCACGATGACCTCCGTCTTGCCGTCCTTCTGGTCTTGGTCTCGTTGCACCGATATGGCAACCTTTGCCTGATGCCTCGGTACTCCTCGCCTGCGCTTGCCTCCTTAGCACTAAAGAGGAAACAAGGACGCTGCCCGCGCTGGCTCCTGCCTGGTGTCGATCGTCATGGCTCACGTCACGAATGCCTCGTGAGGCTTGCCCCGCCTTGATATCTCTGCTCCTTGTGAGCCTGCCTGGCTAGGCCACTCCTGAGGAGGTCTTGCGTCGTCCACCTCGCGAGGGTCTTGGATGCTTTGCTGATGAAGATGGGCCGTACAGCCCGCTAGCTTAGCCACGCCGTGGGCCGCAAGCAGGCAAGTCTGGGGACCCCCGTTCCCAGGACGCCGACATGTACAACATAACTATCAACCATATCAACAATGAATCATATTCAACTGAACATGTCATAATGACGAGCATGAATATTACAAGTACAACCCTACTCAACGCATAACATGACCATTATCATCAACAATAAGTACCATGCAAGAACACATCAATAACATAACCGAGTAGACATAACAAAAAGGAACAATGTATATCACCGGTACTCGGTAACCGACGACAGTCATGCCTCTAAGAACATGACCAATCCAACATGTACTACTATCAAGCATGACCAATATGAAAGTAATACTAGTAGGTATAACATGATAACAGAGTGCAAGAAAACATAGCATGACGGTAATCACCGATCCATAAACATAACCGAAATAACGACAGTAGTAGCAAAACAAACATACAGTTATTAAAGATTCAAATAGAAAACCAAAGCTACTGCATGGCTATCATGCAAATGGTGGTTGTGGCTTGCCTGGGGATGAAGAATACTCCGGGAAGAAGTGCGGTGAAGCCGCGGAAAGAATCACCGAAAACAGTTCTCTCTCGGAGGGGGCTGTTTACGGGCAAGGGCAATGTGGTCATTTCCAGTATGTCAAACCATAGTGAAAATGATACCAACAAAATGGGCTCGACGAAACAAAGACGTGGGCATTGGATTCACCTCAATCGGAGTTACGAGTGAAGAGTTGTGGCCGTTCACTTTTTAGGCAGAAAAGGGCTAAAGCAGTGAACGTTCACAAAATAACCACTTTGGCCGGCTGAGCTAAAAAAGAGAAAGCGCATTCCCAGAAATACGTCTTCGGAGCTGAGAAAACGTATTTCCGACCGAAGGAGAACAAAAGGCGCTTTTATTAAAAGAACACGCACTTACGCAAAATGCGCTTTCACTTAAGTGGCTGGGCCCGGGGCTTGGGGTCGCTGACGTGGGGGTTCCGCGAGGTGGGGCCCGTCGCTTATCCACATCGGCCGAACGGGTCAACACATGCAGCGGTGGGGTCAGCTCCTGGGTGGCTGACTTGTGGGGACGGGTCGTCGTTCTCTTCCTCGCTCTCGCCCACGAGGCCGAGGCAGAGGCGCGATGCCGGCGATGCTCTGGGCGGCCCCGGTCACCTCCGGTGGAGCTCGGACCACTGGACTGACCGCAAGGACGAGGCACTCCGGCCTGGAGGCACCAGGATGACCGGCGAGCTTGGGGACAAGGAGGGCTTCGGCTGCGGCGGAGGACGGCATCGGCCGCGGAGGGAGAGCACGACGCAGCGACGGAGAGGAGGGGCTGAAGCTATGGGGAGAATCTCGGAGGTCTATTGAGGGGTCCAACGTAGGTGGGAGGGAGAGAGGAGCATCAGCTCGCTCCAATTTGAGTGGAGCCGAGCGGTGGCCATGGCGGCCATGGAGGTAAACGAGAGCTCCTCGAGCTCGGGGAAGTGGCTAGGCGAGGCTCTGGGAGTGAGGGGGAGGCGATGGAGTGGTCGAGCGAGCTCGGGGTTGGCTATTTATAGCCGAGGCGAGGCGGTCGAGCTCAGGTGCCGCCACGGCGACGTGTCGCCGGCGCTCTGGCACGGACATGGGTCACGGGATGGCTCGGAAGGCGACGAGGGGGGAATGGATGAGCTACAGAAGGTCACGGAGTAGCCAGAGCCAAGGGGAAGCAGAGGAAGAGGCCGAGCGCCATTAATGCGCTGCCGGCTACAGCTCGCCAGTGGGCGTGCGGCGACGAGCGCTGACAGAGAGGCTTACGGAGGGGGAGAGAGGTCCAGGGAGAAGGCGACGACACGGGGAACCTGTTGGACACACTCACGAGCGCGAAGACGACGAGAGGGGGTGGGCCGGAGCTAGGCGACATTCTGGATGCGTCCATTGCATGCCAAAGCGGTGGTCACCGCGCAGACTGGCACGAGGAGGAGACAAATGGCTGGCAAAGGTTGTCTAGGGTGTAGTCCATCCAGGGGAGGTTGCAACTAAGGTGGTAGCTCGGTTAAATACTCCGTGGTTAAATGGTAAGTGAGCTCTAAAGTTTGCTGTTGCAAACTTGATCATTATGCAGTGATCAACAGAGTTGATATTAGAGACAAATAGGATGTCTGGGGAGTTTAGGTTAGGAAGGACTACAGTCATGTGAAGTTTGGAAGGAGATGGACCAAGATTTAACATAGTTGCTTCACAACTGCTTAAATTGGTCCAGAAACTTGAGCATGATGATACACTCACATGGAGTATCAACTTGAGATCAAATTTGCAAAGCAGGGTTATTTGGCCATATGAAGATGCTGCAAAAGTTTCATCCCAAATGGATAAACCAAAATGGTACTTACTTCACAAACATCTCCTCTGGACAGAAACTTGCAATAATTTTGGAGAGAAGATGACTTGAGGAAATGATCCCAAATTTTGTGGAGAGATGTTATATGGGTAGGAGCATGATCTGGTAATTTCTCAGAATTAATGAAGCAATATAAAATATACTTGCTTCACAACCTGAAAATATTAACAGAATCAAAGATTTGGTCCTGTGCTCACATAGATGATTGGATAGGGCTGAAAATTGGAGGAGTGCAATGATATGAGCACGTGAAGGAGAAAGTGTGCAAAATTTCAACTCATTTGGATAACCCAAGCTAGCACTTCCTTCACAAAGGCTTCCCTCAGACAGGAACTTTGAGAAATCACTGAGGAATATTGGCTAGGCAAATAAAGTTGAATTTTGGCACAGTTCAATTATTTGGACAGGAAAAGGTGTCCAAGAAGTTTGGGGTCAAATGGGCAAAGAGAAATGACACTTGCTTCACAATGTGCCATCTAGGACAGAATAGGAAAGTAATTAATTGAGCATGATGAGAAACATGGAAAATGAAATATTTTGCCATATTTGATGAAGATATGACCCAAACAATTTATGAGAATTATTTGGGAATTTTGGGAGTGATATAAATATAGGTTGCTTCACAACCTAGGGCAAATTGGGTTGTTCCTTTAATAGAAAAAGGAATATTCCCAAGGAAAAGAATATTGGGGTTCCTCCAAGATGGAAATGGCAAGGTCTTGGGAAGGGTTTGAGGATGACAAGCCACTCTGGAAAGAAAGAAGAGGTCATCTCTTCAGTTTCCAGACCACATAACCACGGAAAAAGAAAACTCAAGCAAAAACCTCAAAAAAACAAAAGAAAAAGAAAAGGGCCAAAAATCAGGCTGTGACAACAACGTAAACAGCCCCTGCACACAAATAACAACCACTCGCAACCCGACGTATTAAAGGGGTTGTCAATCCCTTTCGGGTAACGGCGCCAGAAGTTGGTGCACGGACGGGAAAAAGTTGTAATAGATTGAATAAATAGATTACAAATAAAATAAAGTGCAGCAAAGTATTTTTGTATTTTTGGTTTAATAGATCTAAAAATAAATGCAAAGGAAAAGTAGATCGCAAAGTCAAATATAAGAGAAAGAGACTCGGGGGCCGTAGGTTTCACTAGTGGCTTCTCTCGAGAAAAATAGCAAACGGTTGGTGAACAAATTACTGTTGGGCAATTGATAGAACTTCAAATAATCATGACGATATCTAGGCAATGACCATTATATAGGCATCACGTCCAAGATTAGTACACCGACTCCTGCCTGCATCTACTACTATTACTCCACACATCGACCGCTATCCAGCATGCATCTAGTGTATTAAGTTCATGCAGAAACGGAGTAATGCAACAAGAACGATGACATGATGTAGACAAGATCTATCTACTAACTACGGACCCGAAGGTCTACAAGGAACTACTCACGCATCATCGGAGAGGCACCAATGGAGGTGGTGAACCCCATCCGAGATGGTGTCTAGATTGGATCTGGTGGTTCTGGACACTCCGGCAGCTGGATCAATATTCCGTCGACTCCCCTAGCGTTTTCTGAATATTGGGGTATTTATACGCAAAGAGGCGGTTCGGGGGGCACCCGAGGTGGGCACAACCCACCAGGGCGCGCCTGGACCTCCTGGCGCGCCCTCGTGGGTTGTGCTCTCTCGGAGCACCCCAGGCACAGTCAGGTCCCATTAGGTGTCTTTTGGTCCATAAAAAATCTCCGTAAAGTTTCGTGGCATTTGGACTCCGTTTGGTATTGATTTTCTGCGATTTAAAAAACATGCAAAAAAAATTCAACTGGCACTTGGCACTATGTCAATAGGTTAGTACCAAAAAATGATATAAAATGATTATAAAACATCCAAGATTGATAATATAACAACATGGAACAATAAAAAATTATAGATATGTTGGAGACGTATCAGCATCCCCAAGCTTAACTCCTACTCGTCCTTGAGTAGGTAATTGATAAAAACAGAATTGTTGATGTGGAATGCTGCCTATCATGTCATATCATATTTCTTTTCTTAATAGCATGGACATTTGGACTTTTATATTGTTCAAAGCAATAGTCTAGTTTTGACATGATAACTTAAATACTTAGCATATCAACAAGCAACCATGTCTTCCAAAATATCAACGCTAAAATAAGTTATCCCTAGCCCATCATGCTCAACCATTGATCCATTCATGAAACACACTCGCATATTAACTACACCCAATAATCAAGTACGATCATATTGCCTCCTAGTTGGTGCTTTTATAAGAGAAGATGGAGACTCAAATTCAAAAAAATTTGCATAAAGTAAAAGAAAGGTCCTTCGCAGAGGGAAGTAGGGATTTGTAGAGGTGCTAGAGCTCAAAGCGGAAAATTTAGAGATAAAAACATTTTGGGAGGTTGATACGTCTCCAACGTATCTATAATTTATGAAGTATTCATGCTGTTATTTTCTCATTCTTGGATGTTTTACAATCATTTTATAGCAACTTTATATCATTTTTTGGGACTAACCTATTGACCCAGTGCCTAGTGCCAGTTGCTGTTTTTGCTTGTTTTTTACATCGCAGAAAATCAATATCAAATGGAGTCCAAACACCACGAAACTTTTTGGATAATTTTTATGGACCAGAACACCCAGGATGGGCCAGAGTAGCACCCGGGGGGTGCCCCGAGGGGGCACAACCCACCAGGGCGCGCCTGGGGGCCCAGGCGCGCCAGGTGGGTTGTGCCCACCTCAGTGGCCTCCCGCACCCCCTCTTTACCCTATAAATTCACAAATATTCTGGAAACCCTCGGAGTTAACCTAGATCAGAAGTTCCGCCACCGCAAGGCTATGTAGCCACCGAAAACCAATCTAGGCCCTTTCCGGCACCCTGCCTGAGGGGGGAATCATCCCGGCGGCCACCACGATGAGGAGGGAGTAGTCCACCCTCGGTGCTGAGGGTTTTTACCAGTAGCTATGTGTTTAATCTCTCTCTATCTCTCTTGTAATCAATATCATGGACTTTGTTAATATAGATGAATCATATGATGTTTCTCCCCTCTATACTCTTGTTGTGATTAATTGAGTTTTTCCCTTTGAGATTTCTTTGTTATCAGATTGAATACTTTTATGGATTTGAGAACACTTGATATATGTCTTGCAATTAAATATCATGGTGACAATGGGGTATCGTATTAATTCACTTGATATATGTTTTGGCACTCAACTCACGGATTCCCGAGGTAATATTGGGGTAATCTATGCATAGGGGTTGATGCACGTTCTTGTCTTTGTTTCTCCGGCAGAAATCTTGGGGCACTGTTTGAGGTTCTTTGTGTTGGATTGAATATCATGAATCTGAATTTTCTTTGGTGTTATTTTAGTACGAGCTCTTGGTTAGATCTATTGGAAAGAATAGTTTCGTGTTATTTTAGTACGAACTCTAGGATAGATTGATCGGAAAGAATAGCTTTGAGGTGGTTTCGTACCCTACAAACAATTTCGTCTTATGTTCTCTACTAGATAGGAACTTTGGAGTGATTCTTTGTTGCACTTTGAGGGGTGGTTATATGATCCAATTATATTAGCATTGTTGGGAGATTGCACTAGTGAAACTACGGACCCTAGGCCTCATTTTCAAGCATTGCAATACCGTTTTTGTGCCCGTTTACTATTTGCTACATTGCTGTTTTTATTTATTCAGATTATAAAAATATATTTCTACCATCCATATTACACTTTATCACCATCTCTTCGCCGAACTAGTGCACCTATAAAATTTGCCATTGTATTGGGTGTGTTGGGGACACAAGAGATTTCTTGTATTTGGTTGCAGGGTCGTTTGAGAGAGACCATCTTCATCCTACACCTCTCACGGATTGATAAACCTTAGGTCATCCACTTGAGGGAAAATTGCTACTTTCCTACAAAACTCTGCGCTTGGAGGCCCAATACGTGTCTACAAGAATAAAGTTGCGTAGTAGACATCAAGCTCTTTTCTGGCGCCGTTGCCGGGGAGGTGAGTGCTTGAAGGTATATCTTTAGATCTTGCAATTGAATCTTTTAGTTTCTTGGTTTATCACTAGTTTGGTTTATAAAAGAAAACTACATAAAAAAGGGAATTGAGGTTGCATCATATTATTGATCATCTTTATAATATCTTTCTTGAAAATGATGGTTCGGAAAATTGTGCTCAATTGTTAGAAGAAAAAGTCAATAAAATGTTTGGCACAAAATATTTAAATGATGAGCATGATTGCAATTGTGTTAGTATAAATTCATTGAATATCCAGAATGCTAATGATGATTGCACAAGTCATGACAAAAATGTTTTCTATAAGCATGTCAATTTTTGTGGAGTGAATTGGGAATGCATTTGCACACCAAAAAGGGAAGATAGATTTTGTATGAAGCATAAATATTTAGAAATGAAAAAGTTGAAAGAGAGGCTAGATGATTGTGCTGAAAGATGTAATTTTTTTTGCCATCCTCGTGAACTTTGCAATGAACATGGTCATTTAAATCTCCAATGCAAATTGTTTCATGATCAAATCGTGTCCAAAAATTGTGATAACTTGATTTCCCTTGAGCATCATAAAGAGCTTAGTCTTCTTTTGGGGTATGAAGAAATGAAACATATAACTAAGTGTTTTCCAAATCCTGAGAGATTTCTTGATTTTGATCTAGTGGAAATTTATATGTCTTGTGCGGTAAATTGCATTGAGAATCCTTATATTGCCAACTATCTAAAGACAAGAAAACAAATAGAATATGAAGAGAGTACTAATGAAAGGGAAAATATTTCCCAATACCCTCCTAGTGTTTATTATGATGAATCAGGTGACGAGGAGGAGCTTCCTATCCAATCAATCTCTTCAACAAAAAGCTTGAAAGAATTAATTAAACCCACACATGATGTGGTGAAGAAGAACAAAAGAAGAAAGAATAAAGGTAAAAAGGCATCTCTCCCAAATAATGTTGCTCCTACCATTGTGCCTCATGAAAGTGTATCAAATATGTTAATGGAGGATGATGATATTGAGTATGATTTTGTGATACCTACAACTTGTTGTAATGATTATGATTGGGAAGACAACGATATCCCTTATTATCTTGAAAATATTTTTAGCACTTGCTTGGAAGAATATGATAGTAATGTTTGCTATACTATTGGTGCCATTCATGCTATTGATAAGAATGATTGTCATGATATGCAAAACCACAAGCTTGGGGATGCTATGTTTAATGAGTATGATATGTTTGAAGATTTATTTGCTGAAAATAATGCTTGTCCTAAGCTTGGGGATGCTTTGATTAATGAATATGATCCTTTGATTCCTTCTACTTTCGATAAGAAAATTTATTATGATGATAGCATGCCTCCTATTTATGATGATTACATTGATGAAAGTGGGTTTGGAAGAGTGGCAACTCTAGGTAGTAGTGATCCCACTATTTTGGAGGGTGTTGAATCTTATTACAGTATTGATGAAAGTGGATTTGGAGAGGTCATGACTTTATTTAGTGAAACATCCACTATTTTGGAAGAGGTTTCAATTGACTATGACAATAAAGTTTCTATCTATGATTATTATTATGATGACATGTATGCCATAAAGAGTAATAAATGTTCTATGCTTGTGCATCATGAAAAGAGTGATGTATGTGATAGTTATATTGTTGAATCCATTCATGATGTTTCTGAAAATTATTATGAGGAAGGAACTTATGCTCTTACATATCTCAATAATATCAAGTTTCTTCTCTATGTGTTGATTGTTTTGAAGTTGCACTTGTTTTGCCTTCCTATGCTAGTTGATTCTTGTTCCCATAAGTTGTTTGCTCACAAAATACCTATGCATAGGAAGTGGGTTAGACCTAAAATATGCTAGTAATATGATTCATGATGCTCTCTTCATGTTTCAATTCTTATCTTTTATGCGAGCATCATTGAATCATCATGCCTAGCTAAAAAGGCATAAAAGAAAAGCACTTGTTGGGAGACGACCCAACACTTTTACCAACTGTTTTTGTGTGTTCACATGATTATGCTACTGTAGTAATCATATTTTATTGCTTTTGTTTCAATAAAGTGCCAAGTAAGACCTTTGGATGGCTTACGGTGATAGTTGATTTGATCTTGCTGAAAAACAGAAACTTTTGCGCTCTGGAAAACAGTTCTCATTTTTAACAGAAGCGTGATAAAAAGCTGATTCTTTTTGAAGAAGATTAATAGACAAATTTCTCAGGTTTTCCTAATTTTTCAGAATTTTTGGAGTAGCAGAAGTATGGTTGGAGTACAGATTACTACAGACTGTTCTGTTTTTGACAGATTCTGTTTTCAATGCATAGCTTGCTTGTTTCCTAGTCTCTATGGCTTATATTTCTCAATGTAAATTGTGGAAATGATATGCTACAGTAGGCATTGTGTGAGAACAATTATGAATCTTGTCTTTGACAGTACCAAAAGTGAAATGGTTTGCTCTTTATCATACTAACCTATCTCACTAAGTTCCGTTAAGTTTTGTGTGATTGAAATTTTCAAGTTTTGGGTGAGATGTCGATATGAGGAGAATAAAGAGTGACAAGACCCTAAGCTTGGGGATGCCCAAGGCACCCCAAGGTAATATTCAAGGAATATCTAAGCAACTAAGCTTGGGGATGCCCCGGAAGGCATCCCCTCTTTCCTCTTCAACATTATCGGTAACCTCACTTGGAGCTATGTTTTCATTTGTCACATGATATGAGTTTTACTTGGAGCATCAATTTATTTTGTTAGGATTTGCTTTCTGTTATTTAGAATAATGTTTTGCATCTTTTATTTCAATAAAATTGGCATTGATAGCCTTTACTATGCTTATTTTACAAGTATACATGTTGCTATTTGAAAACAGAAAGTTTACCGTTGTTGCAAAAATTCCCTAGAAACGTCAGAATGTGATAAAATGTTGAAACTTTTTTGCAAAATAAGATCTAATAAATTTTCAATAGTGTGGTAAATTTTCATAATTTTTGGAGTTAAAGAAGTATTGATACTCTTGCATTCTTTACACATTGTACTGTTTTGGCACATTGCTGTTATGTTTGCATTGTTTGCATATGTTTGCTTGTTTAATGATTATATTTGAGGATAGGAGTATTAAATATGTAGAGGCATTTAGTATGAAATGTTGAATAATAATTTTAGTGATTTTCTACAGTAGAGAATGATAAGGTTTTTGCTTTGGTTTATACTAACTTATCTCATGAGTTCTTGTTGAGTTTTGTGTGGATTAAGCTTTTGAGATTTAGGAAAACCGTGATATGAGAGGAATTAAGGAGACACAAAAGCTCAAGCTTGGGTATGCCCAAGGCACCCCAAGATAATATTTCAAGAAGTCTCAAGCATCTAAGGTTGGGGATGCCCTGGTAGGCATCCCACCTTTCTTCTTCAACAATTATCGGTTAGTATCGATTGAGCCTAAGTTTTTGCTTCTTCACATGATGTGTGATATTCTTAGAATGTCATTTTATTTTGTTTTTGCCTAATGTTTTAATAAAATACTTAGATCTGATTTTTAAAAATAAAATAGAGTCCTCAAATAGTTGCCAGGGAGACTAGGTAAGCGGCATTCACATCCCGTCAATGAAGCTCTTTTCTATGGAATTGTTCTAGTGCTTCACTTATTTCTTTTGAGCACGGTGTGCTTTAGTATTTTTGAAGAAAATCTCTCTTGCTTCACTTAAATTAATTTGAGAGAAAGAAATATTATGCTCATTATCTTCATTTATATATTTTTGGAGTAGCTTGTCATTTACTCTTGTGCTTCACTTATATCCTATGAGTAAATTGTTGAATAAATTAAATATCATGAAGTTGAAACTATATCATGCCTAGTGGTAGCTTCACATTGGGTTTAGAAAGTGAAATATTTTGAGGCTTGACAATCACAATATTGGTCATACAAGCAATTCACGAATAATTAGTATAAGGAAGAGAACATTCACATGCAAATACACTATGATGGAAATATTTTGTGATTGTGAGCCCCCATCAAAATATTATATGCCAACATTGTTGACGTTGGACAAGGAAGACAACGTAATGGTTTATGTTTGTTCATATTCACATAGAAGTTATATTGTCATAGATCCTTCAACATGTGGTGCTTGCGCCCCATCTTTGCTAGCCAAAAATGCCACACCAAGTAGAGATACTACTTCTGCATCCAAAAAACCCTTAAACCCAAATCTTATTTTCAAGAGTCCACCATACCTACCTAAGGATTGAGCAAGATCCTTCAAGTAAGTTGTCATCAGTGCAATAAGGCAATAAAAATTGCTTCTAAAAGTGTGAGATCATTTAGTGTAAGAGAAAATTGAGCGTTGTACGAACTTGTGATGGCAAAGAATAAAAGCGACATACTGCATAATGGAAATATAACGTGACGTTCTTTTGCACTAAGGGGTTGAGCATACAAAAAAATAAGCGCATGGCAACCTCTGCTTCCCTCTACGAAGGGCCTATCTTTTACTTTTATGTATTTACTTTTATGGAAAGAGTCAAAGTTTTTCTCTCTATTCCTGTTTATTTTTCTCTTTTGGCAAGCATCATGTGGTGAGGAAAGATCTAGACACTTATGTCCAGTTGGATATGGGTAGCATGAGTTATTATTGTTGACATCACCCTTGAGGTGAATACGTTGGGAGGCGAAATTATAAGCCCCTATCTTTCTATGTGCCCGGTTGAAACGTTTTGCTCATGTGTATGCGGTGAGTGTTAGCAATCATAGAAGACTATATGATGGTTGTGTATGTGGAGCCCTTACTTAAACTCTGTTGAATAAGTTGAATTGCAATTGCTTGGTGACTGAGAACATAGGTTGTTGAGTTTCAAGAGAATTCATTGTTTGGACCTTAACATGTGAATTTGTTGCTACTTCAACCTGAGATGTTTCATAAGAAAGAATTGTTGTTATGATGCTAGGTAAAGTGATTGATGAAGGAAATATGCCCTAGAGGCAATAATAAAGTTGTTATTTATATTTCCTTATATCATGATAAATGTTTTTATTCATGCTAGAATTGTATTAATGGAAACTTAGTACATCTGTGAATACATAGACAAACAGAGTGTCACTAGTACGCCTGTACTTGACTAGCCCGTTAATCAAAGATGGTTAAGTTTCCAATCCATTGACATGAGTTGTCATTTGATGAACGGGATCACATCATTAGAGAATGATGTGATTGACAAGACCCATCCATTAGCTTAGCACTATGATCGTTTAGTTTGTTGCTATTGCTTTCTTCATAACGTATACATGTTCCTATGACTATGAGATTATGCAACTCCCGGATACCGGAGGAACACTTAGTGTGCTATGAAACGTCACAATGTAACTGGGTGATTATAAAGATGCTATACAGGTGTCTCCGATGGTGTTTGTTGAGTTGGCATAGATCAAGATTAGGATTTGTCACTCCGATTGTCGGAGAGGTATCTCTGGGCCCTCTCGGTAATGCACATCACTATAAGCCTTGCAAACAATGTGACTAATGAGTTAGTTGCAGGATGATGCATTACGGAACGAGTAAAGAGACTTGCCGGTAACGAGATTGAACTAGGTATGATGATACCAACGATTGAATCTTGGGTAAGTAACATACCGATGACAAAGGGAACAATGTATGTCGTTATGCGGTTTGACCAATAAAGATCTTCGTAGAATATGTAGGAACCAATATGAGCATCCCGGATCCGCTATTGGTTGTTGATCGGAGATGAGTCTCGGTCATGTCTACATAGTTCTCGAACCCGTAGGGTCCGCACGCTTAACGTTCGATGACGATATGTATTATGATTTTTGTGATTTGATGTACCAAAGGTTGTTCGGAGTCCCGGATCTGATCACAGACATGACGAGGAGTCTCGAAATGGTCGAGACATGAAGATTGATATATTGGTAGGTTATGTTTGGACACCGGAAAGGTTTCGGATGAGTTTCGGCATTTGCTGGAGTACCAAAGAGAGGAGGAGGCGGCCAGGTGTGGTGCGCGCCCCCTAGGCCCAATCCGAATTGGGGTAGGGTTTGGGGGGTGGCCCCCCTTTCCTTCTCCCCCTCTTCCCTTCCTTCCCCCTCCTAGTTGGACTAGGAAAGGGGGGAAACCTACTCCAAGTAGGAGTAGGAATCCCCCCTTGGGTGCGCCTTAGGAGGCCGACCCTCCCACTCCTCCACTCCTTTATATACAGGGGAGGGGGTCACCCCATAGACACACAAGTTGATTTTAGCCATGTGTGGTGCCCCCCTCCACAGATTTCCACCTCGGTCACATTGTCGTACTGCTTAGGCGAAGCCCTGCATTGGTAACTTCATCATCACCGTCACCACGCCGTCGTGCCGACGAAACTCTCCCTCGGCCTCAGCTGGATCTAGAGTTCGAGGGACGTCACCAAGCTGAACGTGTGCAGATCATGGAGGTGCCGTGCGTTCGGTACTTGATTGGTTGGATCGCGAAGACATTCGACTACATCAACCACGTTACTTAACGCTTCCACTTTCGGTCTACGAGGGTACGTGGACATACTCTCCCCGCTCGTTGCTATACATCTCCTAGATAGATCTTGTGTGAACGCAGGAATTGTTTTGAAATACTACGTTCCCCAACAGTGGCATCCAAGCTAGGTCTATGCGTAGATGTTATATGCACGAGTAGAACACAAAGAGTTGTGGGCGATAATAGTCATACTTCTTACCAGCATGTGATACTTTGATTCGGCGGTATTGTTGGATGAAGCGGCCGAGACCGACATTACATGACTGAGTTCATGAGTCTGGTTCTACCGTCGTGCTTCGCACACAGGTGGCTAGTGGGTGTCTATTTCTCCAACTTTAGTTGAATCAAGTGTGACTACGCCCGGTCCTTGTTGAAGGTTAAAACAGCACACTTGACGAAAAATCGTTGTGGTTTTGATGCATAGGTAAGAACGGTTCTTGCTAAGCCCGTAGCAGCCACGTAAAACTTGCAACAACAAAGTAGAGGACGTCTAACTTGTTTTTGCAGGGCTTGCTGTGATGTGATATGGTCAAGACGTGATGATATATAAATTGTTGTATGAGATGATCATGTTTTGTAACAGTTATCGGCAACTGGCAGGAGCCATATGGTTGTCGCTTTATTGTATGAAATGCAATCGTCATGTAATTCTTTACTTTATCACTAAGCGGTAGCGATAGTCGTAGAAGCAATAGTTGGCGAGACAACAATGATGCTTCGATGGAGATCAAGGTGTCAAGCCGGTGACGATGGTGATCATGACAGTGCTTTGGAGATGGAGATCAAAGGCACAAGATGATGATGGCGATATCATATCACTTATTTGATTGCATGTGATGTTTATCTTTTTATTCATCTTATTTTTCTTAGTACGGCAGTAGCATTATAAGATGATCCCTTACTAAATTTCAAGGTATAAGTGTTCTCCCTGAGTATGCACCATTGCTATAGTTCGTCGTGCCGAGACACCACGTGATGATCGGGTGTGATAAGCTCTACGTTCACATACAACGGGTGCAAGCCAGTTTTGCACACGCTGAATACTCAGGTTAAACTTGACGAGCCTAGCATATGAAGATTTGGCCTCGGAACACTGAGACCAAAAGGTCGAGCGTGAATCATATAGTAGATATGATCAACATAGTGATGTTCACCATTGAAAACTACTCCATCTCACGTGATGATCGGACATGGTTTAGTTGATATAGATCACGTGATCATTTAGATGACTAGAGGGATGTCTATCTACGTGGGAGTTCTTAAGTAATATGATTAATTGAACTTTAATTTATCATGAACTTAGTCCCGATAGTTTTTGCATATCTATGTTGTAAGATCAATAGCTCGCGTATAGCTTCCCCGTTTATTTTTGATATGTTCCTAGAGAATAATAAGTTGAAAGATGATAGTAGCAATGACGCAGACTAGGTCCGTGATCTGAGGATTATCCTCATTGCTGCACAGAAAAATTATGTCCTTGATGCACCGCTACATAACAGACCTACTGCAGGAGCAGATGCAGACGTTATGAACGTTTGGCAAAGCTCGGTATGATGACTGCTTGATAGTTTAGCGCACCATGCTTTACAGCTTAGAACCGGGACTTCAAAAACGTTTTGAAACGCCACGGAGCATATGAGATGTTCCAAGAGATGAAATTGGTATTTCATTCTCATGTGAAAGTGCGTTAAGTCGACTAGAGCGGGGGTGAATAGGCGATTTTTATGAATTCTTCACTGAGGAATTTCAGGGTGAGGAAATTCCTAAGTGAAGAACTACTTGCAACGGAATAAGTACTCAGAAGCAGTCATAACATAACATAAGCATAGACATCATGATGAAATGAAAACAAACACAGAGTACAAAAAGCGTAAGCACATGATAAAACAGGATGAAGACAAACAGACTGAAGAAATTGAATTGAGGAAATTGAGAAAGTCTTCAGTCAAAGTCTTTAGACAGATATGAACAAGCACACAACACAGTAATGAGGAAATAGAAGGGTTGAGGAAATAGAACCAGTTAGCTCGGTGAAGACAATGATTTGGTAGACCAGTTCCAACTGCTGTGACAGTTGTACATGTGGTTGGAGCGGCTAGGTATTTAAACCTGAGGACACACAGTCCCGGACACACAGTCCTCACCCTATTCTCCTTGAGCTAAGGTCACACAGACCTCGCCCAATCACTCGTGGTAAGTCTTCTGGTGACTTCCAAACCTTCACAAACTCGGTCACTCGGCGGTCCAGAATTTCCTCTTGGATGCTCTAGACCATGACGCCTAACCATCTCGAAGATGCACAGTCTTCAAAGGTAACAAGCGTCGGATCCACTCAGGAACAATTTCTTCAGTGATACTCAATCACTTTGGGTTTGTAGGTGTTTGGGTTTGGGTTTTCCTCACTTGATGATTTTCGCTCAAAGTCCTCGGAGGATGAGATGCTCTCAATGACAAGTGTCAGTTTCTCTCGGAGCAGCCAACCAGCTAGTGGTTGTAGGGGGCAGCTATTTATAGCCTAGGGAGCAGCCCGACATGATAAGACATAAATTCCCTTCAATGATATGACCGTTAGGTGGGTAGACATTTTGGGACAGCTGACGCGTAGCACAACAACGGTCAAAAATTTGAGGCTCAAATTCCTCAGGGCTATCATGATCCTCACTTGTAGGCAATCCGCACTGGTGAATTCCTAACTCCTTAGTCAGAACAAATTCCTCAGAGACTAGAAGAACTTCGTCTCTGTCACTTAAGAAATTGACTCAACGGTATGAGATTTCCAATGGCTTCACTCGAAGGAATTGGTAGGTGTAGGATTTTGAGATGAGCATCACTTGGAAACTTTTCCTTAGATTTTCCTTGACCCCCTTTAACAGTACTGTCGTGGAATTGTCACGGCAGATGTCCTCGTGCAAGGACTTAGTCGTGGAGACATCGCAGCTAGGAAGCTTAAACGGGTTAAACGGGACAAGGAACACGAGGGTTATACTGGTTCGGCCCCTTACGGTGAAGGTAAAAGCCTACGTCTAGTTGAGATGGTATTACTTAGGGTTTCGATGACCAGGGAGCTAAATCGCTATGCCCGGCTCTCGATCTGTTGTCCCTCGTCCTGAACCGCCGCCAGGTCGTCCCTTTATATAGAGAGGTTGACGCCCCGCGGCTCTTAGAGTCCCGGCCGGCTTATAACAGTATCCGGCTCGGACTCTTAACTACTCTTGCCTTACGTTACAAGTCTTGCCATAACGGCGGTTTATCACTATGGGCCTTAAGCCGCCTCCGGGTCTTAAGCCCACTATTGATCCGCCATCTTCAAGCCTGGTACTGGGCTTCACGTGATGATCATTATAACGTAACCCGGCCCCTCCTGGGCGGGTGACTCTAATGGTTATATCCTCAACATTAGGCCCCAGATTGATTTGAACCGGTTCATGTCAATCTTCAATCCCTTTGAAAGAAAATCTTCCGGCTTCTGCTTGTGCGAAGGTTATAACCCGCCGTGACGTCATCTTCTGGATTCTTGGTAACCCGCCATGACGTCATCTTCCATTGAATTCATTTTTCTATTCTGTCATATCCCAACGGATCTCATCTTTAATGACCATCCGAAAATCGAGGTGTTTCTGTGGCGAGATAATCACGTCTTGGCCTCCTCGTTTCTCGCGCCCATTTATCAACCACCCTTATAAATAGGCTCGGCCCATAAGCCTTCATTCACTCCTCTCCTCCATCGTCTTCCTCCTCTGACGCCCGAGAGTTCGAGCTCCGCCGCCGCCGCCGCTCCCCTTGTCTTCCTCAACCTTGGCCGCTGCATCACCCTGAACTAGTCCAGAGAAACGGCAGCGACCTCCGCATCTCATCAGCGCCAGTAAGTCCTTGCACCTCCCTGCAGTAGATTCGCATTAGGGTTCTGTCGTTCTTCCTCTGTTCTTCGTAGTTCATCCCAAGTTCTTCACAGTTCCACCACCGCGACCTCCTTTGATCCGGAAAGTAGGATAGTGCTGCGGTAGTGGTTTCGCACCCATTTCCCATACTAGCAGATCCCTCTTGCTTGCAAAAAGGCCTCATTAGAACTTATGAACTTCTCTGTGCTAGTTTTTAGGTCTAGAAAATTTTTCTTTCTAGACGACCGTTTGATCCAAAATAATTACTGCGATCTGAGAAACCTGTTTGTGCCACACTTAGTCAAAAATTGCATCTGTTAGCTATGGCGGCTCATATCGCCGGCTTAGAGGAGGCCATGCGCTGTGAAATTTCCGGCTCATTCATGATAGAGTTTTAAACGATTTGAATTACTTATGACATCCACAGCGGCTTAGATAACCCGACACAATTAGCCATATATCATTAGGCCCCTTCATAAGCCGCCATCTTGAATACTGAACTGGAATCTCCCTCTGGCTTATATTTGAACCGGACATTTTCTTTTGTCATAGGCTTTCGTCTTTCACAATGCCACCCAAAGCTCCCAAGGCACCCATTACGTGCAACTGGGTGAGATCCAGTAAAACTGATGATACCCTAGATGACTTCGTGAAGACGGGTTACCTGCATAAGAAGGAGGTCATGTCCTATTGTGCCCCTGACCCGTCCGAAGAGAGACCTCGACCAAGAGACGGAGAGGTGGTTATATTTGCTGATCACATGAGCCGGGGCTTTGCTCCTCCTGGCTCAAAATTCTTCAGAGATGTTCTGAACTTTTTCGATCTGCGACCTCAAGACATTGGCCCCAATTCTGTGTCGAACATTTGTAACTTCCAAGTATTTTGCGAGGTGTACCTTGGAGAAGAGCCTAGCCTACTGCTCTTTAGGGAACTGTTTTATTTGAACCGCCAGAACGAGTGTGCCAATGGGCCTAGCTTGGAACTTGGCGGAATATCAATTCAACGACGGGGGGATTGTCTCTTTCCTTACGCTGAGCCGCCAAGCCACCCAAAGGACTGGAATCAGACATGGTTCTACTGCCAGGATACGTCTCCGGCTGATGAGAGCCCTCTGCCCGGCTTTCGCGCCCTGTGTCTGGAGTCAAACCACCCCCTGCCAGACAAATTTTCTCAAGCTGAGCGTCAACCGCTTATCCCCACCATCAACAAGATTAAGGCTCTTCTGGGAAACGGCCTTAACGGTGTTGATCTGGTCCGAGTCTGGATTGCTTGGCGTGTGATCCCTCTAAGCCGCCGCCCCGGCTTAATGTGTGATTACATGGGTCGGAAGGATGATCCTCCGCGGCACGGCCCTAACGACCTTCCTGAAGACGTCGTTGACGATATGACCAAGGCCCTTCTGAACGAGAGCTTAGCAGACTGCGGGAGGACCGGCTTAAATCCCTTCTGCAAAGCTAACCCGGCTCCGGCGGTAAGCTACTGATCTGAGCACTTTACTTTCCATTTTAACAATTTTCATCTTAACTTCAAGAAATCTTTGTTGTATTTTTCAGGCTAATGACAAGTTCTGGAAGGTCAGGTATGACCATGAGGCTGCTAAAAAAGCCAGGAAGGCTAAAAAGGCCGCCAGGAGAGCCGCTCCCCGCAAGAAGGGGAGTAAGCCTAGCGCCTCAGAGCTGCTTCAGCTGGATGACTCCTCCGAGTCAGAGGTAACCCTTCATTCTTATGCTCTTCTCTTGTTTTTTGTTTGTTCTTAACCACCTTATTGACATTGATTATCAGCAGGAGGACACCGGAGCGAGTAACCCGGTGATTGAAGAGGTAACTATACTTTCCTCCGACTTGGACCCCTTGCCAAGGCTGAAAGTCCGAAGAGTAACCCGGAAAGTAAGTTTTTCCCATCCATTAGCTTATCAAGATCCTCATTTTCTTTTGAAGCAACAGATTCATGAGAGCCAGAGGCAAACCCGGGCCAGCAAGGATGTAGATCTCTCCTCCGGATTACCCGAAGCATCAAGGAAGCGCCGGACCGAGGTTATCTCCGACTTATATCCTTTTCATCCTTTGGCGGGCATCACTCGCCAACCACTCAATTCTTCTGATTCAAACTATCAGGAAACTTCACCTTCCTCCGGTGACTCCATGCAATCTAACTTGCCGGCTTTCAAGACTGCCCCCGGGTAATGATGACCATCTCATTTTGTGCTTATCTTATCTATGTTTTTTGCACTATCCTTTTAACTTTCAGTGCCCAAGCCAAGCTCAGCAAGAAGGCAAAGAAAAGTAAACCGGTCGAAGAGCCAGACTTAACTGAACCCAACACTTCTGCCTCTGAGCCGCCATCTGCACCAGCTCCAGAAACCGCCGTTCCAACCGAAGAACAAACCATGGCGGGTTCTGACAACCCGGAGATTCCCAGCTCAGCTCAACCGGCCGATGACCCGGATGTGGTGATTACCCGGACCGAATATGTTGAGCCGGGAAGACCCACTGTGCTGGCCAGATGCTCTGCCAAAGAAGAACTGCTGGAGCGCCGCAGGGCCAGACTGGATATCACTGACTATGCTAACTTGAGCATTGGAGACATTGTTTTTGGTTATATTGGTCAAGTGCACAACAGCCGGGACCTGGAGATTGACATGGTGAAGCAGATACAGCAAAAATATGAGGTACAACTCTCTTGCTTACTCCATAGTCATCCTTACCATGCTAGCCCCCAAGTCTATTACTTATGATAGAATATGTTGTAGACTTAATTCCGGCTTACCTTCATGAACCGGCACTATAAATAGAATCCTTCAGCATACATTAGCCCCCAAGTGCCAAGTGACTTTGCTTGCAAAGTGCTTGGGACTTTAATGTTGCATGATAATTACTCAAACTGTAACCCAGAATTTGTACAGGAAGCCTGCAAGAATTTTGAGTCAGAAATCTCTGAGCTGAAGAACCGCCTGAAGACTCAGGAAACTGAGACCCGGAAGGCCAATGCCAAGTTTGAGTTCAGTATTGCTGCACAAGAAAAATTAAAGAAAAAATTTGAAACAGAAAGAAAGACTTGGGCCGAGGAGAAGACTGCCTTGCTCAGCCGGGCCGAACAAGCGGAGGCTGCTCTGACTGAAAGAACCGCCGAACTCTCCGGCTTAAAACGCCATGTGTCACAGATGGTCTCCGCAATCTTCGGTAAGTCGTTCTGCAAGCTTTTTACAAGTTTACATCATTCATGTCTCATAAATCCCACCATTGCCATCAGCTCACCTGACTTTGCTATACAGGTCCCAGAAGCTCCAATCTTAATCAGAATGTTCTGACCAAGCTGAAGGCTGTTTACACTTTGGTGGAGCAACTCTACACCGGGTCACAGCATGCTTTAGCCGTTGTGGCTCTGTCCAACGAAGTTCCGACTCACCTGGCAGACGTACTCAGGCGGCTTGCCGTTCTTCCTCAACGCTTCCAAGAGCTGAGGCGGGCTTCTGCGAGAGCCGGAGCTATAGCTGCTCTGAGCCGGCCAAGGCTTTTCTCCCGGAGCTGGACCCGGCCGACATCGCTCTTGGATACCCAGCCTGAAGCAAGACGAGACCCCCTTTGACCAGAAAGACTTTGCCGCCTGTGTGAAAAGCGTGCGCCCGGTGGCTACCTTGATTGGGAATGACACAGATCTTACCAAGTATCAGCCGGGCTATGACGCGGAGAATCAGAGGATCCCAACTCCACGCTATGAAGCAGTCAGCCTGATCCCGTGACTCGTAAGCACACCTTCGCCCCAGAAGTTGACCCGGCCGGGTTAATTGATGATGAGGCTCAATTTGAAGCTTTGAGCGGCATTGACTGGAAATCATCAACCTTCCAGGTCATGGGAACAGCCGGAGGAGCGGAGAGGGATGAGCCGGGAGCTTCAACGCAACAAGCATCTTGATTTTTTAGGCGGCTCATGGTTTCACCTTAAAAACAATGCCTCACCTTTTTGACTCGGGGAGTCTTGTAATAGAGTAGGACAAACACTTAATTCCGTCGTGCCATGGCGCACGTGTGCAGCGCTTAACTGTGTTGAAGCTGCTCTTTTATATTCCTCCGGGTTATGTTTGTTCTTTTACTTTCCTTAAACGTAAAGAGTTGTCTTTTAATTGTCCTGCATAGAAAGCAAATCATAAGTCTTTTGGGCGGCTTACCGCACTGAAAGTCATATATTTTACAAATAACCCGGAATATGAACCAAAGTCATAAAAGACCGGCTCTCAATTATACCCTCGAGGTAACCATAATAGCATACTTTCAAGCCTTCAAGCACACTTCCGGTTTATGCAACCCAAATAATAAGGTTAAGAACTCAACTCCGGTTCACCAGCATCAATAATGCTTATTGTGTGCTATCAACATTGTTAAACAAAATTAAGCCGGCGGAGTAAGAACCGCCCTTGCGCACTGTTGATATGATCAAAAGAACTTGTTGCACACCAAAAGATCAAAAACTTAGGGGCTTCTGATTCGAATACGACCAGAGAACTGTCCCAAAGGGGTTAAGCTAAGATTCGAATGCGATCATATAGCCCCCAGTGGCTTTGGCGTTGCCGATCAAGAGGGTACCGACAACTATGTTCTCACGAGACGTGGGGGGAGTGGGCGCAGTTAATCCCACGTCTCCCCCCCCCACGTCCGGCCTCTTTGGCCTCGTGAGGCTATAAGTAGGGGGAGGTGGAGGGCGGCAGGCCCTCGCACGCTCCTCCTACTTCCACCGTCTTCTTCCCTCACTCGTTCTCGCGACAGCGCCTCGCCGCCGCGCCCTTCCACCGCACGCTCCTCCGCTGCCGTGCTAGCTCTCGCCATGCCTCCCCACGTAGAGCAGCTTGGCGGGGATTGGGACTGCTCCATCGTCCATGACGACCACGTCAACTTCCTCCGCGACACGCGGCGGCTGCCCGGCGCGGACAAGGTGGAGGTCCGCCTTGCGCCGGCGAAGGAAATCTCGCCGAGGCCGCGGGAGGGCGAGCGGGTGGTCTTCCGCTCGCACTTCTGGCGCGGCTTCGGCCTGCCAGTGAGCGCCTTCTTCCGCTCCTGGCTCGAATTCTATCAGCTCCAGCCGCACCATCTCACCCCCAACGCGGTGGTGCTGCTATCTGCCTTCGTCACCCTGTGCGAGGGCTATCTCGGCGTCCTCCCCACCCTTGAGTTCTAGGGGGAGCTTTTCCAGACGAAGCTGGGCACGCGCAGCAAGGGCGTGCCAGCTCATACTGGCGCCTTCATCGTGTCTCGGAGATCGGGCGCCGACAACCCCTTCCCCGTCATCACGCTAATCCAATCGGTGAAGAAGTGGCAGAAGTCGTACTTCTACGTACGGAACATCGCTCCGCGGGGCGACTACCTCAACCTGCCGGCTTACATAGCCGGCCCACCGGCGGGCAGGCTGCCCCAGTGGTCCTTCCGGGCTATGACGCTGTCGCAGGCAGGAAACGGCGCCATCACCCGACTACGGGTGATGGTCCAGTCGGAGGGCCTGACGGGGCCCGACCTCCTGGCCGCGTTCGTCACGCGCCGGGTTCTTCCGCTCCAGAGCCGGCCTCATCTGATCTGTCAGATGAGCGGCCAGCTCGATCCGAGCCGAATGTGCACCAAGGAGATGCCGCGGTACGAGGTCGCCTACATGGTGAACTACCTCGCCAACTGCCAACTCTCTGAAGAGTGGCAATTCGGCAAGGAGCCATATAGCCGTGCCAATCCTCCGCCTACGGTACGCTCCCCTTGTCTCTTTTTCTCTCTCTCTCTTTCTTGTTGCCGAGTTCCTCTGGGCCGACTCTAACTTAGTCGGCTTGTTCTTCGACAGAGCCCTCTTCTTTGGCCGGCCGGCGGGTCAGACGCGGAGCGTCGCTTCGTCCCCGACCGGACCGAACACGACCTGGAGGACCCCGACCTGGGGGCGGTCCATATGGACGACGCCATCGAGCCGGCCGGTGGCCAAGCCGGCGGCGAAGCAGGCGGCTCCGGGTTCACTGCTACCTTCGACGACTGGCCGGACGAGGATGAAGCCGAAGCCGTCCCGCGCCGCCAGCCGGCATCCGGACGTGGCGCGGGCTCCTCCGGCGCGCAGCCTGCTCGGGGTGGAGGCCAGAAGCGTCGCGCCGCCCAGGGCTTGTTCGGCAGCCGAACGAAGAAGCCCAGAGGCGGGGCGGCAGCCACCAGGCGGGAAGTAGCGGCCGTGATGGCGGCTTGCTTCCGCAAAGTGGTGAAGCAGCCGCAGACCGTGTCGGCGTAAGCTTTCTTTCTCTGTGTACTCTCTTTCTTTCTTTTCTTTCTTTGGTGGTTCTTGAACTCTCGTCCTTTTCTTCGACGATCAGAGCTCCGCTGTCACTTGAGCAGCCGGCTGCCGGCTCCGTCGTCGAGTCGCCAGGGGGCTCTGGGAGCACCACCCGCCGCGTAGATCCCTGCGCCGCCCTCCAGGAGGCGACGGAAAGGAACGCACGGGAGGTGCGGGAGGAGCAGGAGGCGCGGGAGGCGGAGGCATGGAAAGCAGCCGCCGCCCAGGTGGCTCGGGAGGAAGAGGCGGCGAAGGCACTCGCCGAGGCCGCAGCCAGGCCCCAGGCAGAGGCTGAGGCCGCGGCGGCGGCAGGGGAGGCTTTGATGGTCACCCCCCTGCGCGCCATGGCGCCTGGGGACGTGGAGCCCTCGCCAGTGGGAGCCAGCGGCTCCCAGCCGGGGCTGGGAGGAAGCGGCGACGACGTCGTCATTTTGGAGAAGGGGCCGGAGCCGACCCAGCCAACTGGGGCGGCCCAAGGCGGCCGGCCTGATTCGCCGCCTGCACAGTCGGCGGAGGGCGAGCCGGCCGCGGGGGCTGAGGTGGCGGTCCGGGTTCCGCCAAGCCGGCGTGCGGGGAAGGCCGCGTCGGAGCCGCAGAAGGCTGTGTCGGAGCCACAGCCGGCCGTGGGCTCCAGCTCGTCGGCCCGAGACGCGGAGGCGGCCAGCGCTACCTCGGGGTGGACGCCAGGCGGAGGGACAGCCGTAGTGAACGTTGCTGCACAGGACGTCCGGACCCGGCTCCAAAGCCAAGCCGCGGCGCTGAGGCAGTTCACCGACGAATTCCTCGCAACGCGGGCAGCCATCCAGGTTAGTATCCCCGTCTTGTTTCTTCTTGAACTTGATTTCTCTTCTTGATCTTAATTTCTTCCGTGGGGGCGCGTCAGCGCACCCACTGGGTGTAGTCCCCGAGTTCCGAGTTGGCTGCTGAGCAGGCGGCTTGGAACTTCTTGGAGAATTTGCCTTTGCTGTTTTTGTTCTCACTTCAGTCTTCTGTCCATCTTGCAGGACTACCACAACCTTCGAGCGGCCGCCTTTAACTCCCAGGCTCGGGAGCTGACTCAGAAGACCGCCGACCTTACTGAGAGCCGAGGTATGTGACATGATCTTTATCTCATGTGGGGGCGTGTCAGCGCACCCGCTGGGTGTAGTCCCCGAGATTCGGGCCGACTGCTCAGCAGTCGGCTCGGATCTTCCTTGACGATTTCTTATTGTTCTTCGTCTTCTTCCGTTCCTGCAGCGGCCAGCACCGGTCTGAGGGCACGGCTGGGGGAGTCCCAGACTGCTCTTCGTGCCAATGATGCCGAGCTCACCGCCTTGGTGCAGGAGCGCGACCGCCTGGTCAAGAAGCTGGCCGACCAGGACGAAGGCCACAAGGCGGCGCTGAAGGCTGCGCAGGATCGCGAAGCCACCCTCCAGGCCGAATTCGAGATGGAGGCGGCCGACTGGGCAGAGGCCAGGCAGACTCTGATCTCCGGCTATGGCCAGATCGAGGATCTGGTTGACGGTAAGTCGTCTACCCCTTCGTCCTTTCTTGCCATCTCCCACTTTGGCTTATTTTTCTGATTTTGGTGTTCTTCTCTTCCTTTCTTCTTCTTCGCGCAGAGTATTTCCCTGGCTACTCAACTACAGCCAACCAGGCCATCGAGGCCCGTCGCCAAGCGAAGAGGCAAGCCGGCTTTGAGATCTCGCCGACCGCCAGCCGCTCGCTGGAGGAACAGCTCCTGGCGTTCCAGGCTCGCATCCAGCCGGCTCACCGGCTGCTCTGCCGGCTTCACCGTGCTGGGTCACAGGTCTTGGCCGCCCTCTGGCCCGGCCAGGTGGTCCCTCGCACCCCCAGTCGGACCGCTGACTGGCTGGAGGTAGCAGTCGGCCGCTTCGAGGCTTGGAAGGCGTCGGCGGCTCGCTCCGGTGCCAGGCGGGCGCTGGAGTTCGTCAAGGCCTGGTATCCCGGCCTGAACCTGGACCAGCTGGCTACCTGGCGGCAGCAAGCCGACACGGCGCTGCAGCCGGCGTGGCCGGCCATCATTCGGCGGGCTTCGGCGATCGCCGACTACACCGACACCAACGTCTTCGCCCCCGAGGTGGTCGACAATGGAGTTGCCCAGCCGGAAGAGTGGTTCGGGCTGGACCCGGCGTACGGTGAGGACTCGGCGGAGGAGATCGACTCCAGCGATGAGGGCGAAGAGGAGGAGGAGGAGGGTGAAGACGCCGAGCCGGCTGGTGGAGTAGCCGGCCAGCCTCAGCCTGACCGTGCCTCCAGCACTACGTCGCGTGCGAGTGCGTCTCCTGCCGCAGGAGGTGGTCAAGCCGGGACCAGCTAGGCAGCCACTCCTTCAGCCGGCGAGGCCGCCTTCACCGACCAGCTCGGCCTTCATGTCGCGCCCTAGTCTTCTTTCTTTTGTTTTCCTGTCTTGTTACTTTTGAACAATGTTTGGTTAAGTCTGCACAATTCCACCCACTGGGTGTATTCAAGTTTAAGTCTGTTGCCGGCCTGTTGGCGGCTTTCATGTATATAACTTATGCAATTGGCCTTTCCTTGTACTTTTTGCTCTTTGCCCTTCTGCTTTTTCCTTTGCCGCCCTCCCTTGGTTGCCGCCTCCCCAGTCAAACAGTTGCTCTGCAATCTGTAGCTGGGGAGTGCCTGGCCGATTGGGGAGGGGGAAGTACTTTAGCTCTGCTGGACTAAAGCTAAGCTTTTTAGGATGCCGGCCAGCCGGCTGCTTTGACAACCGGCAGGCATATTTGGGGGCCGTCTCTTTGCTATATAGGTTAGTTGTTCCTTAGCCATTTTTCGTGTGGGCGTCCTTTCTGTCTTCTCTCTTGCTAGTCGGACGGTCAGTTCTTTGAGCTGCGACTTTCAACAAGAGAGGACTTGGGAGCCGGCGCACTACTTTGCTGACTTCAGGAAGAACTTTCAATATAGCTCAAGGCGGCCAGTCCCTGGGCCGACTAGTCGAACCCGGTGCCGGACAAGAATTCGAAATGTAATAATACATTCAAGGATATGACACTCGTCATTCATAGATTAATAAAAGGCAGTCCCCGAGTACTGTTCGGGGGGCCTGTTGGTTTGTACTTAATACAAAAAGGGTAGCGTGATACATACTGCTTTTCAGCTGTAAAATCGTCTTAGGAGGTTTGCGTTCCATGGTCGCTCCGACTCCTTGCCGAAGTCGTCTCTCTTGCGTGCTCTTGGTTTTTGCGCGTCGATCAAGTAGTAGGAGTCGTTGCCGAGTGCCTTGCTGACGACGAAAGGGCCTTCCCAAGGGGCCGAGAGCTTGTGCTGGCCGGCTGTTCGCTGGATCAGCCGGAGCACAAGGTCGCCCTCTTGGAAGGATCTTGGCTTGACCTTGCGGTTGTAGTAGCGGCGCAGCCCTTGCTGGTAGATGGCGGACCGGCTGAGGGCTAACAGCCGGCCTTCTTCCAGTAGGTCGGCGCCGTCTTCTCTTGCTTCGTTGGCTTCCTCCTCCGTGTACATGGTGATCCGAGGCGAGTCGAACTCGATGTCTGTTGGGATGACAGCCTCGGCACCGTACACAAGGAAGAATGGAGTGAAGCCGGTTGACTTGTTGGGTGTAGTGCGCAGACTCCAGAGGACAGCCGGCAGCTCTTCGAGCCAGCAGCCGGCCGATCGCTCCAGTGGTACAACCAGTCGGGGCTTGATGCCGGAGAGGATGAGTCCATTTGCTCGCTCGACCTGGCCGTTTGACTGCGGGTGGGCAACGGACGCTAAGTCCAGTCGGATGCCCTGCGTCGCGCAGAAACATGCCAGTGCGCCTTTGGCGAAGTTCGTGCCATTGTCGGTGATGATGCTGTGCGGCATGCCGTACCGAGTAGTGATGTCGGTGATGAATGTCACGGCAGTCGGCCCGTTCAGCTTCTTAATCGGCTTGGCTTCGATCCACTTGGTGAACTTGTCCACAGCAACGAGTAGATGTGTCATGCCACCGCGGGCTGTCTTGAAAGGGCCCACCATGTCCAGTCCCCAGACGGCGAAAGGCCAGGTGAGGGGAATGGTCTTGAGTGCAGAAGCCGGCAAGTGTTGCTTGGAACTAAAAACTTGGCATCCTCTGCAGCTCTTGACTATTTCTTTAGCATCCTCCAAGGCAGTCGGCCAGAAGAAACCATGGCGGAAAGCCTTGGCCACAAGGGATCTTGAGGCCGCGTGGTGGCCGCATTCGCCTTGGTGGATGTCTTTGAGGATTGCCACTCCTTTTTCTGGCTCGACACAACGCTGGAAGACTCCAGTGACGCTGCGCTTCACAAGCTCCCTGTTGATTATTGTGTATGCTGCGGCTCGTCGTTGCACTAGTCTTGCTGAGATCTCATCAGCCGGCAGCTCTCTGCTGACTAGGAACTTGAGGATGGGCTGGGCCCATGAGGGAGCTGTGACTTCTTCTTCTGTTAATGTGGCCACGATGACTCGGGCGGGTGGGTTGGGTGTTGCATTGGAGTCGGCCACCGCTTCTTGTGTCGTTGCAGTCCCCGGGCCGACTGCTGCAGTCGCCGAGCCGGGTTCTGAAGTCCCCGGGCCGGGTGCGACTACAGCAGTCCCCGGGCCAGTCGTCGAAGTCCGCATGCCGCCTGTGGGATTTCTCCAATCGGATCCGGCTGTTTCTGGCGTAGGCGGCACGAAGATGGAATCCGACTCTGGAGACGGCTTGATGGACGGCTTGAGGAGGCGCTGGAGGGAGACGCCAGTCGGTATGGCTTGTCGGGTGGAGCCGATCCGTGCTAGGGCATCTGCTTGGTCGTTGTCGGCCCTTAGCACGTGAAGGAACTCGCACCCTTCGAAGTATCCGCTCATCTGCTGGATGAGGAAACGGTAGCTCGCCATGTTCGCGTCCTTGGCGTCCCAGTCACCAGATGAATGCTGGACCACCAAGTCTGAGTCGCCGTAGCACAGGATCCGGCGTATGCCGAGTTCTTTGGCTAGCCGGAGCCCATGTACGAGCGCCTCGTACTCGGCCACGTTGTTGGAGGCGGCGAAGTGGATCTGCAGCGCGTACTTGAGCTTGTCGCCTTTGGGAGAGGTGAGGACGATGCCGGCTCCCAATCCGGTGTGCATCTTGGACCCGTCAAAGTGCATCCGCCAATGGGTAGAGTCGGGAGCCGGCGGTAAGTACTGGGTCTCGGCCCAGTCGACGAGGAAGTCGGCCAATGCTTGCGACTTGATGGCGGTGCGGGGTTGATAGAAAATTGTGTAGGGCGCCAAGGCAATGGCCCATTTGGCCACCCGGCCGGATGCATCCCGGCTGCCTATGATCTCGGCGAGCGGGGCAGTGCACACAACCGTGATGGGGTGCTCTTGGAAGTAGGGCTTCAATTTCTTGGCAGCGAAGTACACCCCATAGCACATCTTCTGGTAGTGCGGGTAGTTTTGCTTTGAGCTGGACAGTACTTCGCTGAGATAGTAGACCGGCCTCTGGACTAGCTGGTCTCGGCCTTCCTCCGGGCGCTGGACCACAACAACAGTGCTGACGACTCGGCTTGTCGCGGCGATGTAGAGGAGCATGGGCTCCTTCTCAGTCGGCGCAGCCAGGACAGGCAGAGTGGTCAACATTTTCTTCAACTCATGGAAGGCTTGGTCGGCTTGATCATTCCACTCAAAGTGAGTAGACTTCTTCATGAGTCGGTACAGAGGGAGAGCCTTCTCTCCTAGTCGGCTGATAAAACGGTTCAGGGAGGTTAAGCAGCCAGTGAACTTCTGCACATCTCGCAGCTTGGTGGGAATCTCCATCCTCTCGATGGCCTTGATCTTGACAGGGTTGCACTCAATGCCGCGTTCGGAGACCAGGAAGCCTAGCAGCTGGCCGGCTGGCACTCCGAACACGCACTTCTCGGGGTTGAGCTTGATCTGGAATCGGCGCAAGTTGGCAAATGTTTCTTTCAGGTCTTCCAGCAAGGTACCGCGCTTCTCTGTCTTCACCACAATGTCGTCTACGTAGACGTGGGCATTTCTGCCGAGTTGTTTCAAGAGACATTTCTGCATGCAACGCTGAAAAGTGGCACCGGCATTTCTCAAGCCGAATGTCATTGTCAGGTAGCAGAAAGCTCCAAAGGGTGTGATGAAGGCAGTCTTCCGGCGGTCAGCCGGGTCCAACTTGATCTGATGATACCCTGAGTATGCATCCAAAAAACTTAACAGCTCACATCCGTCTGTGGAGTCTATCACTTGGTCAATCCGTGGCAAAGCAAACGGATCTTTTGGGCAGGCCTTATTCAAACTCGTGTAGTCTATACACATACGCCACTTGTTATTCTTCTTCAGAACCAGAACTGGGTTGGCAAGCCATTCTGGAAAGAACACTTTCATGATAAAGCCGGCGGCAAGGAGCCGGGCTATCTCTTCTCCCACAATTCTTCGCTTCTCTTCTGATAGTCGGCGGAGGGGTTGCTTGACCGGCTTCGCATTAGCTCGGACATGTAGTTTGTGCTCGGCGAAATCCTTCGGGACACCCGGCATGTCCTTTGGGGACCATGCAAAGATGTCTCGATTCTCACGGAGGAAGTCGACGAGCTCGCCTTCCTATTTACTGTCTCGCCCCAATCACGGCGAACCTCTCCGGGTGCTCCGGGTCTAGAGGTATCTTCTTCGTCTCTTTGGCAGGCTGGAAGGAGCCCTGCGCATCACAATCCTTGGGGTTGGGCGACAAGGCCGGCTGCTTGCCGGCCATGGCCGCAACTCATTCCAACATCTTCTTCTCTTCTGCCACCACGAGGGACTCGGCCAGCCGGCTGCTGGCCATGGCACACTCGATGGACTTATTGTAGTCGCCGGCTACCGTGATGATCCCCTTCGAGCTCGGCATCTTCATCTTCAGGTAGGCGTAGTGGGGCACAACCATGAACTTGGCCAAAGCAGGTCGGCCAAGTAGTGCATGATAGGGGCTCTCCAAATCCACCACCTCGAACCATATTGCTTCCCGGCGAAAATGACTTTGTCTCCGAAGAGCACATCCATTTTGATCTTGCCGATTGGAGAGCAAGATAGGCCGGGTACGATACCATGGAAGACGGTGCGGCTCGGCATGAGCTGCTTCGTTTTGATGTTCAGCTTGTCCATGTTATCGCGGTACAGTATGTTGATACTGCTTCCGCCGTCTATCAGGACGCGGGAAAATCTGGCGGCTCGCCTCTCCGTCGCGAGGGTGACGTCCAAGACCATCGCATAGGAGCCAGGCGAAGGCATCACCTCTGGGTGGTCGGCCTGGCTCCAGCTGATTGGCTTTTCCGACCAGTGCATGAACTCCGCGGTGCTAGAGGCGACTGCATTCACTTCTTGGTGCTGTCGGCGTCGGCTGCGCTTGTCGTCGGCTTGACTTCTGAAGACGACGTAGGCGGCGTGCTCCTCGGGGAATTCGTCTTGGATGGCGCTGACCGCCGGCCGAGCCGCCGGCTGCTGGGGAGCTGGAGGCGGCGGGCCGGGAGGCGGAGGCGGCACCATCCCTTCGCCCTTGGTGATGCGGGTGAGCCAGTGGCATTTCCGGGTTGTGTGGTTAGATGGCTTCGCGCCGCTGTGGAACTTGCAGGGAGCATCGAGTGCTTGTTCGTAGGAGAAAGACGGCTGCCAAGGCGGCCGGCCACCCTTCTTCTTGGGAGTGGGCCGCTCTTCGGGCTGCTCGTCTTCAATTGTGGCCACCTACCGACTGGAGGAAGTCGGCATGGGGCCCTTGCGCTTGTGGTCGTTCTGGTAGGGGCGCCGATTAGGGTCGCCAGCCGGCGTCTTGGGAGCCAGAGCAACTACTTTCCCCAAGGCGTCCACTCGGAGCTCGGTCTTCATTGAGGAGTCGGCAGTGGCGTACTTGTCAGCGATGACTAGTAGCTCGTCGAGGGTAGTCGGCTCGTCGCAGAGGAGTCGGTGCTTGAGGAGGGTGCCCTCTCGGCACCCGGCAGTGAAGTACTCGATGGCCTGGACCTCATGCACTCCCTCGCAGGATTGCCGTTGCCGTTGGCGATGCTGACGGCCGTGGAGTAGTCGATGAGCCAATCTTCCGGCTTTACTGAGCCGTTGTACTTGGGCGTGTCTCTGGGGAGCGAGAACCCTTTGGGGAAGGGCTCGTCGCGGATGCGGGGGCCAAAGCATGGCGGGCTGACATCGTCTTCTTCTTCTAACGCCAAGGATCGAGCGAGGCGGTCGATCCTGTGGCGGGCGTCGTTTTCGCTCACTCCTTCTCGGAGGCCGAGTCGGTCGCCAAGAGTCGGATGTGTGACAGGCGGTGGAGTGAGGCGTCTTTCTCTTCGAGGCAGGGGAGGAGGCAGGTTTCCCTGGTGCTCTACAGCTCGAGGGCGTCCCTCCGCGTCGTGCTCGATGGTGATGCGAGTCCGGCTGCGGCTGGCAGCCGGCTCCTTGTCTTTCTTCTGGCGCGCGCCGCTCGCAGTCGGCGAGCGGGACGTCGCGGCGTGCTCCCGGCGCGGGGGATGGCTATCAGCACGGGCGCCGGCTTCGTGCCGTTCTGCAGCCGCGTCGATCAGCTGCTGGATCCGTCTTGTCATGTAGGGGAGCTCATCGGCTCCCAGCCCATTGAGCTCCTCTGCAGCCGCCTGAGCGGCTCGCGGATTCTCGAGCGGGGTGGCGTAGACGGGGCGATCTGCGCCCAGCATGCTGGCAACGGCTGCGCCGCGCTTCTGGACGAAGCCGGCTCGGCTCGGGCCGCTAGGCGGCGGCGTGCCGAAGGCGGCGCGGTCAACTTCGCGCTGGTGGGCCTCGGTGAGGCGTCTCATCGAGGCTATCTTCTTGCCCTCCGCGATGAGGGCAAGGCGGCGTGCCTCCAGGGTCTCGGCGTCGGCGTCGGCCGGGATGGGGACGGAGAGGTCGTGCATCGCCGCTTGCTGAGCGTCGCGGGCGTTCTCGCCCGAGTTGGAGACGTGGCTGATGACCAGCACTTCGGTGAAAGCGTTGTTGCCGCTGTCAGCTCGAGGGAGGGGGTCGTCGAAGACCACCATGTCGGAGGGATAGGCGTCGAGCGACGCGGTGTCGGAGTCGATGAGCATCGGGTCGGTGGAGCCGACCGACTCCACATCTACAGTAGGCTCGCTGGAGACGTGAAGCTGGTCGAGGAGGCTGACGAGGCGGCTCTCGGTGTAGTCGGTTCCTGCGTCGGACACAGGCTCGTCGGAGATGCGGGTCTCGCCGAGTAGGTCGGCGAGGCAGCTCGCCGCGCAGGCGTCGTCGACGCCTTGCAGCGCGTTAGGGCAAACGCCATCGGGCGCAGCAGGCTGGCTGCGCTCGCGGGGGAGGAAGAGGGTTCCCGCCAGAACAGGTCTCCGGACGACGGTGCACCTGGCCCCATGGTGGGCGCCAAATGTCGGGTGGTTGGTGCGACATATGCCAAGGGATGGCTTATCATTGTGGGAGCCAATAAAACGTCGCCGGTGCCCGGAAACGGGATGAGGCGAAGACCTGCACGCCGGCGAATCTTACCCAGGTTCGGGGCTCTCCGAGGAGATAACACCCCTAGTCCTGCTCTGCGGGGTCTCAGCATGATCACTAGATCGATAAGGGGTAGCTACAATCGCTCCTAGAGCTATTGAGATCAAGGGAGAAGAAGAACAAGGCTAGCTCTTGCTTCTCTCTATCTATGGTGTGTGTGCTATCTTAGAAGGCAGCTCTATGCTCAGAGGCCAACTATCCTTGGGTGCGAACCCTTTGCATGGGTGCTCCGGGGGGTTTATATAGGCCTACCCCCCGGGGGTACAATGGTAATCCGACTGGGAACTGGTCCCAGCCATCAGTATCGACGCTCGCCGGCTTCTCCGCCGGCTGCTGGGCCCCGCCGGCTGGTGGGTCCCGCCGGCTGCCTGCTACTTGGTCGACAGGCCGGCCCCACCGCCTAGGGTCTTGTCGGCGGCCGCTTACTGTAGCCTCGCCTGTGATGACGAGGGCTTTGTCGAGGTAAGCGTGGCTACAGTGGGCCGCCTCGGGGGCTATCACTGTAGCCTTACCTCGTCTTGTCTCCTTAATGGGGCTCCTGCTTCAAGGAAGGGAGTAGCCGGCTTCTGGAGGCCGGCTATGCTCTTGGCCGACTGGGAAAGGCCGGTCCGCCTTCACGCCTCTCTCTGGCTGAGGGGGCCCGCCGTCCTTGGGCCATACAGGAATGGGTCGGGGATGACGTCGAGGCTAGCATGGCTACAGTGCCAAGCCGCACGGGAGACGGCCGTCCCGTACGGCCTCCTGTAGCCATGCCCGCCTCGGGCTTCGGGGGTAGTGGGCCGCACTGTGGCCACACCCCGTCGTGTCGCCGTTATGTGAGAACAGCTTTGGTGGTTGTGGTCTCGGCCGGCTGCTAGGAGCCGGCGTCCTTCTTGGCCGGCTTCTTGGAGTCGGCCATCCCGTAGTCGTCCTGGGGAGAGGTCACTCGAGGCTGGGTCGCCTTCCGGGAGTCGGCTTTAGAGGTAGCCGGCCAGGGAAGGCGGCCCAAATGCTTGGAGTGCTTGAAGGCCCAACGGCCTGATAATTTTTCTGAAGAGCCAGGGGTAGTCGGTCTGGCTACCCGTGGCCAATTACTCCGACAACAGCCACACTGACGACCTATGTGTTAGTGGCTACATACAGCAATAAGGGCTCCATGTCAACAGGAGCAGCAAGGACTGGGGGCTCAGCCAGCTGTCTCTTCAAATCCTCAAAAGCAGTATTAGCAGCATCATCCAAGATAAAGTCATCTGTTTTCTTCATCAACTGGTACAATGGCATGGCCTTTTCACCCAAACGGCTTATAAACCGGCTTAAAGCAGCGATGCGGCCCGCCAGACGCTGGATGTCGTTTATGCACGCCGGCTTAGCCAGAGAGGTGATTGCCTTGATCTTTTCCGGGTTAGCTTCAATGCCTCTGTGAGAAACCAGAAAACCCAAGAGCTTGCCTGCGGGAACACCAAAAACACACTTGGCCGGGTTAAGCATCATCTTGTAAACCCGGAGATTATCAAAGGTTTCCCTAAGATCATCTACCAGGGTCTCCTTCTCCCTGGATTTAACCACGATATCATCCACATAGGCATGAACATTGCGCCCAATCTGGTTATGAAGACAATTCTGCACACAACGCTGGTAAGTCGCCTGTGCACTCTTGAGCCCAAAAGGCATAGACACATAGCAGAAGGCTCCAAATGGAGTGATGAACGCCGTCTTCTCCTGGTCCTTCACTGACATTTTAATCTGATGGTACCCAGAATAAGCATCCAAAAAACTTAAGCACTCACAACCCGCCGTAGCATCAATAATTTGATCAATACGGGGGAGAGCAAAAGGATCAGCCGGACAAGCTTTTTTTAAATCCGTGTAGTCCACACACATCCGCCAGGTGCCGTTCTTCTTGAGCACGAGCACCGGCTTAGCTAAACATTTTGGATGAAAAACTTCAACAATAAACCCGGCCGCCAAGAGCCGGGCCACCTCCTCACCAATGGCTTTCCGCCTCTCCTCATTAAACCGCCGAAGGAATTGCCTGACCGGCTTAAATTTCGGATCAATATTGAGAGTGTGCTCAGCGAGTTCCCTAGGTACACCTGGCATGTCAGAAGGTTTCCATGCAAAAATGTCCCTGTTCTCACGGATGAACTCGATGAGCGCGCCTTCCTATTTCGGATCCAGATTGGCACTGATGCTGAACTGCTGAGATGAGTCACCTGGAACAAAGTCAACAAGTTTAGGTTCATCAGCTGACTTAAATTTCATTGCCGGCTCATGCTCCGTGGTCGGCTTTTTCAAAGACGTCATATCTGCCGGGTCAACATTGTCCTTGTAGAACTTCAACTCCTCTGTCGCACAAACAGATTCAGCGTAAGCCGCGTCACCTTCCTCACACTCCAAGGCTATCTTTCGGCTGCCATGAACCGTAATGGTCCCATTGTGACCCGGCATCTTGAGCTGCAGATACACGTAACACGGCCGTGCCATGAACATGGCGTAAGCCGGCCGCCCAAATAAAGCATGATACGGACTTCTTATTTTAACCACCTCAAAGGTTAATTTTTCCGCCCTGTAGTTGTACTCATCTCCAAAAGCCACTTCCAGCTCAATCTTACCAACTGGATATGCCGACTTACCAGGCACTACACCATGGAAAACAGTATTGGACTGGCTGAGGTTCTTATCAATCAACCCCATACGACGGAAGGTCTCATAATAGAGGATGTTGATACTGCTGCCTCCGTCCATGAGCACTTTAGTGAATTTATATCCCCCCACCTGAGGAGCCACCACCAGGGCCAGGTGACCCGGATTATCAACCCAGGGAGGGTGATCTTCCCTACTCCACACAATAGGCTGCTCAGACGATCTTAAATAGCGTGGAACCGCCGGCTCAACAGCATTCACAGCCCTTTTATGAAGCTTCGGATCTCGCTTGCACAGACTGGTGGTAAACACATGATACTGTTCACCATTGAGCTACTTTGGATTGGTCTGGTATCCCCCCTGCTGCTGCTGATGACCTTGGCTGGACTGCTGATTAAAGCCCCCTTGAACATTCTGAGAATTTGAATTTGAGCCGCCGCCCGGGCCATGAAAGCCGCCGGTGCCTGAACCGCCGCCCGGGCCATTATTGCTATTGAAAGCATTGGAATTCTTAAAGGCCTTCATGATTGCGCAGTCCTTCCATAGATGAGTGGCCGGCTTTTCCCTAGAGCCATGCCTCGGGAAGGGCTCATTTAACAATTGTTCAAGCGTCGGGCCTGACCCGCCGGCTCGGGGAGGTGGTCTCCCCTTGCGCCGGTGGTTGTTACCCTGTGAATTTGTGTTGGCCACAAATTCCATACTGCCATCAGCCTTACGCTTGTTACCTCCTTGGTTCGCCGGGTTATGCTGGGGGCCCTTGCCATTGCCATTCCGTTTTCCCTTCCCTGTCCTTTCATCATCCGACGCGGGATCCTTGGTACTATCAGAGTCGGCATACTTGACCAGAGCCGCCATCAGCGTACCCATATCATTACAATCGCGCTTGAGCCGCCCGAGCTTCATCTTCAGGGGCGCAAAACGACAATTCTGCTCTAACATTAAGACTGTAGAGCCGGCATCCATCTTATCAGATGAATGTATTATCTCTTTGACCCGGCGAACCCAATGGGTCGTAGACTCACCCTCCTGCTGCTTGCAATTAGTCAAATCCACAATTGACATAGATTGCCTACATGTATCTTTGAAGTTTTGGATGAACCGGGCTTTTAGTTCAGCCCAAGACCCGATAGAGTTTGGTGGCAGTCCTTTCAACCAAGTGCGGGCAGTCCCATCTAACATCATGGTGAAGTACTTGGCCATTGCGGCTTCGCTGACCTCCAGCAACTACAAAGCCATCTCGTAACTCTCGATCCATGCTCTGGGTTGTAAATCAGCCGTGTAATTAGGTACCTTCCTAGGCCCCTTGAAATCCTTGGGCAGACGTTCATTACGGAGAGCCGGCACCAGACAAGGAACACATCCGGTCCTCGTAGGTATACCCGCGTCAATGGAAGCTGTCGGATAAGCCGGGAGTGGCTGGTAAGCCGTCAACTGAGCCGCCCGCTCGGCCTCTTGCCGTGCTCTGTCTTGGTCCACCGCGTTAAAAGCTTCATTTTGAACCGGGCCGTGGCCAGGAGGCAAGTCACGGCGTCGCATATTGCTTGAGCCGGTAGCTGAGACCATGTGCCTGCTATAACTCGGGCTCCGGCCTGGACGAGGGGTTGAATGAATCTTGTCCCGGCTATAAGAATATGCCTCCTGTTGCGCCAGAGCCGTCTGAAGGAGCTCTCCGACCCGGCGGGTTTCGACCGCCATTGGAGAGTCGCCATCAATTGGGAGAGCCGCCAGTCGCGCCGCCGCAGCGACCATGTTTTCCAACCGGTTGGCATAATGACCCGGTGGTATTGGCACGTACTGAGGCGGGGTAGTGTTCACCCGGGGAGGCCCCATCACTTGGGGCTGGATTGGCGTTCCAGCTCCGCGCGCCGTGATCTGTGGCGGGTTACTGGGCCCTGCACCAGGCGTGTTGAAGAGATTTCGAGGATCGTAAACCGGAGGGAGTCGAGATTGGGCCTTTTGATGCCTCCTTCTCACGATCTCATTGGACGCGTTCTGATCCATTGTGAGCCGGAAAGACTGTGCTTGAATCAGCTGAGTCTGAGCGTCGAGAGCCGCCCTCTTCGCAACCATCCTGATCCCTTCTGCTGCCAGATCCTCCTTGGCCTTTGCTAGATCGAGCTTTAACTGTGCCACCTCAGCGTCATGCTGAGCTTGATCCGCCGGGGCGACCGTAGCGGTTAACAGGACCGTCATCTTGTCTGTGAGATCCATCAGCACCTGAGCCGGCGAGGGCATAGGGCTTCCTGCCCCGGCGGTGGTGTTTTGAACTGGTTGTGCGCCAGCCATGAAGATTCCAACCCGGCTCGGCGGCTCAAAGGGGTCCGAAATACCGTCACCATAGGAACAACCCCTGAGCCTGCCATCTTGAAGTTGGTACAACGAGTTTGACTCATCCGTGGACGATTCACCGTCAGAGCAGGCGGTCGTCTCATCACCAGATCCAGATCCTTCAGAGAGCTCTCCATGGATGCATCCCACGAAAGCACGCTTCAAGGCAGGCAAAGTCCGGGCTGGTCGTGCACGTTGAGCCGTCTCGATGAGATCGGCGCCGAGGTCCGGCTCAGGGCCCGACTCACCAGTCTTGCCAATAAAGACATGGATTCCGCCGAAGGGGACCCAGTACCCGTACTCAATTGAGCCGGCGTCGGGGCCCCAATTTGCATCGTCGATGTAGAGCTTGCCGCGACGACTCTTGGTCATCCGGCCCACAGCGTATCCCTTGAGCCCTTCGAAGCTGCCCTTCAAGAACTCAAATCCACCGTGCGCTGGCCCCACGGTGGGCGCCAACTGTCGTGGAATTGTCACGGCAGATGTCCTCGTGCAAGGACTTAGTCGTGGAGCCATCGCAGCTAGGAAGCTTAAAGGGGTTAAATGGGACAAGGAACACGAGGGTTATACTGTTTCGGCCCCTTACGGCGAAGGTAAAAGCCTACGTCCAGTTGAGATGCTATTACTTAGGGTTTCGATGACCAGGGAGCTAAATCGCTATGCTCGGCTCTCGATCTGTTGTCCCTCGTCCTGAACCGCCGCCGGGTCGTCCCTTTATATAGAGAGGTTGACGCCCCGCGGCTCTCAGAGTCCCGGCTGGCTTATAACAGTATCCGGCTTGGACTCTTAACTACTCTTGCCTTACGTTACAAGTCTTGGCATAACGGCGGTTTATCACTATGGGCCTTAAGCCGCCTCCGGGTCTTAAGCCCACTATTGATCCGCCATCTTCAAGCCTGGTACTGGGCTTCACGTGATGATCATTATAACGTAACCCGGCCCCTCCTGGGCAGGTGACTCTAATGGTTATATCCTCAACAAGTATGGTGTTTCCTATGACTCAAGAAAGAGAAAATGAAACTACGAAAACAAAAGTCTTCACGCTTCATGTTCCTCGTATGAATATCAAGTTTTCACGGTCACACCAATTTCTTCACTTTCAAAGTCTTCAGAAATCCAAAGTCTTCAGTCGAAGACATTCATTTTTATGGGTCTACTTTCTCTATAAATTTCAAACTCCTCATAGACTTATAGACCTGTATACACTCACAAACGCATTAGTCCCTTAACCTATAAGTCTTCAATACACCAAAATCACTAAGGGGCACTAGTTGCATTTACAATCTCCCCCTTTTTGGTGATTGATGACAATATAGGTTAAGTTTTTAATGGGGATACATATGAAGTGTAAATACAGATATTGAGGAATTTGATTGCAAGATATAGAAGAAGTCCCCCTGAAGATGTGCATAGTGAGGAATTTGCTTTTGAAGCAATGCACATTGGAAGAGTAGAATCATGGAGATCTCCCCCTATATCTTGTAATTCATACACGCATTTAACATATGATATGAAGAATTTGAAATTTATGATGAAATGTGGTGACTGATGTAATTCAGCATGCATGCATTAACATATATGAGGAAATAGCATGCAGAAGAACATAGCAAAAAGTATCAGGCCACCATCGGGTTTAAGTTTACAACTTGATCAATAAAGTCTTCCAAAAGAACAAGAGTTGTAGCTTAGCAAAAGAACGCCCATATATAGAGACCCGCTTGAAGACTAACTCAAATTTCTCCCCTTTGTCATTGAATGACCAAAAGGGACAAAAAATGAGGACTAACACCCCTGAAGAATATCATCATAAAGTCGATGGAGGAGCGCCAACGTTGTTGGGGTCGGTTGTTGAAGTAGGGCCTGCCGTAGTGTCGTCCAAATCTTCATGCTCATTAGTCTTGCGTGATGAAGAATAAGAGCTGGCTACCAAGGAAGGAACTTTAACTTTCTTGAATTTCTTTGCTAGTGGTTGAGACCAGTCAAAGTCCTGCTTGAAACGCATTTGCTTCAGATCTTCTTCACCATAGAGATGAGACAGAACAGCCCAGATGCGATTGAATACTTCATGGAGGTAGAAGTGGTTCTTCTTCACTGCATTGTGGGTAGTAGTCATGTTGTGAAGAATAGAACCAAACTGACGCTTAACCCATTTGTGGTTGCGATCGACCTTCTGGTGAAGACTAAGGAGAAGCTCACGATTAGTCATCGCCCTTGGAGCTGTGCCTTGAGGATTTTGCTTTGAGGCATTGGCTGCAGAGTCATGAGTGGCAGAGTCATCATTGGTGGATTAAGATGCAGCTTTGCGGAACTGACCATCCAATGGACGAATGCCTTCATCAATAACAGCAGTGGTCTTTCCCTTTTCATTAGCTGAGGAAAATGTCCGCTTGAGGACTTCAATGGGGGGCAAGTAGCTGAGATGATTTTGAAAGTCAGCCTTGTAATTGATTGAAGACCTTGATCTGAGGAATCTCATAATCCAGGGAGCGTAAGGCTTCAACTCAAAAGGTGACAATGCAACATTGGCCAGAGTCCTCATGAAGAAATCATGGTAGTTGACAGGAACACCATGAATGATGTTGAATAGCAGATTCTTCATGATACCAACGACCTCTTCTTCATTGGAGTCGTGGCCCTTGATTGGACTCAAAGTCTTGGTCAAGATGCGATAGACAGTCTGTGGCACATACATCAATTCCGTCACGAGGAATTTGGTCCTTGGGGCTTGACCGGGCTTCAGCGGCTTCATCAACACTTGCATATAGTGATCAGTGAGTTCAGGTTCATGATATATTCAACACGCACCTTCAAGGGGAGGACTGACAGGCAGGGCATGAAGCAATTCAGAGGCCGGTGCTTTGAAGTGAGTGTTTTCTGTCATGCAGTCCAACACCCAAGAGTTCACATCTTCAGCATTTCCGGTGATGTGCAGCGTTACATAGAACGGAAGAATTAGCTCTTCATTCCGATCACATATATCTGTGCAGAAGTTGAGCAGTCCAGCATCATGAAGAACACTGAGGACTGGCGAGAAGCAAGGTAGAGATTCCATGTCCATGTGAGGAATATGCTCATGGTCGAAGACTCCTTATCAAAAAGTAATGAAGAATAGAAGTTTGCTTGGCTGGCAGTCCAGAAATGCTTCCTTCGTAGGCGAGCAGAGTCATAGGGATTGTAATCTGTGAAGAATACATGCTCGTGGAAGAAGCCATCAGCCTTGAAGTTTTGCTTCTTAGAGAAGGGATTCTTCGACTGGGGCTGAGGAGTATCAGTCAATTGCATTACAGCCTCAGAGATCACATTCTCAGGAACCACAGGCTGAGGAGTTTCGGTTTTTGCTTCAGTTGCAGCCTGGGTTTTCAATTCTCCATCAACATTAACATCAGCACTAGGGGCTGGAATTTCTTCATGAATGGAAGGAGTGGCTTGATGTTCATCAGAGCCCATTTGAACTTCAGTGTGCACTGGGGACTGAGGGATTTGTTGAAGTGGCGGGAACAAAGGAGAGTTGGGGTGCTGACTTTCCCAAAACTCATCATTCATCACAGGCATGGTGCTCCCAATGTCCACGTCTTCATCTTCTTCATTCAGTTCTTCAACGCCTGCCTCTTCAGCTATGAACTGAGGCATAGGCGATGAGACCACGGGGGTTGAAGGGATATTCTCCGCTTCAATTTCTTTGTCCAACTGCTCTGAAGAAGCAGCAGAAGGAACATCTTCATCAGATCCGCTTGGGATCTCATAATCTTCACCAAAGGGAACGAGTTCCTTTGATGGCATGCTTGAGACAGGAACAACATCAATGGGATTCTCAAGTGAGCTTGTCAATATCTTCATCTTCTTCGGTGCTGAAGAATTTGATGAAGCAGATGCTTTCCTCTTCTTCACTGCTGCTCGCTCCGCAACCTTAGTTTTCTTCGCTTCTGATGCAGAAGGAAGAACTGGACTTGGTGTGGGTGCAGGAGGAGCAGAGGAAATTGGTTAATTTTCCTCAGGCACAACTGATGCAGTTGGCCTGGCTTGGTCAGTTTGTTCAGGCACAGCGATCGAAGCTTCAGCTGGCCTGGCTTGATCCCCAGGCGCAACACTAGAGGTTGCCCTGACAATGTCATCAGCGGCTGGAATGCAGTCATCAGCCCTAGTACTAGCAGTTTCATCAGTAGCCTGATTTTCATCAGCGGTGCTGGCATGTACTTCAGTCGGATAAGCAGAAGACTCAGTGAATCCCTTGGTGAAGTTGACGAATCTGACTTTCGCTCCAAGCCAGTCAGCATAGTAGCGATCAAATTCATCACTAAGATTCTTGATCTCTGATTGCAGAGCTACATGTTCTTCAGGTGAAAGCTTCAAAACATTTTGCTTCAGAAAGCGCTCTTTTTGTACTGTGCTTTCTTCACCTGCCTCCCCTGTGCATATTTCCATTTTTCCTCACCAATGAAGGCAGTCAACATATGACTTTGACCAGGAGTGAGGTTCATCTCAGGCAGAGGTGTGCCATAAGTCGATGAAGTCGAGGATCAACTTTGGATCCAGCATCAATGGCACACTACTGCCTTTGGCTCTAGCGGCCCTTTGCTGTTTGTCTCTGATGATTTCGGCAAGTTCCGCATCATCAGCTTCGTCATCGTCGGACGGTACTTGAAAGGGGACCTGCTTCTTGTGAGGACTTGGTCTAGTGCCTCGTCCAGCAGTGGCCTTTGTCTTCAGCAAAGTAGGGCCTGTTGAGGAATTTGGAGGAGCTGAAGAACTTGCAGAGGCTCCTAAGGCAATTGAGATGCCTTTTGTCCGTTGGCACGAGGCGATATGCACATGTGCTGAGGACTTTGGAGGAGGAGCTCAGGACTTTGGAGGAGCTGGAGCAGCTTGAGGAATTGGACATGAGGGCTTTGCAGAGCTAGGCCGTGAGGGCATTTGAGAAGAAGCACTGGGCTTGTGAGCGGGCTTCTTGGGCATAGCCTTCTTAGGCTTGCTAGCAGAGGCCTCAGCAGTGGCAGCTGCAGAAATCTTCATTGAATTTCTTCACTGCCTCTTTTGCCATTTTAGCCAACTTGGCTTGGCGCTTGGCCCATTCCTTGGGAAATTCCTCACCTCTTCTGATGCTAGAGGGATCAGCTTCTTGGCCTGGTGCCAATGGAGGTCTTGGGCATGGAGGGTGTACAGCGAATTTCTTCATGTACTTGGGAGTGACATAGCGATATTCCCTCCATTCTCTGGCCCATCTCCTCTCTATCCTCTGTATGCGCACTTTGCGCTCATTCTTTGTTTCATGAGGAGGAGTGATGTACCCTGCATAGATGTCTTCAGGTATCTCAAAAGCATTGTTGACTTCCAACTTCTTCCCTCCCTTTTGAGGGTTCTTGTCATCAGCCATTTTCTTCAGCTGAGGATTCTGAACAATTGAGTTCTCTGATGAGGTATGTAACTTTTCTTCGAGGAACACTGCAAATGAGTTAAGTTGATGAGAACTTAGTGATTCAGTAGCGGACATGTGTACCTGTGAACAGAGTATAGGTGCCATGAATTTGGAGAGGTCATATGCATTCTTAGAGGTTTTTGCAAAAAAGAACAAGTTTGAGGAATTTGACCAGATGTGTCTTGAGGAATTTCACTAAGCGTTCTTTGACTTAGGTTCCAGAGTTGTATAGATTGAAAATCCACACAATTGAGGAATCTTGAAGAAAAATGTAGCTTAGGGAAACAGATCAAGAACTGATGTTTGTGTGAGGTGTTTAGAGTGTGAAGATTGAAGAATAAACACCTTTTGAAGATGTGTAGAAATCAAACGAATCAACAAGGGCAGTAAAAATGACTTTTAATTACCCTTGATGAAGAACACGGCGAACTGTGAATAGCAGATTGAAGCTCGTCGGTTCAGATCTTGCACGCCCTAACATGGTAGAGGAAGACATCTACGGTGGTGGCAGAGTGAAGAAATCCACGGCCGGCGCAAGTACGACGGCGACGAGGTTGAGGCTGCGAAGCTCTTCCTCACCGGTGACGATGGAAGTAGCAGCGACGCTAGGTTTTGAGAGCTCGCGCGAGGGAGTGAGGTCGAGCGGAGTAAAAACAGTCTGAGGAGGGTGTAACACCCCGGATGTAACTTTCCATATTTGTAACTCCAACTCTTGCCATTTTTGGCTATGTGTTATGATAATCCCTCCGTGGTCGGGTTTTGTTTTCGTTTGGAATTTTGTTCATGTCATGCATCTCATATCATGTCATCATGTGCATTGCATTTGCATACGTGTTCGTCTCATGCATTCGAGCATTTTCCCCGTTGTCCGTTTTGCAATCCGGCACTCCCACCTCCTCCGGCGCACCCCTCTTGTTTCTTTTCGTGAGTGGGTGTTGAACGTTCTTGGAATGGACCGAGGCTTGTCAAGTGGCCTTGGTATACCACCGGGAGACCACCGGTCAAGTTTCGTTCCATTTGGAGGTCGATTGGTACTCCAACGGTTAACCGGGTAACCGCAAAGTCCGTTTGTGTGTGCAGCAAAACCCCCTCTCTAAATAGCCCAAAACCCAGCAAACTCACTTCCATGATCTAGGTCGTTCGATCAAGATCGTGTGGGCGAAAACCGCACTCCATTTGGAGTCTCCTAGCTCCCTCTAGCTATATATATGCATCCCTTCCGAAATACATTCGCAGTCCAAACCCTAACCGCAAAGTCCTAGCTCCCTCAAGCCACACAGGCGCTGCCACGTGGCCCCCGGCCACCGCGCGCGCCCGCGGCCCGCCGGGCCCGTACGCCGCCCCCGCCGGCCCGTCTCC
>NC_057799.1:438969830-438994421 GCF_018294505.1 Triticum aestivum
CTGCCCCGCCGCCTTCGCCGCCTCGCCTCCTCCCGCCGACGACGAACTCCGGCGACCTCGCCCGAGCGCCGCGCCCCACCGTCTCCCCGAGCTCCTCCCGCGGCTCGTCTCCGCCGCCTCCTTCCCGTGGTCCTCCGACGCCGGCCGCCGCGTCCCCCTCTCCTCCGTCTCCGGCGACGAACCTCCGGCCGTCCCCGAGCTCGGCCCGTTCGGATCTGAGGATCTCTGGGTTGACTTTCTCTTCCCCCTCTCAAATCTTCTAAGTCCTTATATTTTTGCATTATATGCCCCTGTTCATTGCATCGTAACTCTCTGCATATAGCTCCAATTCGCGCATGTAATTTATCAAAATGTTTGTCTCGTGATGTTATTCATTTTGTTCCATTGTACCATGTTCATTTGAGTCCATATTGTTGCCCAAATCTCTGGTGCAAGAGTGCTAGTTGCTGTTATCTGCTGTTACTTATCAGAACTTGAGGATTTGTTATTGTTGTAGCATTTAATCTGTGCATCTTATGGGCATGAGCTCTACATGTGTTTTGTTGTATGCCATGCCATCTTTCCAGGGGTGTATGACATGTATTTGTTTGATCTCTGTGGTGACTATCACAAGCATGCAAACTAGGCTCCGTAATGTTTCTGATTTCAGAGACTTGGTAGTTTTTCCAAGTCTGTGACTGCTGTTATTTTATTGCTATGTATCCATGTGGCTACAGAGAGATCCATGCTTATTTTGGAGATGTTCAGTAAGGAGGTTTTGTAGATATTGTTGTAAGTGATCCATTTATGCCCTTGTTTGTAATTATGGAGTGCCATAGCATGACTCAATCTTGCTCTACTTTTGCTATAAAATATTTCTGGCAGATTCTTAACATGATATTCAATTTTGCCAAGCTTGTTGTAGCTGTTTCATACATGCTATGTATTTGCTATTGGCATGGATAGCTTCATAAACATGCAATCTTGCTGTAGGTATGATTGTTTTGTCATTAGTTGCTTTGTGATGAGTGCATAAAGCTTACAAAGATGCCCTCATAATGTCTGTTTCTGCCATGCTCTGTTTTCTGCAAAGTCTGAAACCTGTTAACGAAACTTGCTATGTTTACATGGTTGCCATCATATCTTCTGGCCCTTTCTGGCTTATCGTCAGTAAGAGACTTTTGTGATATGCATTTAGTAGAATACTTTCATGCCTTGTTTTGCTATGTTAACTTTCCGTAGCATGTTGATTTCGTGCTCTGAACATTGCTACCTGATGCTGTTTCAGGCATTTCCAGTAATTTCACCAAGTCTGTGAACCTGTTATTTTTTGCACTTTTAGCCATGCTTGTTTGAACCTGTTGTGTTGTGATCTAGCCGTAGCTAAGTGTTCATCTTTTGTCAAGAATCTCCTGTACATTGCCTGCATATGCTGTGTTGCTATGGTGGAGTGTTGTAGCATTGTTGTTTGTTGCATTCTAAGTGCTACCATGTTGTTAATCGCAGATTCGTGTCATTCTTGTTTTGCTTGCCATTTGCAAACCGTGCATCCGTTTCCGGTGATCTTTATATCGATTTCGACCGAAATCATCTCATCTTTCCAGTGGCATACTTGGTTTGCCAAGTTACTGCCTTGTTCATCATTTTTCATCCGGAGCACGCATATGCATTGCATATCATATCTTGCATATCATACATGTTTTGCATCATGTTGCTTGTGCATCTCCCGTGTTTGATTGTGGTTCCATTGCTTGTGTTCTTGTTTTGGGTAGAGCCGGGAGACGAGTTTGTGAACGAGGAACCTGTTGAGTACGCTTACGAGTATCAAGCTTTCGACAACTCTGAGAACCTTGCACGCAAGATGACCATACCCCCGAAATCACTTCTATCTTTGCTTTGCTAGTTGTTCGCTCTATTTGCCATGCTGCGCTACCTATCACTTGATATTTCATGCCTCCCATATTGCCATGACAGCCTCTAACCATCCTTTCCTAGCAAACTGTTGTTTGGCTAAGTTACCGCTTTTGCTCAGCCCTTCTTATAGCGTTGCTAGTTGCAGGTGAAGTTGAAGTTTGTTCCATATCGGAACATGGATATGTTGGGATATCACAATATCTCTTATTTAATTAATGCATCTATATATTGGGTACAGGGTGGAAGGCTCGGCCTTATGACTGGTGTTTTGTTCCACTCTTGCCGCCCTAGTTTCTGTCCTACCGGTATTATGTTCCTTGAGTTTGCGTTCCTTACGCGGTTGGGTGATTTATGGGACCCCCTTGACAGTTCGCCTTGAATAAAACTCCTCCAGCAAGGTTCAACCTTGGTTTTACCATTTGACCACCTACCATGTTGAGGATATAACCATTAGAGTCACCCGCCCAGGAGGGGCCGGGTTACGTTATAATGATCATCACGTGAAGCCCAGTACCAGGCTTGAAGATGGCGGATCAATAGTGGGCTTAAGACCCGGAGGCGGCTTAAGGCCCATAGTGATAAAACGCCGTTATGGCAAGACTTGTAACGTAAGGCAAGAGTAGTTAAGAGTCCGAGACGGATACTGTTATAAGCCGGCCGGGACTCTGAGAGCCGCGGGGCGTCAACCTCTCTATTTAAAGGGACGACCCGGCGGCGGTTCAGGACGAGGGACAACACATCGAGAGCCGGGCATAGCGATTTAGCTCCCTGGTCATCGAAACCCTAAGTAATACCATCTCAACTGGACGTAGGCTTTTACCTTCACCGTAAGGGGCCGAACCAGTATAACCCTCGTGTTCCTTGTCCCGTTTAACCCCTTTAAGCTTCCTAGCTGCGATGGCTCCACGACTAAGTCCTTGCACGAGGACATCTGCCGTGACAATTCCACGACAGTTGGCGCCCACCGTGGGGCCAGCGCACGGTGGATTTGAGTTCTTGAAGGGCAGCTTCGAAGGGCTCAAGGGATACGCTATGGGCCGGATGACCAAGAGTCGTTGCGGCAAGCTCTACATCGATGATGCAAATTGGGGCCCCGACGCCGGCTCAATTGAGTACGGGTACCGGGTCCCCTTCGGCGGAATCCATGTCTTTATTGGCAAGATTGGTGAGCCGGGCCCTGAGCCGGACCTCGGCACCGATCTCATTGAGACGGCTCAACATGCACGACCCGCCCGGACTTTGCCTGCCTTGAAGCGTGCTTTCGTGGGATGCATCCATGGAGAGCTCTCTGAAGGATCTGGATCTGGTGATGAGACGGCCGCCCGCTCTGATGGTGAGTCGTCCACGGATGAGTCAAACTCGTTGTACCAACTTCAAGATGGCAGGCTCAGGGGTTGTTCCGATGGCGACGGTATTCCGGACCCCTTTGAGCCGCCGAGCCGGGTTGGAATCTTCATGGCTGGCGCACAACCAGTTCAAAACCCCACCGCCGGGGCAGGAAGCCCTGTGCCCTCACAGGCTCAGGTGCTGATGGATCTCACAAACAAGATGACGGTCCTGTTAACCGCTACGGTCGCCCCGGCGGATCAAGCTCAGCATGACGCTGAGGTGGAACAGTTAAAGCTTGATCTAGCAAAGGCCAAGGAGGATCTGGCGGCGGAAGGGATCAAGATTGTTGCGGAGAGGGCGGCTCTCGACGCTCAGACTCAGCTGATTCAAGCGCAGTCTTTCCGGCTCACGATGGATCAGAACGCGTCTAATGAGATCATGAGAAGGAGGCATCAAAAGGCCCAATCTCGACTCCCTCAGGTTTACGATCCTCGAAACCTCTTCAACACGCCTGGCGCAGGGCCCAGTAACCCGCCAAAGATCACGGCGCCCGGAGCTGGAACGCCAATCCAGCCCCAAGTGATGGGGCCTCCCCGGGTGAACACTACCCCGCCTCAGTACGTGCCAATACCACCGGGTCATTATGCCAACCTGTTGAGGATATAGACCTTAGAATCACCCGCCAGGAGGGGCCGGGTTACTCGTATGGTTATTGCCAGAAGCCCGGAGCCAAGTTTGAAGACAATGGGCCAGAGATGGGCTGAGACCCGGATATTGCTTTAAGGCCCGTAGTTACAATCATTATTATGGTAGACTTGTAGTGTAAGGCAAGTATAGTTGAGAGTCCGAGCCGGACACTCTTATGAGCCGGCCGGGACTCTAAGGGCTGCTGGGCGTCAGCCTCCCTATATAAAGGGACGACCCGGTAGCGGTTTAGGGGCGACAACAATCTCATCGAGAGCCGGGCATAGCTGTTTAGCTCCCTGGTAATCGTAACCCTAATCAATATCACCTCAAACTGGACGTAGGCTTTTACCTTCACCGTAAGGGGCCGAACCAGTATAAACTCTCGTGTTCCTTGTCCCGCATAACCCCTTCAAGCTTCCTAGCTGCGATGGCTCCACGACTAAGTCCTAGCTCGAGGACATCTGTCGTGACAATTCCACGACACAACCCGTTGGAAAACATGGTCACTGCGGCGGCGCGACTGGCGGCTCTCCCAATCGAAGGCGACTCTCCAACGGCGGTCGAAACCCGTCGGGTCGGAGAGCTCCTTCAGACGGCTCTGGCGCAACAGGAGGCATATTCTTATAGCCGGGACAGGATTCATTCAAACCCTCGTCCAGGCCGGAGCCCGAGTTATAGCAGGCACATGGTCTCAGCGACCGGCTCAAGCAATGTCCGACGTCATGACTTGCCTCCTGGCCACGGCCCAATCCAAAATGAAGCTTTTAACGCGGTGGACCAAGACAGAGCACGGCAAGAGGCCGAGCGGGCGGCTCAGTTGACGGCTTACCAGCCACTCCCGGCTTATCCGACGGCTTCCATCGACGCGGGTATACCTATGAGGACCGGAGGTGTTCCTTGTCTGGTGCCGGCTCTCCGTAATGAACGTCTGCCCAAGGATTTCAAGGGGCCTAGGAAGGTACCTAATTACACGGCTGATTTACAACCCGGAGCATGGATCGAGAGTTACGAGATAGCTATGGAGTTGCTGGAGGTCAGTGAAGCGGCAATGGCCAAGTACTTCACCATGATGTTAGATGGGACTGCCACCGAACTCTATCGGGTCTTGGGCTGAACTAAAAGCCCGGTTCATCCAAAACTTCAAAGATACATGTAGGCAATCTATGTCAATTGTGGATTTGACTAATTGCAAGCAGCAGGAGGGTGAGTCTACGACCCATTGGGTTCGCCGGGTCAAAGAGATAATACATTCATCTGATAAGATGGATGCTGGCTCTGCAGTCTTAACGTTAGAGCAGAATTGTCGTTTTGCGCCCCTGAAGATGAAGCTCGGGCGGCTCAAGCGCGATTGCAATGATATGGGTACGCTGATGGCGGCTCTGGTCAAGTATGCCGACTCTGATAGTACCAAGGATCCCGCATCGGATGATGAAAGGACAGGGAAGGGAAAATGGAATGGCAATGGCAAGGGCCCCCAGCATAACCCGGCGAACCAAGGAGGTAACAAGCGTAAGGCTGATGGCAGTATGGAATTTGTGGCCAACACCAATTCACAGGGTAACAACCATCGGCGCAAGGGGAGACCACCTCCCCGAGCCGGCGGGTCAGGCCCGACGCTTGAACAATTGTTAAATGAGCCCTGCCCGAGGCATGGCTCTAGGGAAAAGCCGGCCACTCATCTATGGAAGGACTGCGCAATCATGAAGGCCTTTAAGAATTCCAATGCTTTCAATAGCAATAATGGCCCGGGCGGCGGTTCAGGCGCCGGCGGCTTTCATGGCCCGGGCAGCGGCTCAAATTCCAATTCTCAGAATGTTCAAGGGGGCTTTAATCAGCAGTCCGGCCAGGGTCATCAACAGTAGCAGGGGGGATACCAGACCAATCCAAAGGAGCTCAATGATGGACCGTATCATGTGTTTACCACCAGTCTGTGCAAGCGAGATCAGAAGCTTCATAAAAGGGCTGTGAATGCTGTTGAGCCGGCGGTTCCACGCTATTTAAGATGGTCTGAGCAGCCTATTGTGTGGAGTAGGGAAGATCACCCTCCCCGGGTTGATAATCCGGGTCACCTGGCCCTGGTGGTGGCTCCTCAGGTGGGGGGATATAAATTCACTAAAGTGCTCAAGGACGGAGGCAGCAGTATCAACATCCTCTATTATGAGACCTTCCGTCGTATGGGGTTGATTGATCAGAACCTCAGCCAGTCCAGTACTATTTTCCATGGTGTAGTGCCTGGTAAGTCGGCATATCCAGTTGGTAAGATCGAGCTGGAAGTGGCTTTTGGAGATGAGTACAACTACAGGGCGGAAAAATTAACCTTTGAGGTGGTTAAAATAAGAAGTCTGTATCATGCTTTATTTGGGCGGCCGGCTTACGCCAAGTTCATGGCACGGCCGTGTTACGTGTATCTGCAGCTCAAGATGCCGGGTCACAATGGGACCATTATGCTTCATGGCAGCCGAAAGATAGCCTTGGAGTGTGAGGAAGGTGACGCGGCTTACGCTGAATCTGTTTGTGCGACAGACAGATTTGAAGTTCTACAAGGACAATGTTGACCCGGCAGATATGACGTCTTTGAAAAAGCCAACCACGGAGCATGAGCCGGCAATGAAATTTAAGTCAGCTGACGAAACTAAACTTGTTGACTTTGTTCCAGGTGACTCATCTCAGCAGTTCAGCATCAGTGCCAATCTGGATCCGAAATAGGAAGGCGCGCTCATCGAGTTCATCCGTGAGAACAGGCACATTTTTGCATGGAAACCTTCTGACATGCCAGGTGTACCTAGGGAACTCGCTGAGCACACTCTCAATATTGATCCGAAATTTAAGCCGGTCAGGCAATTCCTTCGGCGGTTTAATGAGGAGAGGCGGAAAGCCATTGGTGAGGAGGTGGCCCGGCTCTTGGCGGCCGGGTTTATTATTGAAGTTTTTCATCCAGAATGGTTAGCTAACCCGGTGCTCGTGCTCAAGAAGAATGGCACCTGGCGGATGTGTGTGGACTACACGGATTTAAACAAAGCTTGTCCGGCTGATCCTTTTGCTCTCCCCCGTATTGATCAAATTATTGATGCTACGGCGGGTTGTGAGCGCTTAAGTTTTTTGGATGCTTATTCTGGGTACCATCAGATTAAAATGGCAGTTAAGGACCAGGAGAAGACGACGTTCATCACTCCCTTTGGAGCCTTCTGTTATGTTTCTATGCCTTTTGGGCTCAAGAGTGCATAGGCGACTTACCAGCGTTGTGTGCAGAATTGTTTTCATAAACAGATTGGGTGCAATGTTCATGCCTATGTGGATGATATCGTGGTTAAATCCAGGGAGAAGGAGACCCTGGTAGATGATCTTAGGGAAACCTTTGATAATCTCCGGGTTTACAAGATGATGCTTAACCCGGCCAAGTGTGTTTTTGGTGTTCCCGCAGGCAAGCTCTTGGGTTTTCTGGTTTCTCACAGAGGCATTGAAGCTAACCCGGAAAAGATCAATGCAATCACCTCTCTGGCTAAGCCAGCATGCATAAACGACGTCCAGCGTCTGGCGGGCCGCATCGCTGCTTTAAGCCGATTTATAAGCCGTTTGGGTGAAAAGGCCATGCCATTGTACCAGTTGATGAAGAAAACAGATGACTTTATCTGGGATGATGCTGCTAATGCTGCTTTTGAGGATTTGAAGAGACAGCTGGCTGAGCCCCCAGTCCTTGCTGCTCCTGTTAACAAGGAGCCCTTATTGCTGTATGTAGCCGCTAACACACGGGCCGTCAGTGCGGCTGTGGTGGTGGAGCGTAAGGAAGAGGGTAAGGGGTATCCGGTTCAGCGGCCGGTTTACTATGTCAGTGAAGTACTCATTGAGTCCAAACAGCGGTATCCACATTGGCAGAAGCTTGTTTATGGGGTATTCATGGCAAGCCGGAAGCTTAAGCACTATTTCCAGGGTCACCCTATCACTGTGGTTAGTTCTGCTCCCTTGGGAGATATCATTCAAAACAGAGAAGCCACAGGAAGAGTGGCTAAGTGGGCTATAGAACTTGGGCCTCATGGTCTGAAATACGTGCCACGCACGGCTATCAAATCTCAAGCATTGGTGGATTTCATCAACGGTTGGATAGAGCTGCAGGTGCCTGAAGAGAAACCAGATAATACATACTGGACTATTCACTTCGACGGGTCTAGGCAATTGGAGGGCTCGGGGGCTGGAGTTGTATTAACTTCCCCTCGAGGTGACAAGTTTTCCTATGTGCTACGGTTGATGTTTCCCTGTACTAACAATGCGGCTGAGTACGAGGCCTTGCTCCATGGTCTTCGGATGGCTAAGGAGATGAGCTTGAGCCGGGTAAGGTGCTTTGGTGACTCAGACTTAGTGGCCCAACAAGTGTCAGGCAAGTGGGATTCCAAGGACCCTCTCATGGCGGCTTATCGCCGCGAAGTTGATGCCATTGCTGGACACTTTCAGGGTTACCAAGTAGAACACATCGATCGCAGGAAAAACGAAGCGGCTGATGCATTAAGCCGGCTGGGCTCTCAGCGAAAGCCGGTGCCGCCTAATACTTTCTTGGACATTTTGCATAACCCTTCCGTTAAGTTGCCTACAGAATAAGACTTGGCTGTCCCTGACCCGGAGGCACAGTTGGTGGCGGCTCTCCACATCACCCCAGACTGGACAGTACCATACTTGGCATACATGACCTGGGGAGAATTGCCTGAGGATGAAACTTTGGCCAGACAAATAACCCGGCGGTCTAAGTCAATGATCATTATCAATGGTGAGCTGCATCGTCGCAGTGTCACTGGAACTTTCCAGCATTGTGTTTCCCCTGAGGAAGGTCAAGAAATTTTAAGTGAGATTCATGAGGGGGATTGTGGCCATCATGCCGGCTCAAAATCCCTTGTGGCCAAGGCTTTTCGTCATGGTTTCTACTGGTTGACGGCTCATGCTGATGCCGAGGATTTGGTCAGTAAATGTGACGGTTGCCAGAGGTTCTCGCGACGGGCTCATGTGCTAGCTCAAGAATTGAGGATGATTCCAATTACTTGGCCATTTGCGGTCTGGGGGCTTGATATGGTTGGGCCTTTTAAAAGGTCCAAGGATAAGAAGACTCACCTCTTGGTGGCGGTTGACAAGTTCACAAAGTGGGTTGAGGCAGAGCGAGTTAGCAAGTGTGACGCGGCCACAACGGTTCAGTTCATGAAAAGGGTCATATTTCGCTTTGGTTTTCCACACAGCATTATAACTGGCAATGGTACCAATCTGTCTAAAGGCGCCATGGAGGAGTTTTGTCAACGAGAACATATCCGGCTTGATGTTTCATTAGTGGCTCACCCTCAGTCCAATGGTCAAGCTGAGAGAGCCAATCAGGAAATCTTGAAGGACATCAAGCCCCGGCTTTTGGTCCCTTTGCAACGGATGCCAGGTTGTTGGGTGGAGGAGTTACCCTCCGTGTTATGGAGTATCAATACTACTCCTAACAGGTCTACGGGTTACACGCCTTTCTTCATGGTTTATGGAGCGGAAGCAGTCCTCCCTAGCGACATCCGTCATGACTCGCCTCGAGTGGCTGCTTATGTTGAGGCGGATAATGAGCGGGCGCGTCAAGATGCTCTTGACTTGTTGGACGAACAGCGTGATGTGGCAGCAGCTCGCTCGGCGATTTACCAACAAGACCTGCGCCGCTATCACAGCCGCCGGGTTAAGTCCAGGGTCTTCCAGGAAGGTGATCTGGTGCTCCGGCTCATCCAAGATCAAACAGATGCACACAAGTTATCCCCGCCTTGGGAAGGGCCCTTTATGGTCAGCAAGAACTTGCACAACGGGTCATACTACCTTATCGATGTTCGGGAGAACAAAGATTCACGTAAGTCGGAGGAAGAGACCCGTCGGCCGTGGAACATAGCTCAGCTTCGGCCTTATTACACTTGAGCCACCGGCTCTCATAATGTACATATTTCTATAGCCATGTATATATTATGATGAATAATAAAGCAGGACCTCTGTCCTTTTCTCCTCCAAAGGTAAATGTGATATTTCCGTTACAACATTACATGGTCACTTGGAGGTGGATCCGGCTTACGATCGTATTCGAATCTAGCCGTTAACAATATGATCACCTGGGGGCTTCCTGTTCAAACATAGGTCGTATTCGAACCAAAGAGAACATAGCTGTCATACCCACTTGATTGGCAAATCGCCGAGCTCCTTGGGGAGTTTTTCTTGATCATATTTGAATCATAGCTCAACCCCCTTTGGGAACCGACGTGGATCGTATTGGAATCAGCGTCGTTAAACAACTCTCAAGGTCATTTGGGGGCTTCCTGTTCAAACATCGGTCGTATTCGAACCAAAGAGAACATAGCTGTCGGTACCCTCTTGATCGGCAACGCCAAAGCCACTGGGGGCTATACGATCGCATTCGAATCTTAGCTTAACCCCTTTGGGACGGTTCTCTGGTCGTATTCGAATCAGAAGCCCCTAAGTTTTTGATCTTTTGGTGTGCAACAAGTTCTTTTGATCATATCAACAGTGCGTAAGGGCGGTTCTTACTCCGCCGGCTTAATTTTGTTTAACAATGTTGATAGCACACAATAAGCATTATTGATGCTGGTGAACCGGAGTTGAGTTCTTAACCTTATTATTTGGGTTGCATAAACCGGAAGTGTGCTTGAAGGCTTGCAAGTATGTTGTTATGGTTACCTCGAGGGTATAATTGAGAGCCGGTCTTTTATGACTTTGGTTCATATTCCGGGTTATTTGTAAAATATATGACTTTCAGTGCGGTAAGCCGCCCAAAAGACTTGTGATTTGCTTTCTATGCAGGACAATTAAAAGACAGCTCTTTACGTTTAAGGAAAGTAAAAGAACAAACATAACCCGGAGGAATATAAAAGAGCAGCTTCAACATAGTTAAGCGCTGCACACGTGCGCCATGGCACGACGGAATTAAGTGTTTGTCCTACTCTATTACAAGACTCCCCGAGTCCAAAAGGTGAGGCATTGTTTTTAAGGTGAAACCATGAGCCGCCTAAAAAATCAAGATGCTTGTTGGCTTGAAGCTCCCGGCTCATCCCTCTCCGCTCCTTCGGTTGTTCCCATGACCTGGAAGGTTGATGATTTCCAGTCAATGCCGCTCAAAGCTTCAAATTGAGCCTCATCATCAATTAACCCGGCCGGGTCAACTTCTGGGGCGAAGGTGTGCTTACGAGTCGGCGGGATCAGGCTGACTGCTTCATAGCGTGGAGTTGGGATCCTCTGATTCTCCGCGTCATAGCCAGGCTGATACTTGGTAAGATCTGTGTCATTACCAATCAAGGTAGCCACCGGGCGCACGCTTTTCACACAGGCGGCAAAGTCATTCTGGTCAAAGGGGGTCCCGTCTTCCTTTAGGCTGGGGTATCCAAGAGCGATGTCGGCCGGGTCTAGCTCCGGGAGAAAAGCCTTGGCCCGGCTCAGAGCAGCTATAGCTCCGACTCTCGCAGAAGCCCGTCTCAGCTCTTGGAAGCGTTGAGGAAGAACGGCAAGCCGCCTGAGTACCTCTGCCAGGTGGGTCGGAACTTCGTTGGACAGAGCCACAACGGCTAAAGCACGTTGTGACCCGGTGTAGAGTTGCTCCACCAAAGAGTAAACAGCCTTCAGCTTGGTCAGAACATTCTGATTAAGATTGGAGCTTCTGGGACCTGTATAGCAAAGTCAGGTGAGCTGATGGCAATGGTGGGATTTATGAGACATGAATGATGTAAACTTGTTAAAAGCTTGCAGAACGACTTACCGAAGATTGCGGAGACCATCTGTGACACATGGCGTTTTAAGCCGGAGAGTTCGGCGGTTCTTTCAGTCAGAGCAGCCTCCGCTTGTTCGGCCCGGCTGAGCAAGGCAGTCTTCTCCTCGGCCCAAGTCTTTCTTTCTATTTCAAATTTTTTCTTCAATTTTTCTTGTGCAGCAACACTGAACTCAAACTTGGCATTGGCCTTCCAGGTCTCAGTTTCCTGAGTCTTCAGACGGTTCTTCAGCTCAGAGATTTCTGACTCAAAATTCTTGCAGGCTGCCTGTACAAATTCCGGGTTACAGTTTGAGTAATTATCATGCAACATTAAAGTCCCAAGCACTTTGCAAGCAAAGTCACTTGGCACTTGGGGGCTAATGTATGCTGAAGGATTCTATTTATAGTGCCGGTTCATGAAGGTAAGCCGGAATTAAGTCTACAACATATTCTATCATAAGTAATAGACTTGGGGCCTAGCATGGTAAGGATGACTATGGAGTAAGCAAGAGAGTTGTACCTCAGATTTTTGCTGTATCTGATTCACCATGTCAATCTCCAGGTCCCTGCTGTTGTGTAGTTGACCAATGTAACCAGAAACAATGTCTCCAATGCTCAAGTTAGCATAGTCAGTGATATCCAGTCTGGCCCTGCGGCGCTCCAGCAGTTCTTCTTTGGCAGAGCATCTGGCCAGCACAGTGGGTCTTCCTAGCTCAACATATTCGGTCCGGGTAATCACCACATCCGGGTCATCGGCCGGTTGAGCTGAGCTGGGAATCTCCGGGTTGTCAGAACCCGCCATGGTTTGTTCTTCAGTTGGAACGGCGGTTTCTGGAGCTGGTGCAGATGGCGGCTCAGAGGCAGAAGTGTTGAGTTCAGTTAAGTCTGGCTCTTCGACCGGTTTACTTTTCTTTGCCTTCTTGCTGAGCTTGGCTTGGGCACTGAAAGTTAAAAGGTTAGTGCAAAAAACATAGATAAGATAAGCACAAAATGAGATGGTCATCATTACCCGGGGGCAGTCTTGAAAGCCGGCAAGTTAGATTGCATGGATTCACCAGAGGAAGGTGAAGTTTCCTGATAGTTTGAATCAGAAGAATTGAGTGGTTGGCGAGTGATGCCCGCCAAAGGATGAAAAGGATATAAGTCGGAGATAACCTCGGTCCGGCGCTTCCTTGATGCTTCGGGTAAGCCGGAGGAGAGATCTGCATCCTTGCTGGCCCGGGTTTGCCTCCGGCTCTCATGAATCTGTTGCTTCAAAAGAAATTGAGGATCTTGATAAGCTAAAGGATGGGAAAAACTTACTTTCCGGGTTACTCTTCGGACTTTCAGCCTTGGCAAGGGGTCCGAGTCGGAGGAAAGTATAGTTACCTCTTCAATCACCGGGTTACTCGCTCCGGTGTCCTCCTGCTGATAATCAATTTCAATAAGGTGGTTTAGTACAAACAAAAAACAAGAGAAGAGCATAAGAATGAAGGGTTACCTCTGACTCGGAGGAGTCATCCAGCTGAAGCAGCTCCGAGGCGCTAGGCTTACTCCCCTTCTTGCAGGGAGCGGCTCTCCTGGCTTTTTTAGCAGCCTCATGGTCATACCTGACCTTCCAGAACTTGTCATTAGCCTGAAAAATACAACAAAGATTTCTTGAAGTTAAGATGAAAATTGTTAAAATGGAAAGTAAAGTGCTCAGATCAGTAGGTTACCGCCGGAGCCGGGTTAGCTTTGCAGAAGGGATTTAAGCCGGTCCTCCCACAGTCTGCTAAGCTCTCGTTCAGAAGGGCCTTGGTCATGTCGTCAACGACGTCTTCAGGAAGGTCGTTAGGGCTGTGCCACAGAGGATCATCCTTCCGACCCGTGTAATCACACATTAAGCCGGGGCAGCGGCTTAGAGGGATCACCCGCCAAGCAATCCAGACCCGGACCAGATCAACACCGTTAAGGCCATTTCCCAGAAGAGCCTTAATCTTGTTGATGGTGGGGATAAGCGGTTGACGCTCAGCTTGAGACAATTTTTCTGGCAGGGGGTGATTTGACTCCAGACACAGGGCGCGAAAGCCGGGCAGAGGGCTCTCATCAGCCGAAGACGTATCCTGGCAGTAGAACCATGTCTGATTCCAGTCCTTTGGGTGGCTTGGCGGCTCAGCGTAAGGAAAGAAACAATCCCTCCGTCGTTGAATTGATATTCTGCCAAGTTCCAAGCTAGGCCCGTTGGCACACTCGTTCTGGCGGTTCAAATAAAACAGTGCCCTAAAGAGCAGTAGGCTGGGTTCTTCTCCAAGGTACACCTCGCAAAATACTTGGAAGTTACAAATGTTCGACACGGAATTGTGCCCAATGTCTTGAGGTCGCAGATCGAAAAAGTTCAGAACATCACTTAAGAATTTTGAGCCAGGAGGAGCAAAGCCCCGGCTCATGTGATCAGCAAATATAACCACCTCTCCGTCTCTTGGTCGAGGTCTCTCTTCGGACGGGTCAGGGGCACGATAGGGCATGACCTCCTTCTTAGGCAGGTAACCCGTCTTCACGAAGTCATCTAAGGTATCATCAGTAACACTGGATCTCACACAGTTGCACATAATGGGTGCCTTGGGAGCTTTGGGTGGCATTGTGAAAGACGAAAGCCTATGACAAAAGAAAATGTCCGGTTCAAATATAAGACGGAGGGAGATTCCAGTTCAGTATTCAAGATGGCGGCTTATGAAGGGGCCTAATGATATATGGCTAATTGTGTCGGGTTATCTAAGCCACTGTGGATGTCATAAGTAATTCAAATCGTTTAAAACTCTATCATGAATGAGCCGAAAATTTCACAGCGCATGGCCTCCTCTAAGCCGGCGATATGAGCCGCCATAGCTAACAGATGCAATTTTTGACTAAGTGTGGCACAAACAGGTTTCTCAGATCGCAGTAATTATTTTGGATCAAACGGTCATCTAGAAAGAAAAATTTTCTAGACCTAAAAACTAGCACAGAGAAGTTCATAAGTTCTAATGAGGCCTTTTTGAAAGCAAGAGGGATCTGCTAGTATGGGAAATGGGTGCGAAACCACTACTGCAGCATTCTATCCTACTTTCCGGATCAAAGGAGGTCGCGGTGGCGGAACTGTGAAGAACTTGGGATGAACTACGAAGAACAGAGGAAGACCGACATAACCCTAATGCGAATCTACTATAGGGAGGTGCAAGGACTTACTGGCGCTGATGAGATGCGCAACACCATTAAGTCCGTTTCCTAGAAGAGCCTTAATCTTGTTGATGGTGGGGATAAGCGGTTGACGCTCAGCTTGAGACAATTTGTCTGGCAGGGGGTGGTTTGACTCCAGACACAGGGCGCGAAAGCCGGGCAGAGGGCTCTCATCAGCCGGAGACGTATCCTGGCAGTAGAACCATGTCTGATTCCAGTCCTTTGGGTGGCTTGGCGGCTCAGCGTAAGGAAAGAGACAATCCCTCCGTCGTTGAATTGATATTCTGCCAAGTTCCAAGCTAGGCCCGTTGGCACACTCGTTCTGGCGGTTCAAATAAAACAGTTCCCTAAAGAGCAGTAGGCTGGGTTCTTCTCCAAGGTACACCTCGCAAAATACTTGGAAGTTACAAATGTTCGACACGGAATTGTGCCCAATGTCTTGAGGTCGCAGATCGAAAAAGTTCAGAACATCTCTGAAGAATTTTGAGCCAGGAGGAGCAAAGCCCCGGCTCATGTGATCAGCAAATATAACCACCTCTCCGTCTCTTGGTCGAGGTCTCTCTTCGGACGGGTCACGGGCACGATAGGGCATGACCTCCTTCTTAGGCAGGTAACCCGTCTTCACGAAGTCATCTAAGGTATCATCAGTAGCACTGGATCTCACCCAGTTGCACATAATGGGTGCCTTGGGAGCTTTCGGTGGCATTGTGAAAGACGAAAGCCTATGACAAAAGAAAATGTCCGGTTCAAATATAAGACGGAGGGAGATTCCAGTTCAGTATTCAAGATGGCGGCTTATGAAGGGGCCTAATGATATATGGCTAATTGTGTCGGGTTATCTAAGCCGCTGTGGATATCATAAGTAATTCAAATCTTTTAAAACTCTATCATGAATGATCCGGAAATTTCACAGTGCATGGCCTCCTCTAAGCCGGCGATATGAGCCGCCATAGCTAACAGATGCAATTTTTGACTAAGTGTGGCACAAACAGGTTTCTCAGATCGCAGTAATTATTTTGGATCAAACGGTCATCTAGAAAGAAAAATTTTCTAGACCTAAAAACTAGCACAGAGAAGTTCATAAGTTCTAATGAGGCCTTTTTGCAAGCAAGAGGGATCTGCTAGTATGGGAAATGGGTGCGAAACCACTACCGCAGCATTCTATCCTACTTTCCGGATCAAAGTTGGTCGCGGTGGCGGAACTGTGAAGAACTTGGGATGAACTACGAAGAACAGAGGAAGACCGACAGAACCCTAATGCGAATCTACTGTAGGGAGTTGCAAGGACTTACTGGCGCTGATGAGATGCGGAGGTCGCCGCTGTTTCTCTGGACCAGTTCAGGGTGATGCAGCGGCCAACGTTGAGGAAGACAAGGGGCGCGGCGGCGGCGGCGGAGCTCAAACTCTCGGGCGTCAGAGGAGGAAGACGATGGAGGAGAGGAGTGAATGAAGGCTTATGGGCCGAGCCTATTTATAAGGGTGGTTGATAAATGGGCGCGAGAAACGAGGAGGCCAAGACATGATTATCTCGCCACAGAAACGCCTCGATTTTCGGATGGTCATTAAAGATGAGATCCGTTGGGATATGACAGAATAGAAAAATGAATTCAATGGAAGATGACGTCATGGCGGGTTACCAAGAATCCAGAAGACGACGTCACGGCGGGTTATAACCTTCGCACAAGCAGAAGCCGGAAGATTTTCTTTCAAAGGGATTGAAGATTGACATGAACCGGTTCAAATCAATCTGGGGCCTAATGTTGAGGATATAACCATTAGAGTCACCCGCCCAGGAGGGGCCGGGTTACGTTATAATGATCATCACGTGAAGCCCAGTACCAGGCTTGAAGATGGCGGATCAATAGTGGGCTTAAGACCCGGAGGCGGCTTAAGGCCCATAGTGATAAACCGCCGTTATGGCAAGACTTGTAACGTAAGGCAAGAGTAGTTAAGAGTCCGAGCCGGATACTGTTATAAGCCGGCCGGGACTCTAAGAGCCGCGGGGCGTCAACCTCTCTATATAAAGGGACGACCTGGCGGCGGTTCAGGACGAGGGACAACAGATCGAGAGCCGGGCATAGCGATTTAGCTCCCTGGTCATCGAAACCCTAAGTAATACCATCTCAACTGGACGTAGGCTTTTACCTTCACCGTAAGGGGCCGAACCAGTATAACCCTCGTGTTCCTTGTCCCGTTTAACCCCTTTAAGCTTCCTAGCTGCGATGGCTCCACGACTAAGTCCTTGCACGAGGACATCTGCCGTGACAATTCCACGACATACCACCTACACTTCCCTTGGGTATTCGCGAGCCCGAGGGTCATCTTTATTTTAGACCCCCACGGGCCAGTGCTCCTTCGAGTGTTGGTTCGAACCGAGCTGCCTGTGGGGCCACCTTGGGGAAACTTGAGGACTGGTTTTACTCATAGCTAGTCTCATCCGGTGTTGCCCTGAGAACGAGATATGTGCAGCTCCTATCGGGATTTGTCGGCACATCGGGCGGCTTTGCTGGTCTTGTCTTACCATTGTCGAAATGTCTTGTAAACCGGGATTCCGAGACTGATCGGGTCTTTCCCGGAGAAGGTTTATCATTCGTTGACCGTGAGAGCTTATAATGGGCTAAGTTGGGACACCCCTGCAGGGTATTATCTTTCGAAAGTCGTGCCCACGGTTATGAGGCAGATGGGAATTTGTTAATGTCCGGTTGTAGAGAACTTGTCACTTGACTTAATTAAAATACATCAACCATGTGTGTAGCCGTAATGGTCTCTTCTCGGCGGAGTCCTGGAAGTGAACACGGTTTGAGTTATGAATGACGTAAGTAGGAGTTCAGGATCACTTCTTGGTCATTACTAGTTGACGACCGTTCCGTTGCTTCTCTTCTCGCTCTCTTTCGCGTATGTTAGCCCCCATATATGCTTAGTGCCTGCTGCCGCTCCACCTCAATACACCATCCTTTCCTATAAGCTTAAATAGTCTTGATCTCGCGGGTGTGAGATTGCTGAGTCCTCGTGACTCACAGATTCTACCAAAACAGTTGCAGGTGCCGACGATGCCACTGCAGATGACGCAATCGACCTCAAGTGGGAGTTCGATGAGGAACGTGGTCGTTACTATGTGTCTTTTCCTGATGATCAGTAGTGGAGCCCAGTTGGGACGATGGGGGATCTAGCATTTGGGGTTATCTTATTTTCATTTGGATTTTGACCGTAGTCGGTCTATGTGTGGATGTTGGATGATGTATGAATTATATTTATGTATTGTGTGATGTGGCGATTGTAAGCCAATCTCTCGTTATCCCATTCTTGTTCATTACATGGGATTGTGTGAAGATGACCCTTCTTGCGACAAAACCACAATGCGGTTATGCCTCTAAGTCGTGCCTCGACACGTGGGAGATATAGCCGCATCGTGGGCCTTACAAGTTGGTAATCAGAGCCATCCCCGACTTAGGAGCCCCCTGCTTGATCGAATCGCTGGCGTTGTTGAGTCTAGAACAAAAATGTTTTGAGTCTTAGGATTATATATATCGGAGAGTAGGATTCTTTTTACTCCTCAGTCCCTTCGTCGCTCTGGTGAGGTCTCCTAACGTAGAAGTTTTGACTCTTCTCTCCTCAAATTTCACAAAAAAAAAATTTAGGATCACGCGGGTATCTTAGAATCGTTCCGATGGTTTTGTGACGAGAACATTGTTCTTGGTGCCTCCTGACATTTAGGGGTTGTGGCAGTGTCCCGGGGAGTTGAGCTCCGAGGTGTTGTCGTCACAATTTTATCGTTGCAGTTCTGGAATACCTGAGTTTCGCCGACATCGAAATCTCTTTTATGCAGTTGTTGGTGAGATCACCTCGACGCCACCTAGTACTGGGGCGGGAGTTCGGGAGTATTGCCATAACTCGTATAACGGATGCTTTTCGAAGGTTGAGGTACACGATTTCCGAAGGTTTCTTGGTTATGTGTTGACGGATGGATACAGCTGGATCTAGGGATTGCTAGTTTGGGTGATATATTTTGTGTCCCCTGTATCCCCAACACCAGATTGCATAACCAGAAAGTTTCGGGAGTTTATAAGTGGGAATTCAAGTAGCTCCTAGGATATCTTTCCGACAGACGCATGATATGAGATTGGGGTTCGACGTCTAGTGGTCCGCCTTTCCACGGTTGGTTTTACAGTGGTCTCGTAGTGTCTTAAAGAGTCCTTGGCTATGCCGACTCGGGGACGCTTTGTATGTCATGTGCACTGCCTTGTACATGATGGTGCTGTACGATTGAGCCTGTGTGGGCCCCACCACGAAAATTTCGGACGAAATCTCTATCATATGTTTGTTCCGGCTTATTTTGCAAGCCAATACTTTGTTTTGTTTTGAATTGTGGTATTCGAGTTGCTTCGAAGTAAAATGTTGATTCCATATCTTTTTCTAAGTGGCTTCTCAACCTAATGGAAGTGTGATGATTTACTATGGAATTCATTCGTTCATCCTCGTTCGAATGTTTATTGTGAAGACTATATGTTGCAATTTCTATCCGTTGATTCTACTTGTCTATTTGTCTATCAAGATGCTAACGGATGTCACCCTCTTCAGGATGGCTCCGCCAACGCGTCAGAATCAGGACCGCAATGAAGGGAGTCAAGAGAACACTCCACCACCACCTCCGCCTCCGGAGGCATGGCAAGCTATCATGGCAGCCACCAACACCAATGCTCAGATGATTCTGCAACTCTTGCAAGAACGCACCCAAGGGCAAGGCAATCAAGGAAATCAAGGCCAAGGCAACAATCAGTCTCACTTCGCTACCCTCAACCAGTTTCTCGCAAATCAGCCCAAGTCTTTCAGCTACTGTGCCGAGGCCACGGATGCCGATGATTGGCTCGTGGACATCAACAAGCATTTTGAATGTAGCAATGTCAGGCCTGAGGACTATGACAAGTTCGCTTCTTTTCAGCTCAAGGACCAAGCTGCTGATTGGTATCAACAATACAAAGATTCCAGAGGAGGTCGTGTGATCACTTGGACTGACTTCTGTCGGGACTTCAAAGCGCACCACATTCCACAAAGTGTTCTTGAGAGCAAGCGTGAGGAGTTCCGCAATCTCAAGCAAGGCAACATGTCTGTGTATCAATTCAACATCCAGTTTCAGAAACTTGCTCGCTTCGCTAAACAAGACGTTCCTGATGAAAAGAGCATAATCTATCACTTCAGAGGTGGCCTTAGAGAGGATCTGTAGTTAGCTCTCGTTCTTGTTGAGCCTACTCAGTTTGATCAATTCTATAACATGGCACTGAAGCAAGAGGATGCTCGGCTCAAGTGTGAGGCTTCTAAGAAGAGAGTCAGGGACGCAGTTCAGTCTTCTTCTTCCTCACTTGTGGCAGCTAGGCAACAGAAGTTTTGGTTGCCTCCTCCTCCTCCGTTTCGTTAGCCTTACCAGCAGAAGAACAAAGGTGGCCATGGTTCTTCCCACTCTTCTAACTCTGGCTATCAGAACAAGTCTCAAAATCAAGCTCCAAAGTCGAATGCTCCTTATCATCGTCCACTCTAATAGGTGACTTGCAACAAGTGTCAGCAGAAAGGTCACTATGCTAACAAGTGCTTCAACCAAAGGCGTCTTTCGCCTCCTCCTCCTGTAAGATCTTCCAGCAATGCAGTGGTCAAGCATAATCCCAAGGCTGCAAAGGTGAACATGATGAATGCAGCCCAAGCGGAGGAATCTACTGATGTGATAATGGGTAATCTTCCAGTTAATGATATTCCTGCAAAAGTTTTATTTGATACTGGTGCATCGCATTCTTTCATGTCATACCCTTTTGCATCAAAGCACAATTTTGACACAGAGGAATTATCAAGAGCAATGCAAGTTATTTCTCCAGCTAAGCGTTTGAGCTCCAGCATGATGGTTCCCGATGTTTCCATCAAGATGGGGAACTATAAATTTCTGTCTTCCCCAATTGTTCTTGGTGACTCGGATATTGATCTAATTCTCGGGATGGACTGGCTTTCTAAGCATGAGGCTCAACTTGATTGTGCTGCCAGGGAAATTATATTGACACACTCTTCTGAGGATGTTATTATTTATGCCGCTCGTGATGAAACCATTCGGTTGTTTTCTCTCAATGAGAAGGGCGAATTGAATGCCATCTCTCAAATTCCAGTCGTTTGTGAGTACCAAGATGTCTTTCCAGAAGAGCTTCCGGGTATGCCTCCTCACCGGCCAGTTGAGTTCGTGATCGATCTTGAGCCGGGCACTGAACCCATTTGCAAGCGTCCATACAAGCTTGGACCCAAGGAGCTGAAGGAATTGAAGAAACAGCTCGATGAACAAGAGCGTCTGGGTTTGATCAGACCGAGTTCATCTCCATGGGGTTGTGGTGTTCTTTTTGTCCAGAAGAAGGATGGCACGGAACGACTTTGTGTTGACTACCGTCCATTGAACAAGAAGACAATCAAGAACAAGTATCCACTTCCCAACATCAATGAGCTATTCGAGCAACTCAAAGGTGCTAAACTATTCTCCAAGCTTGACCTTCGTATGGGTTATCATCAGATTCACATTCGTGAAGAAGATATTCCCAAGATAGCATTCAGAACAAGCTTTGGTTCTTACGAATATACTGTCATGTCTTTCGACCTTGTCAATGCTCCTCCAACATTCTCTCGGATGATGAATTTCATCTTCAACCCCTATACCAATGAATTCGTCCTGGTGTATCTCGATGATATCTTGGTCTTCTCCAAGAATAAGAAGGATCATGCCAAACATTTGCGATTGGTGCTCGACAAGCTCAGAGAGTATCAATTTTATGCGAAGTTTTCCAAATGTGAGTTTTGGCTCGATGAAGTTCTTTACCTTGGTCACATCATCTCTGCCAAGGGCATCGCTGTTAATCCCGAGAAGGTGTCTGCTATTGTGATTTGGGAACCTCCTCAGAATGTCAAGCAGCTTCGCAGTTTTCTTGGTCTTGCAAGCTATTGCCGAAGATTCGTTGAGAATTTCTCTAAGATTGCAAAGCCTCTTTCCAACCTCCTCCAGAAGCATGTGAAGTATGTCTGGTCTCCTGAGTGTGACGTTGCTTTCAACACTCTCAAAGAGAAACTCGTCACAGCTCCTGTCTTAACTCCTCCTGATGAATCCAAGTCATTTGAAGTATTCTGTGATGCTTCTCTCCAAAGTCTCGGTGCTGTATTAATGCAAGAGAAGAAAGTTGTGGCCTATACCTCTCGTCAGTTGAAGCGCAATGAAAAGAACTACCCCACTCACGATCTTGAGTTGGCGGCAGTTGTCCATGCATTAATAACATGGAGACATCTCTTGTTGGGATGAAAAGTGGACATATTCACCGATCACAAGAGTCTCAAGTACATCTTCACTCAGCCCAACCTCAACCTCAGGCAGACTCGATGGGTCGAAATGATTCAAGAGTACAATCCGAGTATTGAATATACTCCAGGCAAGGCCAATGTCATTGCAGATGCTTTAAGCAGGAAGGCTTATTGCAACAGCTTAATTCTCAAGCCATTCCAGCCGGATCTTTGTGAAGCTTTCTGCAAGCTGAATCTCCAAGTTGTTCCTCAAGGCTTTCTTGCCAACCTCATAGTCTCTCCTACTTTGGAAGGTCAAATTCGTGAGGCACAACTTCTTGATGCCATGGTGAAGAAGGTGAAACGTGGTATCGACAAGGGTGTTTCCAAATACAAGTGCTATCGCATTGATGACAGAGACACTTTATTCTTCGAGGACCGGATTGTGGTTCCTAAAGGTGATCTAAGGAAAGTCATTATGAACGAGGCGCACAATTCTCTTCTTTCCATTCATCCTGGAAGTACGAAGATGTACCATGACCTCAAGCAGTCGTATTGGTGGACTCGAATGAAGCGAGAAATCGCTCAATTCGTGAATGAATGTGATGTCTGTCGAAGGGTGAAAGCAGAACACCAACGACCAGCTGGTCTCCTCCAACCTATTGCTATCCCAGAATGGAAGTTTGATCATATCAAAATGGACTTCGTGACTGGATTTCCAAAGTCCAAGCGCGGAAATGATGCTATCTTCGTTGTCATCGACAAGCTTTCTAAAGTGGCTCATTTCCTTCCAATTAAAGAATCCATCACAGTAGCTCAGTTGGCAGAGCTATACACCTCCAGAATTGTCTCCTTGCATGGCATTCCACAATTGATTTCTTCAGATCGTGGAAGCATTTTCACTTCTAAGTTCTGGAACTCCTTCCAGAAGGCCATGGGCACCAACATTCGCTTCAGCACAGCTTTCCATCCTCAAACTAGTGGCCAAGTCGAGCGAGTCAATCAAATTCTTGAAGATATGCTCAGGGCTTGTGTCATTTCCTTTGGCATGAAATGGGAAGATTGTCTTCCATATGCCGAATTCTCCTACAACAACAGCTTCCAAGCGAGTTCGGGCAAGGCCCCATTCGAGATTCTCTATGGCAGAAAGTGCCGTACTCCTCTCAATTGGTCAGAGACTGGTGAACGCCAACTTCTTGGCAATGACTTAATCACAGAGGCTGAAGAAATGTGTAAAGTCATCCGTGAAAATCTCAAAGCCGCGCAATCGCGACAGAAGAGTTACTATGATAGCAAGCACCGTGATGTGGATTTCGAGATCGGAGACCATGTCTACCTCCGCGCCTCTCTAATGTAAGGCACTCGTTGCTTCGGTATCAAAGGGAAGCTTGCCCCTAGATACGTGGGTCCTTTCAAGATCATTGGCAAAAGAGGCGACCTCGCCTATCAACTTGAGCTTCCTTCCAACTTCGCGAACGTGCACGATGTGTTCCACGTGTCACAGCTCCGCAAGTGCTTCAAGACGCCAGAGCGCACCATCAACTTCGAAGAGATTGACCTCCAAGAAGATCTGTCTTATCATGAGCACCCTGTTGCTATTTTTGAAGAAACTGAGTGCAAGACTCGCAGCAAGTCAATCAAATTCCTGAAAGTGAAGTGGTCGCACCATTCTGACCGAGAAGCCACCTGGGAACGCGAGGACCATCTCCGTTCCGAATATCCGGAGTTCTTTCAGTCGTAGATCTCGGGACGAGATCCTCTCGTAGTGGTGGAGTGTTGTAACACCCCGGATGTAACTTTCCATATTTGTAACTCCAACTCTTGCCATTTTCGGCTATGTGTTATGATATTCCCTCCGTGGTCGGGTTTTGTTTTTGTTTTGCATTTTGTTCATGTCATGCATCTCATATCATGTCATCATGTGCATTGCATTTGCATACGTGTTCGTCTCATGCATCCGAGCATTTTCCCCGTTGTCCGTTTTGCAATCCGGCACTCCCACCTCCTCCGGCGCTCCCCTCTTGTTTCTTTTCGTGAGCGGGTGTTGAACGTTCTCGGAATGGACCGAGGCTTGTCAAGTGGCCTTCGTATACCACCAGGAGACCACCGGTCAAGTTTCGTTCCATTTGGAGGTCGTTTGGTACTCCAACGGTTAACCAGCTAACCGCAAAGTCCGTTTGTGTGTGCAGCAAAAACCCCTCTCTAAACAGCCCAAAACCCAGCAACTCACTTCCATGATCTAGGTCGTTCGATCACGATCGTGTGGGTGAAAACCGCACTCCATTTGGAGTCTCCTAGCTCCCTCTAGCTATATATATGCATCCCTCCCGAAATACATTCGTAGTCCAAACCCTAACCCGCTCCTCCGCACCGCCGGACGTGTCCGGCCCGAGCCGGACAAATCGCGCCGCCGCCTCCAGCTACGCAGGCGCTGCCACGTGGCCCCCGGCCACCGCGCGCGCCCGCGGCCC
>NC_057799.1:438994968-439005853 GCF_018294505.1 Triticum aestivum
CGCCGCCTTCGCCGCCTCGCCGCGTCGCCTCCTCCCACCGGCGACGAACTTCGGCGACCTCGCCCGAGCGCCGCGCCCCGCCGTCTCCCCGAGCTCCTCCCGCGGCTCCTCTCCGCCGCCTCCTTCCCGTGGTCCTCCGACGCCGGCCGCCGCGTCCCCCTCTCCTTCGTATCCGGCGACGAACCTCCGGCCGTCCCCAAGCTCGGCCCGATAGGATCTGAGGATCTCTGGGTTGACTTTCTCTTCCCCCTCTCAAATCTGCCAAGTCCTTATATTTTTGCATTATATGCCCCTGTTCATTGCATCGTAACTCTCTGCATATAGCTCCGTTTCACGCGTGTAATTTATAGAAATGTTCGTCTCGTGATGCTCTTCATTTTGTTCCATTGCACCATGTTCATTTGAGTCCATATTGTTGCCCAAATCTCTGGTGCAAGAGTGCTAGTTGCTGTTATCTGCTGTTACTTATCAAAACTTGAGGATTTTTTTATTTTTGTTGCATTTAATCTGTGCATCTTATGGGCATGAGCTCTACATGTGTATTGTTGTATGCCATGCCATCTTTCCAGGGGTGTATGCCATGTATTTTTTTGATCTCTGTGGTGACTATCACAAGCATGCAAACTAGGCTCCGTAATGTTTCTGATTTCAGAGACTTGGTAGTTTTTCCAAGTCTGTGACTGCTGTTATTTTATTGCTATGTATCCATGTGGCTACAGAGAGATCCATGCTTATTTTGGAGATGTTCAGTAAGGATGTTTTGTATATTGTTGTAAAATGATCCATTCATGCCCTTGTTTGCAATTATGGAGGGCCATAGCATGACTCAATCTTGCTCTACTTTTGCTATAAAATATTTCTGGCAGATTCTTAACATGATATTCAATTTTTCCAAGCTCGTTGTAGTTGTTTCATACATGCTATGTATTTTCTATTGCCATGGATAGCTTCATAAACATGCCTTCTTGTTTTAGGTATGCTTGTTTTGTCATGCATTGCTTTGTGATGAGTGCATCAAGCTCACAAAGATGCCCTCATAATGTCTGTTTCTGCCATGCTTTGTTTTCTGCAAAGTCTGAAACCTGTTAACAAAACTTTCTATGTTTACATGGTTGCCATCATATCTTCTGGCCCTTTCTGGCTTATGGTCGGTAAGGAACTTTTGTCATATGCATTTAGTAGAATACTGCCATGCCTCATTTTGCTATGTCCAGTAAGGCAACATGTTATCTTTTGCATGTCTAGTAATTTCACCAAGTCTGTGAACCTGTTATCTTTTGCACTTTTGCCATGCTTGTTTGAACCTGTTGTGTTGTGATCTAGCCGTAGCTCAGTGTTCATCTTTTGACAAGCATCTCCTATACATTGCTTCCATATACTTTGTTGCTATGTTGGAGTGCTGTAGCATTGTTATTTGTTGCATTCTAAGTGCTATCATGCTGTTAATCGCAGATTCGTGTCATTCTTGTTCTGCTTGCCATTTGCAAACCGTGCATCCGTTTCCGGTGATCTTTATATCGATTTCGACCGAAATCATCTCATCTTTCCAATGGCATACTTGGTTTGCCAAGTTACTGCCTTGTTCATCATTTTTCGTCCGGAGCACGCATATGCATCGCATATCATATCTTGCAAATCATACATGTTTTGCATCATGTTGCTTGTGCATCTCCCGTGTTTGATTGTGGTTCCGTTGGTTGAGTTCTTGTTTTGGGTAGAACCGGGAGACGAGTTCGTGAACGAGGAACCTGTTGAGTACGCTTATGAGGATCAAGCTTTCGACAACTCTGAGAACCTTGCAGGCAAGCTGACCATACCCCCGAAATCACTTCTATCTTTGCTTTGCTAGTTGTTCGCTCTATTTTCCATGCTGCGCTACCTATCACTTGCTATTTCATGCCTCCCATATTGCCATGACAGCCTCTAACCATCCTTTCCTAGCAAACTGTTGTTTGGCTAAGTTTCCGCTTTTGCTCAGCCCTTCTTATAGCGTTGCTAGTTGCAGGTGAAGTTGAAGTTTGTTCCATGTCGGAACATGGATATGTTGGGATATTACAATATCTCTTATTTAATGAATGCATCTATATATTGGGTAAAGGGTGGAAGGCTCGGCCTTATGCCTGGTGTTCTGTTCCACTCTTGCCGCCCTAGTTTCTGTCATACTGGTATTATGTTCCTTGAGTTTGCGTTCCTTACGCGGTTGGGTGATTTATGGGACCCCCTTGACAGTTCGCCTTGAATAAAACTCCTCCAGCAAGGCCGAACCTTGGTTTTACCATTTGACCACCTACCACCTACACTTCCCTTGGGTTTTCGCGAGCCCGAGGGTCATCTTTATTTTAGACCCCCACGGGCCAGTGCTCCTTCGAGTGTTGGTTCGAACCGAGCTGCCTGCGGGGCCACCTTGGGGAAACTTGAGGACAGGTTTTACTCGTAGCTAGTCTCATCCGGTGTTGCCCTGAGAATGAGATATGTGCAGCTCCTATCGGGATTTGTCGCCACATCGGGCGGCTTTGCTGGTCTTGTTTTACAATTGTCGAAATGTCTTGTAAACCGGGATTCCGAGACTGATCGGGTCTTTCCGGGAGAAGGTTTATCATTCGTTGACCGTGAGAGCTTATAATGGGCTAAGTTGTGACACCCCTGCAGGGTATTATCTTTCGAAAGCCGTGCCCGCGGTTATGAGGCAGATGGGAATTTGTTAATGTCCGGTTGTAGAGAACTTGTCACTTGACTTAATTAAAATACATCAACCGTGTGTGTAGCCGTGATGGTCTCTTCTCGGCGGAGTCCGGGAAGTGAACACGGTTTGAGTTATGAATGACGTAAGTAGGAGTTCAGGATCACTTCTTGGTCATTACTAGTTGACGACCGTTCCGTTGCTTCTCTTCTCGCTCTCTTTCGCGTATGTTAGCCACCATATATGCTTAGTGCCTGCTGCAGCTCCACCTCATTACACCATCCTTTCCTATAAGCTTAAATAGTCTTGATCTCGCGGGTGTGAGATTGCTGAGTCCTCGTGACTCACAGATTCTACCAAAACAGTTGCAGGTGCCGATGATGCCAGTGCAGATGACGCAATCAACCTCAAGTGGGAGTTCGATGAGGAACGTGATCGTTACTATGTGTCTTTTCCTGATGATCAGTAGTGGAGCCCAGTTGGGACGATCGGGGATCTAGCATTTGGGGTTATCTTATTTTCATTTGGATTTTGACAGTAGTCGGTCTATGTGTGGATGTTGGATGATGTATGAATTATATTTATGTATTGTGTGAAGTGGCGATTGTAAGCCAATCTCTCGTTATCCCATTCTTGTTCATTACATGGGATTGTGTGAAGATGACCCTTCTTGCGACAAAACCACAATGCGGTTATGCCTCTAAGTCGTGCCTCGACACGTGGGAGATATAGCCGCATCGTGGACGTTACAGAGGGTGAGGGGTTTTTATAGCCGAGGTGAAAAACCGCTCGCCCGAGGAAAATGGACGAACGTGCCCCTGACCCTTCTCATTCGTGTGACATGTGTCACCCACGTACAGAGAGGTGGAGATCATGTGAGATCGTGGGTGAATAGGATAATCATATCGTAGAATGTGGAACGGTTTGAGCGGCAACAGCCGAAAATTCAAATATGAAAATTTTAATGTTTCGTTCGCAAATTCTTCAGCTGACAAGGACACAGTGAAGATTTTGAACGGGTTTCAAATAGAACGCACATGAAGAATTTGTGAATAGACTGGGTTGAGTTTAGCATAGAGGGGGGCGGGTCCAATCACATTCACTTAGCAGAAAAAGGCAACATGAAGAAATAGCTATAAGTGAATGTTGTAGAGGATATAAATTCACACATATATATATACATCGAATGTCTCACATATATATATATATATATATAGTCAATGAACAACTGGGGAATTTCAAAAATGAGGAAAAACTCAAATTGAAGAATTTCAACTGTTGTTGGTGGCGTAACCCACCATATAAGAATGCTGATTTCAGACACAACGTACAATTGTCGTAGGTATCTGAGAATCAAATTCTTCATTAATTTCTTCACACTTAGGGTGTTAGTCTTCATTGATTGAAGAAAAACGTTACTTCATGTGTTCCACATCTAAGTCATCAATTTTGCATAAGTCTTAGGATGTGTGTCCTTTTCAAAGGACATTCGAAGATTAAGATATTTAGCTCACATCGCAACTTGCTAAATCTTTTCTCATTCAAGGGCTTTGTGAAGATATCGGCTAGCTGTTGTTCAGTCTTCACGTGCTCGATAGAGATGTCGCCCTTCAACACATGATCACGAAGAAAATGATGACGAATCTGAATGTGCTTTCTCTTCGAGTGCTGAACTGGATTATGAGCAATCTTGATGGCACTCTCATTGTCACAGTAGAGAGGCACATTCTTCACATTGACGCCGTAGTCCTTGAGGGTTTGCTTCATCCATAGCAGTTGAGCACAGCACGAACCAGCAGCAATGTACTCAGCTTCAGCAGTAGAGAGTGATACGCGGTTATGTTTCTTCGAGGACCAACAGACTAAGGATCGTCCGAGGAAATGACATGTGCCTGATGTTGACTTGCGGTCCACATGATCACCAGCATAGTCAGAGTCTGAATATCCAATGAGATCAAAAGTCGAGCCCTTGGGATACCATAATCCAAGTGTTCGAGTGTGAGCTAGATATCGAAGAGTATGCTTCACAGCCTTATGGTGTGATTCCTTGGGTGTAGCGATCCGACCTCAAACGGTCAAATCTCTTTGTATAAGTGTCATCCCTGGATCGGTAATGCTGACACACACAGTACTTGAAGGATTTATAACAGAGTGCAATCACACACTTATTACATCGAATGTCTCAAAGAGAACTTATTACAATAATATGGCTTAAGGCCATCTAAATAATATAAGCGCGGAAGACTTGGAAGATAAAGTGATTCCATCAACTCCAACGGCATAGCTGAGTGCACGACAACGACCTAGCGCACCTTACTCTTCGTCTGAAAAGTCCGCAACATGATATGTAGCAGCCTGAAACGAGTCAGCACATGGAATATGCTGGCAATATAACACAATAGAGCAAATGAACAAGTAAATGCTATCACTACATGCATATATGGCTGGTGGAGGCTCTACGGTTATATTGTTTTGCGAAAAGCCAATTTTTCCCTACAACAAAGGAATATATTTTATTTAACTATCATGGTAGTTGATAAAACATTGAGAATGGTAACCCCATCTCAATCCCAATTAAGCAGTAATAACAACCCAACAAATTAATTTAGAGTGATGAGATCAACATGATAATCCAAGAACCAGATACTCAAGATGTCCATAACCGGGGACACGGCTAATCATGATTAGTTCGTACACTCTGTCGAGGTTTGCGCACTTTTCCCCACAAGGCTCGATCTCCTCCGTTGGAATTCTCGCACTACATGGTGTTTGAGAAACAGATGATCGAGACACAGTCTTTTAGAAGCATTAACTCTTTACTCTGGGTAGTCAGTTACACCTACTTTCCCCTACATCTGCTAGCCTACCACTAAAAGAGGTCATGCAACATACTCAACTATGCTAGAGCCCATAATAGCTTCTGGCTGCACACGGAAGTTTCTAGCATGAATAATCATATGATCCCTTTGAGCCTGGGTGGCGAACCATAGGATGATCACAAGGTAACCCCGGGATCTCCCAGGACAACACTGGTATAACCCCAGTTGTCCGGGCAAACCACTGGTATCCCCAGGGTGCCCCAAACCAATCCACCCAGATGTGTATTAAAGTAGCCACCTTAAGTTATCCCTTAATTAACAATAGTCTCTCATAACTTCGATGAATTCTCTCAAAAACCAATCCATGTCTACGAGCATAGCATAGCATAGCAGTATAAGCATAACGTAGAAGTAACTCCCAAGGTTTGCAATAAAGGACAATAGGTTCTACCTCATCAACTACTTCCCAATACCCACATGTTATCAAATCCTAACCAGGGAATGTTTGAGGGTTGAAACTAATGCATAAAAACTGGGTATTAAAGGGATATGATCAAAGTGTGAACTTGCCTTGTACTGTTGATGAAGATGCTTCGCACTCATAACTCATGATAGTTCTACGCGTCACACTCCGGTCAATCTATCGTGAGCAAGCAATTGCATACATAAGCACTCATACAAAAGAATCGAAGAAAGGATCTCGAAAAACTTCAAAAACAAGCAATTAACTCTTGCAACATAAAACAATTTCTAACAGTACCAAAATTAAGTGAATTTGGCCTTATCAGAAAGTTTAGGTCAAGAGCTTTGATTTGCAAAAAGAATCAACTCAAACGGAGCTATAAAACTTAAGTTAAGAACAAAAGAAGTTTGAATTCAAATCTGTTTGAAAAAAAATTAAATTTTAAAAAACATGTTTAAGTTGATTATTGGATAGAGGGGATCATAATGAAGAAGTGGGCGTTGGTTTCGTTGGAATTGGACAAACGAGCAAAAAGTTGTGCTAGTTTGACACAGAGGGACTAAACTGTAAAATAAACTAATCGCAAACGGGTCTCTGGCAGAAATAAAAAGAAAAAGAAAATTCCACCGAACGAACGTTCGCTAGAGAACCTAAACCAACGAGTTTCGTTCGCTCTAGAGCCTAAACTAACGATGTTCACTAAATAAACAAAAACGTTTTGAATAAAAAATGCGATCTAATCCTATCCGTTGATCCTAGATCTAACGGACGAGGGAGGAGCCGGGCTTAATGTTGCGGTGGGCGTCGACGTCGCCGGAGAAGATGGCGGCGGCGGCTCAGACGTCCAGGGCGGCGGCTGCTCCGGGGTCGGCGGCGACGGCGGAGTAGATGGGGAGGTGCGGCGTGACGAGGGGGAGGCGACGGAGGAGTCGGCGATGGCGCGCGGGGTGGAGGCGCGGCGAGGCGGTGGTGCAGAATAGCGCGGCGGCGGCGGTTGGCTACGACGGCAGTGGCTGCGCGCTCCGGCGGCTCGGGCTCGAGGGAAACGGGACCGGGGGTCCGGTATTTATAGGAGGGAGGGAGACTTGGAGGAGGGGCGAGGTCGAGGCGGTGGAGGAACCCGGGGCGGAGACGGCGGCGCCGGTGGAGTCGGGCGGGAGGCGGACTCTGGCTCAGGGTCGAAGATGCACCCGGCAGGTGGGTCCTACCTGTCGGTGACTGGGCGAGGCGGCGTGCGAGCAGGCGAGCGAGCGGGCGAGCGAGGCGGAGGCGATTCGGGCGCGGGCACAGGCCGCTGCTGGGCTGGGCCTGCTGGCCTGGCGCGGAGAGAGAGAGAGAGAGCAGTGCTGGGCTTTGGCCTGGCACTGTTCGAAGAGTTTTTTTCATCAGACAACTAAAAATAAAATAAGAAGCAAAAATATAAAAATTATATATAGCAATATTATACATCAAAATTCAGATAAAGTAAAGAGTGCTACTGTTGCAATAAAGCCTCATAAAAATCATTTTAAAAATACCAAAATAATTTCAAATTTATTTCTCTCCAATTTTCTAATGTAGGGAATCATTTTACCCTATTTTCCATATATTTTATTTTTGGAGAAAAAGAGTTTGAATAAAACCCAAATAACTTGTAACGCCCACGATGCGGCTATATCTCCCACGTGTCGAGGCACGACTTAGAGGCATAACTGCATAGTGGTTTTGTCGCAAGAAGGGTCATCTTCACCCAATCCCATGTAATGAACAAGAATGGGATAAAGAGTTGGCTTACAATCGCCACTTCACACAATACATAAATATTTTCATACATCATCCAAAATACAAACATATAGACCGACTACGGTCAAAATCCAGATGAAAATAAGATAACCCCAAATGCTAGATCCCCGATCGTCCCAACTGGGCTCCACTACTGATCATCAGGAAAAGACACATAGTAACGACCACGTTCCTCGTCGAACTCCCACTTGAGACCGACGCCATCATCTGCACTGGCATCGTCGGCACCTGCAACTGTTTTGGTAGAATCTGTGAGTCACGAGGACTCAGCAATCTCACACCTGCGAGATCAAGACTATTTAAGCTTATAGGAAAGGATGGCGTAATGAGGTGGAGTTGCAACGGCAATAAGCATATATGGTGGCTAACTTGCGCAAATGAGAGCGAGGAGAGAAGCAACGGAACGGTCATCATCTAGCAATGACCAAGAAGTGATCCTGAACTCCTACTTACGTCATACATAAATCAGACCGTGTTCACTTCCCAGACTCCGCCGAGAAGAGACCATCACGGCTACACACGCAGTTGATGTATTTTAATTGGTTCAAGTGACAAGTTATCTACAACCGGACATTAACAAATTCCCATCTGCCTCATAACCGCGGGCATGGCTTTCGAAAGATAATACCCTGCAGGGGTGTCCCAACTTAGCCCATCATAAGCTCTCACAGTCAACGAAGGATAAACCTTCTCCCGGAAAGACCCGATGAGTCTCGGAATCCCGGTTTACAAGACATTTCGACAATGGTAAAACAAGACCAGCAAAGCCGCCCGAATGTGCCGACAAATCCCGATAGGAGCTGCACATATCTCGTTCTCAGGGCACACCGGATTGTCCAAGCTTCCGATAGGCCAGACCAGAGTTGCCCCTGGTGGCCACCGGCGACTGACAGTTTGGACCAATACTCAGAGGAGCACTGGCCCGGGGTTTAAAATAAAGATGACCCTCGGGCTCTAGAAAACCCGGGGGAAAAAGTCATAGGTCGCAAATGGTAAAACCAAGGTTGGGCCTTGCTGGAGGAGTTTTATTCAAGGCGAACTGTCAAGGGGGTCCCATAAATCACCCGACCGCGTAAGGAACGCAAACAGGAACATAATCCCGGTATAACAGAAACTAGGGCGGCAAGAGTGGAACAAAACACCAGGCATAAGGCCGAGCCTTCCACCCTTTACCAAAATATATAGATGCATTAATTAAATAAGAGATATTGTGATATCCCAACATATCCATGTTCCAACATGGAACAACTTCAACTTCACCTGCAACTAGCAACGCTATAAGAGGGGCTGAGCAAAAGCGGTGACTTAGCCAAACAACGGTTTGCTAGGAAGGGATGGTTAGAGGCTGACATGGCAATATGGGAGGCATTATATAGCATGTGATAGGTAGCGGAGCATGGCAATAGAGCGAACAACTAGCAAATCAAAGATAGAAGTGATTTCGAGGGGTGATCATCTTGCCTGCAAGGTTCTCAGAGTTGTCGAAAGCTTGATCCTCGTAAGCCTACTCAACAGGTTCCTCGTTCACGAACTCGTCTCCCGGCTCTACCCAAGACAAGAACACAAACAAACGGAACCACAATCAACCACGAGAAATGCACAAGCAACATGACGCAAAACATGTATGATATGCGAGATATGATATGCGATGCATATGCGTGCTCTGGAAGGAAAATGATGAACAAGGCAGTAACTTGGCAAACCAAGCATGCCACTGGAAAGATAAGATGATTTCGGTCGAAATCGATATAAAGATCACCGGAAACGGATGCACGGTTTGCAAATGGCAAGCAAAACAAGAATGACACGAATCTGCAATTAACAGCATGATAGCACTTAAAATGCAACAAGAAACAATGCTACAGCACCCCAACATAGCAACAAAGCACATGGCAGTAATCTACAGGAGATGCTTGACAAAAGATGAACACTGAGCTACGGCTAGTTCACAACATATCAAGCTCAAACAAGCATGGCAAAAGTGCAAAAGATAACAGGATCACAGACTTGGTGAAAAACTGGACATGGCAGAAAACAGCATCAGGTAGCAATGTTCAGAGCACGAAATGAACATGCTACAGGAACATAACATAGCAAAACAAGGCATGGTAGTGTTCTACTAAATGCATATGACAAAAGTCCCTTACTGACCATAAGACAAAAAGGACCAGAAGATATGATGGCAACCATGTAAACATAGCAAGTTTCGTTATCAGGTTTCAGACTTGGCAGAAAACAGAGCATGGCAGAAATAATAATATCTAGGCCTCTTTGTGAGCTTGATGCACTCACTACAGAGGAATCCATGACAAACCAAGCACACCTACAGCAAGAAGGAATGTTTATGACAAAAAAAGCATAGCATGTATGGATCAACTACAATGAGCTTGGCAAAAATGATATCATGTTAAGAATCTGCCAGAAATATTTTATAGCAAACGTAGAGCAAGATTCGGTCATGCTATGGCACTCCATAATTGCAAACAAAGGCAGGAATGGATCAATTACAACTATATCTACGAAACATCCTTACTGAACATCTCCAAAATATGCATGAATCTCTCTGTAGCATCAAGTTTAGATGGCAAAAAAATAACAGCAGACAAGGACTTGGAGAAATCACCAAGTTCCTGAAATCAGAAACATTACGGAGCCTACTTTGCATGCTTGTGCTAGTCACCACAGAGATCACAAAAATATAAGGACTACACCACTGGAAAGACGGCATGGCATACTTCAAAACACATGTAGAGCTCATCCCATAAGATGCACAGATTTAAAGATACAAAAATGACAAATCTCCAAGTTCTGATAAGAACCAGCAGATAACAACAACTAGCCCTCTTCCAACAGAGATTTGGGCATCAAGATGACCTCTAATGAACATGGTGAAATTGAACAAAATGTAGAGCATCGCGAGACGATCAATTTTACATATTACACTCGCGAATCGGAGCTACATGCGAGGAGTTATGCAACTATGAATAAAGGCATATGCTGTTAAAATTCAATGACTTAGCAAAACGGGGGGGGGGGGAGTCTCGGGTCAACCTTGCGTTGACCCCGATTGGATCTGGCCGGAGAGGGCGCTCGAAGTCCGCCGGAGGAGGAGTTGCGGCCGACGATGGCGCCGACGCTGGA
>NC_057799.1:439006231-439028436 GCF_018294505.1 Triticum aestivum
GCGGCGGCGGCGGACGGGTGCCACGTGGTGGCTCGCCACTGGCTCGGGGCGGCGGCGCAGATGTCCGGCGGGCGCTGGACGCGTCCGCCCGCGGAGAGGGGATTTTTAGGGTTTCGGGGACTGCGAATGTTATTTCGGGATGCTCACATATTTATAGGTAGAGGGAGCTAGGAGGCTCCAAATGAGGTGCGGTTTTCGCCCACACGATCGTGATCGAACGACCTAGAGCATGGAAGAGAGTTTGGTGGGTTTTGGGCTGGTTTTTGAGAGGGTTTTTGCTGGACACTCAAATGGACATTGCGGATGCCCGGTTAATCGTTGGAGTACCGAACGACCTCCAATGGAACGAAACTTGACCGGTGGTCTCCGGGTGGTATATTAAGGCCACTTGACAAGCCTCGGTCCATTCTGAGAAAGTTTGACACCCGCACACGAAAGAAAACAAGAGGGGTGCACCGGAGGAGATAGGAGCGCCGGAATGGAAAACGGACAACGGGGAAAATGCTCGGATGCATGAGACGAACACGTATGCAAATGCAATGCACATGATGACATGATATGAAAATGCACGACATGACAAAATGCAAAACGAAAGACAAAACCCGACCACGGAGGGAATATCATAACACATAGCCGAAAATGGCAAGAGTCGGAGTTACAAATATGGCAAGGTACATCCGGGGTGTTACAACACTCCACCACTACGAGAGGATCTCGTCCCGAGATCTAGGACTGAAAGAACTCCAGATATTCGGAACGGAGATGGTCCTCGCGTTCCCAGGTGGCTTCCCGGTCGGAATGGTGCGACCACTTCACTTTCAGGAATTTGATTGACTTGTTGCGAGTCTTGCGCTCAGTTTCTTCAAGAATAGCCACGGGGTGCTCATGATAAGACAAATCTTCTTGGAGGTCAATCTCTTCGAAGTTGATAGTGCGCTCAGGCGCCTTGAAGCACTTGCGGAGCTGTGACACGTGGAACACATCGTGCACGTTCGCGAAGTTGGAAGGAAGCTCAAGTTGATAGGCGAGGTCGCCTCTTTTGCCAATGATCTTGAAAGGACCCACGTATCTAGGGGCAAGCTTCCCTTTGATACCGAAGCGACGAGTGCCTTTCATTGGAGAGACGCGGAGGTAGACATGGTCTCCGATCTTGAAAGCCAAATCACGGTGCTTACTATCATAGTAACTCTTCTGGCGCGATTGCGCGGCTTTGAGATTATCACGGATGACTTTACACATTTCTTCAGCTTCAGTTATTAAGTCATTGCCAAGAAGTTGGCGTTCACCAGTCTCTGACCAATTGAGAGGAGTACGGCACTTTCTGCCATAGAGAATCTCGAATGGGGCCTTGCCCGAACTTGCTTGGAGGCTGTTGTTGTAGGAGAATTCAGCATATGGAAGACAATCTTCCCATTTCATGCCAAAGGAAATGACACAAGCCCTGAGCATATCTTCAAGAATTTGATTGAATCGCTCGACTTGGCCACTAGTTTGAGGATGGAAAGCTGTGCTGAAGCGAATGTTTGTGCCCATGGCCTTCTGGAAGGAGTCCCAGAACTTAGAGGTGAAGATGCTTCCACGATCAGAAGAAATCAATTGTGGAATGCCGTGCAAGGAGACAATTCTGGAGGTGTAAAGCTCTGCCAACTGAGCTGCTGTGATGGATTCTTTGATTGGAAGGAAATGAGCCACTTTAGAAAGCTTGTCAATGACAACGAAGATAGCATCATTTCCGCGCTTGGACTTTGGAAAACCAGTCACGAAGTCCATTTCGATATGATCAAACTTCCATTCTGGGATAGCAAGAGGTTGGAGGAGACCAGCTGGTCGTTGGTGTTCTGCTTTCACTCTTCGGCAGACATCACATTCATTCACGAACTGAGCAACTTCTCGCTTCATTCGAGTCCACCAATATGACTGCTTGAGGTCATGATACGTCTTCGTCCTTCCAGGATGAATGGAAAGGAGAGAATTGTGTGCCTCGTTCATAATGACTTTCCTTAGATCACCTTTAGGAACCACAATCCGGTCCTCAAAGAATAAAGTGTCTCTGTCATCAATGCGATAGCACTTGTATTTGGAAAGACCCTTGTCGATACCACGTTTCACCTTCTCCATGGCATCAAGGAGTTGTGCCTCACGAATTTGATCTTCCAAAGTAGGAGAGACTATGAGGTTGGCAAGAAAGCCTTGAGGAACAACTTGGAGATTCAGCTTGCGGAAAGCTTCACAAAGATCCGGTTGGAAAGGCTTGAGAATTAAGCTGTTGCAATAAGCCTTCCTGCTTAAAGCATCTGCAATGACATTTGCTTTGCCTGGAGTATATTCAATACTCGGATTGTACTCTTGAATCATTTCGACCCATCGAGTCTGCCTGTGGTTGAGGTTGGGCTGAGTGAAGATGTACTTGAGACTCTTGTGATCGGTGAATATGTCCACTTGTCTTCCCAACAAGAGATGTCTCCACGTTATCAATGAATGGACAACTACCGCCAACTCAAGATCGTGAGTGGGGTAGTTCTTCTCGTTGGGCTTCAACTGACGAGAGGTATAGGCCACAACTTTCTTCTCTTGCATTAACACAACACCGAGACCTTGGGGAGAAGCATCACAGAAAACTTCATATGGCTTGGATTCATCAGGAGGAGTCAAGACAGGAGCGGTGACAAGTTTCTCTTTGAGAGTGTTGAAAGCAACGTCACACTCAGGAGACCAGACATACTTCACATGCTTCTGGAGGAGGTTGGAAAGAGGCTTTGCAATCTTGGAGAAATTCTCAACGAATCTTCGGCAATAGCTTGCAAGACCAAGAAAACTGCGGAGCTGCTTGACATTTTGAGGAGGTTCCCAATTCACAATTGCGGACACCTTCTCGGGGTTAACAGCGATGCCCTTGGCAGAGATGATGTGACCAAGGAAAAGAACTTCATCGAGCCAAAACTCACATTTAAAGAACTTCGCATAGAATTGATACTCTCTGAGCTTGTCGAGCACCAATCGCAAATGTTTGGCATGATCCTGCTTATTCTTGGAGAAGACCAAGATATCATCGAGATACACTAGGACGAATTCATTGGTATAGGGGTTGAAGATGAAATTCATCATCCGAGAGAACACTGGAGGAGCATTGACAAGGCCGAAAGACACGACAGTATATTCATAAGAACCAAAGCTTGTTCTGAATGCTGTCTTGGGAATATCTTCTTCACGAATGCGAATCTGATGATAACCCATACGAAGGTCAAGCTTCGAGAATACTTTAGCACCTTTAAGTTGCTCAAAAAGCTCATTGATGTTGGGAAGTGGATACTTGTTCTTGATTGTCTTCTTGTTCAATGGACGGTAGTCGACGCAAACTCGGTCCGTGCCATCCTTCTTCTTGACAAAAAGAACACCACAACCCCATGGAGAAGAACTTGGTCTGATCAAACCCAGATGCTCTTGTTCATCGAGCTGTTTCTTCAATTCCTTCAGCTCGTTGGGTCCAAGCTTGTATGGACGCTTGCAAACGGGTTCAGTGCCAGGCTCTAGTTCGATAACGAACTCAACTGGCCGGTGCGGAGGCATACCCGGAAGCTCTTCTGGAAAGACATCTTGATACTCACAAACGACTGGAATTTGAGAGATGGCATTCAATTCGCCCTTCTCATTGAGAGAGAAAAACCGAATGGTTTCATCACGAGCGGCATAAATAATCACATCCTCAGAAGAGTGTGTCAATTGAATTTCCCTGGCAGCACAATCAAGTTGAGCCTTGTGCTTAGAAAGCCAGTCCATCCCGAGAATTAGATCAATATCCGAGTCACCAAGAACAATTGGAGAAGACTGAAATTTATAGTGGCCCATCTTGATGGTAACATTCGGAACCATGGAACTTGCATTCATGCATTTGCCTGGAGAGACAACTGCTAACGGCCTAGGCAATCCTTGGAAATGCAATTCATGCTTGGATGCAAAAGGTCTTGATATGAAAGAAAACGATGCACCAGTATCAAAAAGAACTTTTGCGGGAATATCATTAACAGGAAGATTACCCATTATCACATCAGTAGATTCCTCCGGTTGAGCTGCATTCATCATGTTCACCTTTGCAATCTTTGGATTATGCCTGACCACTGCATTGCTGGAAGATCTGACAGGAGGAGGAGGAGGCAGGCGCCTTTGGTTGAAGCACTTGTTAGCATAGTGACCTTTCTGCTGACATTTGTTGCTAGTCACCTCTGAGAGTGGACGGTGATAAGGAGCATTGGACTTAGGAGCTTGATTCTGAGACTTGTTCTGATAGCCAGAGTTGGAAGAGTTGGAAGAACCATGGCCACTTTTGTTCTTCTGCTGGTAAGGCTGACGAAACGGGGGAGGAGGAGGCAACCAGAACTTCTGTTGCTTAGCTGTCACAAGTGAGGAAGAAGAAGACTGAACTCTGTCTCTGACTCTTTTCTTAGAAGCCTCACACTTGAGCTGAGCAGCCTCTTGCTTCAGTGCCATATTGTAGAATTGATCAAACTGAGTAGGCTCAACAAGAACGAGAGCTAACTGCAGATCCTCTTTAAGGCCACCTCTGAAGTGATAGATCATGCTTCTCTCATCAGGAACGTCTTGTTTAGCGAAGCGAGCAAGTTTCTGAAACTCAATGTTGTATTGATACACAGACATGTTGCCTTGCTTGAGATTGCGGAACTCCTCACGCTTGCTCTCAACAACACTTTGTGGAATGTGGTGCGCTTTGAAGTCCCGACAGAAGTCAGTCCAAGTAATCACACGACCTCCTCTGGAATCTTTGTATTGCTGAAACCAATCAGCAGCTTGGTCCTTGAGCTGGAAAGAAGCAAACTTGACATAGTCCTCAGGCCTGACATTGCTACATTCAAAATGCTTGTTGATGTCCACGAGCCAATCATCGGCATCCGTGGCCTCGGCACAGTAGCTGAAAGACTTGGGCTGATTTGCGAGAAACTGGTTGAGTGTAGCGAAGTGAAACTGATTGTTGCCTTGACCTTGATTGCCTTGATTGCCTTGCCCTTGAGTACGTTCTTGCAAGAGTTGCAGAATCATCTGAGCATTGGCGTTTGTGGCTGCCATGATAGCTTGCCATGCCTCCGGAGGTGGAGGTGGTCGCGGAGGGTTCGCTTGACTCCCTTCATTGCGATCCGGATTCTGACGGGTTGGCGGAGCCATCCTGAAGAGGGTGACATCCGTTAGCATCTTGATAGACAAATAGATAAGTAGAATCAACAGATAGAAATTGCAACATATAGTCTTCACAATAAACATTCGAACAAAGATGAACGAATGAATTCCGTAGTAAATCATCACACTTCCATAAGTTGAGAAGCCACTTAGAAAAAGATATGGAATCAACATATGGCTTCGAAGCAACTCGAATACCACAATATAAAACAAAACAAAGTATTGGCTTGCAGAATAAGCCGGAATAAACATATGATAGAGATTTCGTCCGAAGTTTTCGTGGTGGGGCCCACACGGGCTCAATCGCACAGCACCATCATGTACAAGGCTGTGCACATGACATCCGAAGCGTCCCCGAGTCGGCATAGCCATGGACTCTTTAAGACACTACGAGACCACTGTAAAACCAACCGTGTACAGGCGGACCACTAGACGTCGAACCCCAATCTCATATCATGCGTCTATCGGAAAGATATCCTAAGGCTACTTGAATTCCCACTTATAAACTCCCGAAAATTTCCGGTTATGCAATCTGGTGTAGGGGATACAGGGGACACAAAATATATCACCCAAACTAGCAATCCCTAGATCCAGTTGTATCCATCCGTCAACACATAACCAAGAAATCTTCGGAAATCGTTTACCTCAACCTTCGAAAAACATCCATTATACAAGTTATGGCAATACTCCCGAACTCCCGCCCCAGTACTGGGTGGCGTCGAGGTGATCTCACCAACAACTGCATAAAAGAGATTTCGATGTTGGCGAAACTCAGGTATTCCAGAACTGCAACGATAAAATTGTGACGACAACACCTCGGAGCTCAACTCCCCGGGACACTGCCACAACCCCTAAATGACAGGAGGCACCAAGAACAATGTTCTCGTCACAAAACCAAGGGAACGATTCCAAGATACCCGCGTGATCCTAAAATTTTTTTTTGTGAAATATGAGGAGCGAATAGTCAAAACTTCTACGTCAGGAGACCTCACCAGAGCGACGAAGGGACTGAGGAGTAAAAAGAATCCTACTCTCCGATATATATAATCCTAAGACTCAAAACATTTTTGTTCTAGACTCAACAACGCCAGCGATTCGATCAAGCAGGGGCTCCTAAGTCGGGGATGGCTCTGATTACCAACTTGTAACACCCACGATGCGGCTAAATCTCCCACGTGTCGAGGCACGACTTAGAGGCATAACCGCATAGTGGTTTTGTTGCAAGAAGGGTCATCTTCACACAATCCCATGTAATGAACAAGAATGGGATAAAGAGTTGGCTTACAATCGCCACTTCACACAATACATAAATATTTTCATACACCATCCAAAATACAAACATATAGACCGACTACGGTCAAAATGCTAGATCCCCGATCGTCCCAACTGGGCTCCACTACTGATCATCAGGAAAAGACACATAGTAACGACCACGTTCCTCGTCGAACTCCCACTTGAGATCGACGCCATCATCTGCACTGGCATCGTCGGCACCTGCAACTGTTTTGGTAGAATCTGTGAGTCACGAGGACTCAGCAATCTCACACCCGCGAGATCAAGACTATTTAAGCTTATAGGAAAGGATGGCGTAATGAGGTGGAGTTGCAGCGGCAATAAGCATATATGGTGGCTAACTTGCGCAAATGAGAGCGAGGAGAGAAGCAACGGAACGGTCGTCATCTAGCAATGACCAAGAAGTGATCCTGAACTCCTACTTACGTCATACATAACTCAGACCGTTTTCACTTCCCGGACTCCGCCGAGAAGAGACCATCACGGCTACACACGCAGTTGATGTATTTTAATTGGGTCAAGTGACAAGTTATCTACAACCGGACATTAACAAATTCCCACCTGCCTCATAACCGCGGGCACGGCTTTCGAAAGATAATACCCTGCAGGGGTGTACCAACTTAGCCCATCATAAGCTCTCACGGTCAACGAAGGATAAACCTTCTCCCGGAAAGACCCGATCAGTCTCGGAATCCCGGTTTACAAGACATTTCGACAATGGTAAAACAAGACCAGCAAAGCCGCCCGAATGTGCCGACAAATCCCGATAGGAGCTGCACATATCTCGTTCTCAGGGCACACCGGATTGTCCAAGCTTCCGATAGGCCAAACCAGAGTTGCCCCTGGTGGCCACCAGCGACTGACAGTTTGGACCAATACTCAGAGGAGCACTGGCCCGGGGTTTAAAATAAAGATGACCCTCAGGCTCTAGAAAACCCGGGGGAAAAGGCATAGGTCGCAAATGGTAAAACCAAGGTTGGGCCTTGCTGGAGGAGTTTTATTCAAGGCGAACTGTCACGACCGGTTTTTCAATAAAATAATTATTGAGAAACCAATCCCTGATACGGACCAGCGAGGAAGAATTCCTTCTCACTGATAGACAATACATTGGTCACAGAAGAAAAATACCAGGAGTACTAAATATAATACAAAGTTGAGCAGAGACTGCCCAACAATTTATTACACGCACGCCGATAAAACAATACGGCGGATAGGGTGGCAAACTTCTAACTCATGATAATAACGGTGGTGGAAATATCACTGCAAAGCGAGTGACATGATTCCAGAAAACTACAACTCATCGAGCGTCGGAGTGAGGCTCGAGAAGACTTATTGCGGGGGGCGGAAGCGTAAACAACATAAGTGACCAATATCCGGGATCGCGCAGGACTGACTGGGACTCCTCTAGGCATCGGACGCACTATCAAACTCTTCATCCAAGAGATCGCCTTCGTCAACATCTGGCCAAAACAACAAGCCAGGTGAGTACTATGAAAGTACTCGCAAGACAGTTCGGACATAAGGTATAACAAATGCAAACATGAAACACATGAACAAGTTAACCAGAGCGATCAGACATAGAGATAATAAATACTGGGTGCCAAGCGAGGGTCTGAATGACGCCTCGAGCGGAAACTGCAGAATAGTAATGCGGGTGCCAAATGAGTGTCTGAAAGACTCCTCGAGCGGAAAATGCGGAATAATAATACTGGTGCCAAACGAGTGTCTGAAAGACTCCTCGAGCGGAAAATGCGGAATAATAATACTGGTGCCAAACGAGTGTCTGAAAGACTCCTCGAGCGGAAAATGCGGAATAATAATACTGGTGCCAAACGAGTGTCTGAAAGACTCCTCGAGCGGAAAATGCGGAATAATAATACTGGTGCCAAACGAGTGTCTGAAAGACTCCTCGAGCGGAAAATGCGGAATAACAATGCCGCAGTCGGGCGTCGGGGCGACACCACATAAAGGGCTTATAACAGAAAATAAAGACAGTACATGCCACAGTCGGACGTCTGAGCGACATCGCATAAAGGGCTTATATTTAAAGTGAGAAACGAGTACACGCCACAGTCGGACGTCTGCGCGACGTCTCATAAAGGGCTTATATTGTAACACAACAGTACAATAGTTCGGGAATATAACATATCACAAGCACGAGACAAATATAATGTTAGTCCATCCACAGGAATAACAATGAAATTGAATTTACCACTTGAGCTTGTTCACCGGGGGCAAGTTTTTCACACGGATAGATTTGGATATAAAGTCTACATTACTGATCATGGATACGATGATTTGGAAAGAATTGACTCTGCAGAGTTTGTACTTAACCACAGCCAACGGATTTCAGTAGTCACGGGGACTAGTTCCGTCTACGGTGTTCTGGAAGGAACACGTCTAACCAGTACACACCCAATTTAACCATCCGAAGCCAGGGATCACCCTCGGCAACATTCAAGAAAAACCTTGAGTCGGGGAGGCTACATCCTCGCGTAGCATGGGATCAAATTTCTATACGCGCGCTATAAGGGGGTGCCCCCCCTCTCGGTCCCAACCGGAAACACCCATGCCCCCTGACCGAATGACTGGCTTTAATCCTAGGCCAAGGTACCATCATCCCGGCCTCTCTGTTTGGTGTGTACACGGAAAGAGGTTACCAACTTACTAAACCGTATCCTGGCAATGAGACATGTGGTAGCACGGAAAAGGGAAGGGACGATAACACGGCTCCAACCATGTTAACGTCGGAAAAGTCGGATGACACAAGGCTGGCATACTACAACAGTACCACCTTGCTGCCCTTCATGTCACCACATGATTAGGCCACCTCTCATCAGAGGTCATCGCAACTTTGGAACATGCGGGAAAAGATCGATAACGTGGCTCCAACCACGTTAACGTCGAAGAGAGTCGGATGACGCAAGGCTGGCATGCTACAACAATACCACCTTGCCGCCCTTCATGTCACTACATGATTAGGCCACCTCTCATCAGAGGTCATCGCAACTTCGGAACAACCGGGTCGTTGCCTTACAAGCAACGAGGTATTTATCGACACTCACATGCCACGCACAAACTTTCACATGAACATGCAAAACATCTGCCATATCAAATGTTCAAACATGCTTTCCTGGTTCGGAGAAGTCGGAGTCTAGCTCGGCGAAGTTCGCGGCTCCGTCGCCTCTCCCGGAACCTACGACAATCACGAAACGGGTTCTAACGTGAAAAACCAACACATGCACAGAAACTTTTCCTAATATTTTTCAAATAAATCCCATAAAAAACTAGACAAAATTTTAAGAATGTCAGAAAAAGAATCACTCAAAAATACCTTTTTATTAAAAAGTTATAAAGGTTTCTGTCCAGGGACCTTTCTGTAATGAAACAGGAAAGTTCCAGGGTTTTAACTGAGAAAACAGAAAACGCTTCGGCCGGGAATGCGCAAGCGCAAAGGGGAAAACGTATTTTGCCCGAGGCGCCAACAGAAAACGGTTTGGGGAAAATAAAACAGAGGCTGACACGCGGGGCCCGCATGTCAGGTTTGAAAAGGCTCGCCGGCGCCCGAAGACGGCGATGGACGCCGGCGTCGAACCACGGCGAGTTAGGAGAAACGGAGGGTACCAAGAGCTTCAGTGTCTTCTTCCGCGTCGGTGGGTGGTGGACTCGTCCAACGGGGAGCACCACGTCGACGGCGACACTTTCTCCGGCGGACGGCGGTTCGTTTGAGGATGGGGAACTCCGGTGGAGGGCTGCAAGCTTCAAATTGAAGTGCGGGTCAGAACGAGGGATGCAAGGTGAGGCTACTGGCACGAGAATGGAGGCTGCGGAGCACACACGGGGGCGAATCGGGCTGGATCCCGTGGCGGGTCGCGGCGGCCGGAGTCGAGGAAGGAGACCTCCTCGGGGCTCTTCCAGTGGCTAGGCGTGCTCTAGAGGAAGTGCAGGGCTGGTGGGTGCTCGAGTTGAAGCTCGGGACCTCTATTTATAGGCAGATCGATGGGGTGGCCGTGAACGGAGAATCTCCGGCGAGCGATTACGGCGGAGCAGTGGGTTGGCAGAGGGTTTGAGCGGTCAGGCAGCATCGGTGGATGCTACGGGACTCGTTTTGCAGCTAAACGGAGCTGGCCCTGGCGTAATGGCGTCTGCCCACGGTGAGGTGACCGCACGGGCTCAACGGCGGCAGAGAGCGCGCTCCGCGCCCTGCGGTTCACGACGAGAGCAGCAGCGCATTCGGGGGAGTGGAAGGCCACGCGGCGGGCTCCGGTGGTATGGGCGGCGCTGGGTGGCGTCGTCGGCGCCGTGTCTCCCGCTGGCGCCCGCAAAGCCGCCGCCGGCGTCGGTCACGGGGCGGCGCACCTTCTGCTGCTCGTCGCCGACGCCCGCAAGATGCCAGGCACTCGTGCGGTGCAGGAACAAGAGGGCGAGGACGAGGAGCAAGGCGACGCGATGGCACTGGCGAGATCGATGCCCGTCTCTGAAGAAAACGACAGTGAGCACTGACTGAACTCTGAAGTTAACTGAACTTGACAGTGACCATGCACTGCAGGTGTTCGACAGAAGGATTTGGTAAAGAGATAAATTTTTCTGGAGCTGTAACTTGGTGAGACGATCACTCAAAGCACCCAGGGGCTGCCTGAATTTACTTGGAATTTTTGGAGAAGGTTTTGAATGAATTTCACCAAATTTGGCAAATCTGGTCCAAACTTGCAGCCGATGTAGTTTGAAAATTTTGAACTGGAGACTAGTGGATCTTCATGGTTCTAGGTTGAGGGTTCAAAGGACTAGGAGGGGAAAGAAGTTTGGGGCCAAAAATCAAAACAGAAAAAGGGTTTCCTTTGTAAATCTCCAAGAGGTAGAATAGAAGGCAGAAAATATTTGAATGAAATTTGAATGGAAATAAATACATGGGGAGGTTCAACTTGCTGGATTTGATGCAAATCATGATCCAGAGGTGAGGGAAGGGTTAGGAGAGAGGATTTGCACTTATGTCATGGCAAGAAGGAATAGTTGAAAGTGGCAAAGTACTTTCCAAAAGCCATAGTGCAAATTCAAGAAAAGGTTTTCAAAAGTTATTCTCTCAAATGAAAAACATTTTGTCTTGAGCCCAAATGAAGAGCAAGAACTCCCCAGGTCAAAGGCAGATCTTGTGTGAATTCAAATAAAAAATTTGCCATAAAGAAAAATATTTGAGAGTGAGAGTTCTCTTGAAGAAAATTTTTAAATCACTCCCTTCAAGTCAAATAAAATCTTTTTGAAAAATTCAATAGAAACTTGGGTGTCACAACACCTACCCCCTTAGGAAAAATCTCATCCTAGAGATTTCTGCTGATCCTCAAATAGATATGGATACTCTGCTCGGTGGAAATCTTCCCTTTCCCATGTGGCTTCATCCTCAGTGTGGTTGCTCCACTGGACCCTGAAAATTTTTGTCGTTTTTTGACGGGTCCTCCGTTCAGACTCTTCTAAAATCTTTACTGGCCTTTCTCTGTAGGTGAGATCTGGTTGTATATCAGTGTCCTCATGAGGTACATGTTTCTCCGGGTTACTCACACATTTCCTCAACTGCGAGACGTGGAATACGTCATGGACGTCTGACAGCTCCTTGGGTAGGTCTAGCTGGTAGGCTACCGTGCCTCTTCGTGCCTTCACACAAAATGGTCCAATAAATCTTGGGGCTAGTTTCCCCTTTATTTTGAACCGTTGCAGACCCCTCATAGGAGATACTCGGAGGTATACGGAATCACCAGGTTCAAAGCTGACCTCACGATGCTTCTGATCATAGTAGCTCTTTTGTCAGCTCTGTGCTGTCTTGAGTCTGTCCCTGATTTGTTTAACTTTTTCCTCGGCCTCCTTAAGCATATCTGGGCCGAAGATACGGCTGTCACCTGTTTCTGACCAATTCAATGGGGTACGACACCTCCGTCCGTACAATGCTTCAAAGGGTGCCATTTGCAAGCTGGCTTGGTAACTGTTGTTGTACGCAAATTCAGCATAGGGCAAACTCTCTTCCCAACTGGATCCATAGGTGAGTACACAGGCTCTTAGCATATCCTCTAGGATTTGGTTTACACGCTCTGTTTGTCCATCTGTCTGAGGGTGGTATGCTGTACTGAAAGCCAGTTGTGTGCCCAGAGCTTGTTGTAGGTGTTCCCAAAATTTGGAGACGAATTGGGTGCCTCGGTCAGATATTATAGTCTTTGGCACTCCGTGCACGCAAACTATACGGGAGAGATAGAGTTTTGCCAGTCTTTGTGTGGAGTAGGTAGTCTTCACGGGAATGAAGTGAGCAACCTTGGTTAGTCGGTCTATGATGACCCAGATGGCGTCATTTCCACGCTGTGATCGGGGTAATCCGACAATGAAGTCCATTCCGATTTCATCCCATTTCCACTCCGGTATCCTGTTAGGCTGGAGTAGCCCTGCTGGCTTTTGGTGCTCGGCCTTGATGCGCTGACATGAATCGCAACAAGCAATGAATGTGGCTATATCTCTTTTCATACCATGCCACCAAAATCTTTCCTAGATGTCCTTGTACATTTTGGTTCCTCCAGGATGGATCGAGTATGGGGCGGTGTGGCTTTCCGTCAAGATCTGTTGCTTGAGTTCCTCAATGTTAGGTACGCAAAGCCTGTCCCGGTACCATAATGTTCCTTCACTGTCCGTGACGAATTCTGAAGTCTTTTTACGGTTCATTTTCTTCTTTATGCCTTCGATACTGGGATGTCCCTGTTGAGCCTTCTTGATTTGTTCCACTAGGGTGGGTTGTATCTCCAGGTTCGATATGGTGCCCTCAGAGACTAACATCATGTTGAGCCGAGTGAACTCTCGCTGAAACTCAGGCCTCAAGTTTTGCTGACCGTCACTGTCTGGGCTGGGGTTTCGACTAAGGGCATCGGCCACTACATTTGCTTTTCCTGGGTGGTAGTGGATGCCGACGTCATAGTCTTTGACCAGTTCCAACCAGCGTCGTTGGCGTAAATTCAGCTCTGGTTGTGTGAAGATATATTTGAGGCTCTTATGGTCTGTATATATTTCACAATGATTTCCCAACAGAAAGTGCCTCCACTCCTTGAGTGCATGTATGACTGCTGCTAGTTCCAAGTCATGTGTTGGGTAATTTTCCTCATGTTTTCGCAGTTGCCTGGAGGCATATGCGACAACTTTGCCGTCTTGCATTAGTACACATCCGAGACCTTTTCGGGACGCGTCACAATATACTTCAAAACTCTTGTGTATGTCTGGCACAGTTAAGACTGGTGCGGTTGTTAGCTTTTTCTTGAGTTCTTGGAAGCTCTGCTCGCATGCTTCTGTCCATACAAATTTCTTGTCCTTCTTGAGTAACTGTGTTATTGGTTTTGCCACAGTGGAGAATCCTTCAATAAACCTCCTGTAATACCCGGCCATTCCTAGGAAACTCCGCACATCTGTAACATTCGCGGGTGGCTTCCAGTCTAGTATGGCCTTGACTTTTTCTGGGTCTACGGCCACGCCTTCTTGGTTCAAAATATGGCCCAAGAAACCAACTTGTCTTAGCCAAAATTCGCATTTGCTAAATTTGGCGTACAACTGATGTTTCCTCAATTCTCCCAAAACAATTCTGAGGTGCTCAGCATGTTCTTCTGGTGTCCTTGAGTAAACTAGAATGTCATCAATGAATACCACCACAAATTTGTCCATGAATTTCATGAATACTTTGTTCATGAGGTGGACGAAATATGCGGGGGCGTTTGTTAGTCCAAATGTCATCACCGTAAACTCGTATAACCCATATCTGGAAGTGAAAGCTGTCTTGGGAATATCTTCCGTCCGTACCTTCAATTGGTGATATCCCGATCTCAAATCAATTTTCGAGAATACCTTGGCCTGTGCGAGCTGGTCAAACAAATCATTTATTCGTGGCATCGGATATTTGTTTTTGATGGTGACCATATTGAGGGCTCGATAGTCTATGCACAGCCTTAAAGTCCCATCCTTTTTTTTGGCGAACAACACAGGCGAACCCCAAGGTGAGGAGCTGGCTCGAATAAATCCCTTGTCCAATAATTCTTTTATCTGCTTCTTTAACTCCACCAATTCTGAGGGTGCCATTCTATATGGCTTCTTATAAATGGGAGCGGTGCCAGGTGCTAGTTCGATGCTGAATTCGATCTCTCGGTCTGGTGGCATGCCTGGTAGTTCTTCCGGGAACACATCAGGGAACTCACATACCACTGGCACTTTTCTTAATTCTGCGATGTCCATCTTGTTCAGTTTTGGTTTCTGTGATCGTGGCCTTTCTTGAGCGGAAACTCTTATCGTCTTGCCGTGATGGTGAGTGAGAATCACTGTCCGATTGAAACAGTCGATGAATCCTTTGTTGGTGGTCAACCAGTCCATTCCTAAAATGACATCCAGTCCTTTACTTTCCAACACGATGAGATTCGCGTGGAATGGTAGTCCTTCGAACTCAATGACCACTCCTTGGCAGTAACCCTGAGCAATTTGCTTATTTCCGGGGGACTTGATGATCATAGATTTTTCCAAGGGGAGTATCGGAAAACCATGTTGCGAAACAAAACTCTTCGAAACGAACGAATGGGAAGCTCCAGAATCAAACAAAACCGTGGCAGGTACTGTGTTGACAGGGAACGTACCGAGCACGATGTCTGGGGCATTCTGCGCTTCTTCCCTCGTCACATGGTTCAAGTGACCCTTCCTGTGGTTGTTGCTGGGATTCAAGTTGTTGCGCTTGGGGGCTGGATTGTTTCCACCATTGTTCGGCTTGGGTGCCGAGTCTCTTGGCTTCGGGCACTGTTTAGCATAATGCCCTTGTTGACCACAAGCATAGCAGGTGACCCCTGGACGGTATGTGAACTCCTTGTCTCTGGCATGAAATGGTCCGATGGGTCTTGGCTCAGTAGTCGTGAATCTCCTCGTGTCTGTCCTGGGGACCTCAGTCTTGCCTCGGTTGCTGGGGGCAAGAGTCGTCTTGTCCCTCTTCCGCTTGCGGATATCTTCCAGACTACGGCGCTCATTCTCCAGGGTGATGGCCTTGTCCACCAGCGTCTTAAAATCCGGAAAGGTGTGTACAATCAGTTGGCATCTTAATGCTGGTGCCAGGCCGTCCAGGAATTTTTCCATCTTCTTGTTTTCTGTCATGTGCTCGTCATAGGCATAAGGAGACAGTTGGGTAAACTGGCCGTTGTATTCTGTGACGGTCATGCCTCTTTGCTTCAGGTCATCAAACTCTCTCTTCTTGATCTTTAGGATGCTCCTGGGAATGTGTGCCCCACGGAAGCCTTCCTTGAATTCTTCCCAGGTGATGTTGTGTTCCCTGGGGTGCATGTGTAGGAAGTTTTCCCACCATGTTGCGGCTGCTCCAGTAAGGTAGTGTGGTGCATAAAGCACCTTCTCATGATCTGAGCATTGAGCGATAATCAGTTTCCTTTCAATCTCGCGAAGCCAATCATCGGCTTCCAGTGGCCTGTCGGTGTGAGCAAAAGTTGAGGGGCGAGTCTTCTGTAACTCAGATAACTTGGAATGTGGTTGATAGGGTTCACGGTGGTTTCCCATATTGATGACATGGTTCATCATCTCCTGGTGCTGTTGCTGGCTTTGCTCGAAGAGACGGCATACTTGAGATAGCGCCGCTTCGCTGTCCTGTTGGCTGGACTGACCCTGAGTGAAATTGTTGCTGGTCTGTGTTCCGTAAACCTCTTCTGGCTGATTGGGCATAGAGCGAGTCCAAGGGCGAGACATTTTTCCAGTCTGGGGTATCATTTGCAAAACCCATGAGAAAAACCGTGTAGCGCAGGAAAACCCTTGCAAAGGCAATAATCAAAAAGGCTTCAAGGTTTTCAAGAAACACAAATGATTTTCACGGAGAAGAAGTGCTTAACACAAATCTTACATGCGAAAGCAAACACAAGATACAACACTCAGGTTGTGCGTACACAATCCTGACATGTTATTAAAAGCTAGCGTACTACTCCGGAAGGCAGCAAACACACCAACACAAACTAGCGTACAGATAAGAACAACACATCATACAAGCAGGCATAACACGCGGCTACTCGGTGCTCTCAGTCGGAGATGGTGAAGATCTCCTTCCCCTTGCCGATGGGAAGGCTCAGCGGTCCAGGAGAATCAACCTCCTCCTCTCTAGCTGGCTCCTGGCGTGCGACGCTGCGCTGCGGTGATGGTGCGGGGGCGACTGGCGGTAGAGCGCGTGCGGCAGGCGGTGCGGCTCTGACTGGAGTAGGAGCGATGACTCGGTCGAACTCCTCAGTGGTAGGCAGACGGCGAGCAGTGGCCAAAACGGCCGGTGCATACGAGGCTGAAGACGAGACGAATGTCAGAGGCGGCGCCGTGTGGAGAAGCTCCTTCCTGCTGGCAGGACCGCCCCGGACTAAGTCCATGCGGGCAGCCACAAGATCATCTACGAGGTTGTCGAAAGACTCCTCCAGAGCCTTGAGATACTCCACAACCATCTCGATGGCTTCATCTCGCTCTCCCCGATGGCAGGCGAACGCATAGTGGCTGGTGTAAGGCACATGGCATGGGAGGTAGCGGTAGCGACGAGTCTTCATCGTAGGAAGGATGTCCCGAAGGCGAGCTATCGCCTCCCGGGCAGCCATCTGCATGGCATGCCTCTCCGTAGGCATGGCCCTTCCCACAAAACGGAAGTGGCGTGCAGCTGAACGTCCTCCCTTGAACTGCACCATAGCCTGGTGCATAGACACGTCGTCACTGAGCTTGTGCTGATAGAGGGTGAACTCCGGACGAGCTGCTGGCCCGATCGCGAGCTTGGTGATGGAGACGAGGAGCTTGACAAACCCCTCGAGCACGTTGGTGAACACTCGATTCTCACAGCTGCTGCCAGCCATCTACAAAAGTAGGCAAAATTTCTGAGTAGTCATGTCATAAATTTTATGATGACCAACAGAAAATAGCTACAATTGCAAAATGCTGAAGAAGCACAACAGACGCTAATAACCGATTAGCGGTCGCACCTAGTGGCTTCCTACAGTCAGCCTGGCTCTGATACCAAGATTGTCACGACCGGTTTTTCAATAAAACAATTATTGAGAAACCAATCCCTGATACGGACCAGCGAGGAAGAATTCCTTCTCACTGATAGACAATACATTGGTCACAGAAGAAAAATACCAGGAGTACTAAATATAATACAAAGTTGAGCAGAGACTGCCCAACAATTTATTACATGCACGCGGATAAAACAATACGGCGGATAGGGTGGCAAACTTCTAACTCACGATAATAACGGTGGTGGAAATATCACTGCAAAGCGAGTGACATGATTCCAGAAAACTACAACTCATCGAGCGTCGGAGTGAGGCTCGAGAAGACTTATTGCGGGGGGCGGAAGCGTAAACAACATAAGTGACCAATATCCGGGATCGCGCAGGACTGACTGGGACTCCTCTAGGCATCGGACGCGCTATGAAACTCTTCATCCAAGAGATCGCCTTCGTCAACATCTGGCCAAAACAACAAGCCAGGTGAGTACTATGAAAGTACTCGCAAGATAGTTCGGACATAAGGTATAACAAATGCAAACATGAAACACATGAACAAGTTAACCAGAGCGATCAGACATAGAGATAATAAATACTGGGTGCCAAGCGAGGGTCTGAATGACGCCTCGAGCGGAAACTGCAGAATAGTAATGCGGGTGCCAAACGAGTGTCTGAAAGACTCCTCGAGCGGAAAATGCGGAATAATAACACTGGTGCCAAACGAGTGTCTGAAAGACTCCTCGAGCGGAAAATGCGGAATAATAATACTGGTGCCAAACGAGTGTCTGAAAGACTCCTCGAGCAGAAAATGCGGAATAACAATGCCGCAGTCGGGCGTCGGGGCGACACCACATAAAGGGCTTATAACAGAAAATAAAGACAGTACATGCCACAGTCGGACGTCTGAGCGACATCGCATAAAGGGCTTATATTTAAAGTGAGAAACGAGTACACGCCACAGTCGGACGTCTGCGCGACGTCTCATAAAGGGCTTATATTGTAACACAACAATACAATAGTTCGGGAATATAACTTATCACAAGCACGAGACAAATATAATGTTAGTCCATCCACAGGAATAACAATGAAATTGAATTTACCACTTGAGCTTGTTCACCGGGGGCAAGTTTTTCACACGGATAGATTTGGATATAAAGTCTACATTACTGATCATGGATACGATGATTTGGAAAGAATTGACTCTGCAGAGTTTGTACTTAACCACAGCCAACGGATTTCAGTAGTCACGGGGACTAGTTCCGTCTACGGTGTTCTGGAAGGAACACGTCTAACCAGTACACACCCAATTTAACCATCCGAAGCCAGGGATCACCCTCGGCAACATTCAAGAAAAACCTTGAGTCGGGGAGGCTACAACCTCGCGTAGCATGGGATCAAATTTCTATACGCGCGCTATAAGGGGTGCCCCCCCTCTCGGTCCCAACCGGAAACACCCATGCCCCCTGACCGAATGACTGGCTTTAATCCTGGGCCAAGGTACCATCATCCCGGCCTCTCTGTTTGGTGTGTACACGGAAAGAGGTTACCAACTTACTAAACCGTATCCTGGCAATGAGACATGTGGTAGCACGGAAAGGGGAAGGGACGATAACACGGCTCCAACCATGTTAACGTCGGAAAAGTCGGATGACACAAGGCTGGCATGCTACAACAGTACCACCTTGCTGCCCTTCATGTCACCACATGATTAGGCCACCTCTCATCAGAGGTCATCGCAACTTTGGAACATGCGGGAAAAGATCGATAACGTGGCTCCAACCACGTTAACGTCGAAGAGAGTCGGATGACGCAAGGCTGGCATGCTACAACAGTACCACCTTGCTGCCCTTCATGTCACTACATGATTAGGCCACCTCTCATCAGAGGTCATCGCAACTTCGGAACAACCGGGTCGTTGCCTTACAAGCAACGAGGTATTTATCGACACTCACATGCCACGCACAAACTTTCACATGAACATGCAAAACATCTGCCATATCAAATGTTCAAACATGCTTGCCTGGTTCGGAGAAGTCGGAGTCTAGCTCGGCGAAGTTCGCGGCTCCGTCGCCTCTCCCGGAACCTACGACAATCACGAAACGGGTTCTAACGTGAAAAACCAACACATGCATAGAAACTTTTCCAAATATTTTTCAAATAAATCCCATAAAAAACTAGACAAAATTTTAAGAATGTCAGAAAAAGAATCACTCAAAAATACCTTTTTATTAAAAAGTTATAAAGGTTTCTGTCCAGGGACCTTTCTGTAATGAAACAGAAAAGTTCCAGGGTTTTAACTGAGAAAACAGAAAACGCTTCGGCTGGGAATGCGCAAGCGCAAAGGGGAAAACGTATTTTGCCCGAGGCGCCAAAAAAAACGGTTCGGGGAAAATAAAACAGAGGCTGACACGCGGGGCCCGCATGTCAGGTTTGAAAAGGCTCGCCGGCGCCCGAAGACGGCGATGGACGCCAGCGTCGAACCACGGCGAGTTAGGAGAAACGGAGGGTACCAAGAGCTTCAGTGTCTTCTTCCGCGTCGGTGGGTGGTGGACTCGTCCAATGGGGAGCACCACAACGACGGCGACACTTTCTCCGACGGACGGCGGTTCGGGTGAGGATGGGGAACTCCGGTGGAGGGCTGCAAGCTTCAAATTGAAGTGCGGGTCAGAACGAGGGATGCAAGGTGAGGCTACTGGCACGAGAATGGAGGCTGCAGAGCACACACGGGGGCGAATCGGGCTGGATCCCGTGGCGGGTCGCGGCGGCCGGAGTCGAGGAAGGAGACCTCCTCGGGGCTCTTCCAGTGGCTAGGCGTGCTCTAGAGGAAGTGCAGGGCTGGTGGGTGCTCGAGTTGAAGCTCGGGACCTCTATTTATAGGCAGATCGACGGGGTGGCCGTGAACGGAGAATCTCCGGCGAGCGATTACGGCGGAGCAGTGGGTTGGCAGAGGGTTTGAGCGGTCGGGCAGCATCGGTGGATGTTACGGGACTCGTTTTGCAGCTAAACGGAGCTGGCCCTGGCGTAATGGCGTCTGCCCACGGTGAGGTGACCGCACGGGCTCAACGGCGGCAGAGAGCGTGCTCCGCGCCCTGCGGTTCACGACGAGAGCGGCAGCGCATTCGGGGGAGTGGAAGGCCACGCGGCGGGCTCCGGTGGTTTGGGCGGCGCTGGGTGGCGTCGTCGGCGCGTGTCTCCCGCTGGAGCCCGCAAAGCCGCCGCCGGCGTCGGTCACAGGGCGGCGCACCTTCTACTGCTCGTCACCGACGCCCGCAAGATGCCAGGCACTCGTGCGGTGCAGGAACAAGAGGGCGAGGACGAGGAGCAAGGCGACGCGATGGCACTGGCGAGATCGATGCCCGTCTCTGAAGAAAACGACAGTGAGCACTGACTGAACTCTGAAGTTAACTGAACTTGACAGTGACCATGCACTGCAGGTGTTCGACACAAGGATTTGGTAAAGAGATAAATTTTTCTGGAGCTGTAACTTGGTGAGACGATCACTCAAAGCACCCAGGGGCTGCCTGAATTTACTTGGAATTTTTGGAGAAGGTTTTGAATGAATTTCACCAAATTTGGCAAATCTGGTCCAAACTTGCAGCTGATGTAGTTTGAAAATTTTGAACTGGAGACCAGTGGATCTTCATGGTTCTAGGTTGAGGGTTCAAAGGACTAGGAGGGGAAAGAAGTTTGGGGCCAAAAATCAAAACAGAAAAAGGGGTTCCTTTGTAAATCTCCAAGAGGTAGAATAGAAGGCAGAAAATATTTGAATGAAATTTGAATGGAAATAAATACATGGGGAGGTTCAACTTGCTGGATTTGATGCAAATCATGATCCAGAGGTGAGGGAAGGGTTAGGAGAGAGGATTTGCACTTATGTCATGGCAAGAAGGAATAGTTGAAAGTGGCAAAGTACTTTCCAAAAGCCATAGTGCAAATTCAAGAAAAGGTTTTCAAAAGTTATTCTCTCAAATGAAAAACATTTTGTCTTGAGCCCAAATGAAGAGCAAGAACTCCCCAGGTCAAAGGCAGATCTTGGGTGAATTCAAATAAAATTTTTGCCATAAAGAAAAATATTTGAGAGTGAGAGTTCTCTTGAAGAAAATTTTTAAATCACTCCCTTCAAGTCAAATAAAATCTTTTTGAAAAATTCAATAGAAACTTGGGTGTCACACGAACTGTCAAGGGGGTCCCATAAATCACCCGACCGCGTAAGGAACGCAAACTCAAGGAACATAATCCCCGTATAACAGAAACTAGGGCACAGATTTAAAGATACAAAAATTACAAATCTCCAAGTTCTGATAAGAACCAGTAGATAACAGCGACTAGCCCTCTTCCAATAGAGATTTGGGCATCAAGATGACCTCTAATGAACATGGTGCAATTGAACCAAATGTAGAGGATCGCGAGACGAACAATTTTACATATTACACGCGCGAATCGGAGCTACATGCGAGGAGTTATGCAACTATGAACAGAGGCATATGCTGTTAAAATTCAATGACTTAGCAAAACGGGGGGGGGGGTCTCGGGTCAACCTCGCGTTGACCCCGATTGGATCTGGCCGGAGAGGGCGCTCAAGCTCCGCCGGAGGAGGAGATGCGGCCGACGATGGCGCCGACGCTGGAGGAGGAGAGGAGGCCGGAGGGCACGGCGGTGGAGGAGGCGCCGACGGCGAGGAGGCACGGCTCCGGGCGGCGCGAC
>NC_057799.1:439029215-439161699 GCF_018294505.1 Triticum aestivum
TGGTGGCTCGCCACTGGCTCGGGGCGGCGGCGCGGATGTCCGGCGGGCGCTGGACGCGTCCGCCCGCGGTGAGGGGATTTTTAGGGTTTCGGGGACTGCGAATGTTATTTCGGGATGCTCACATATTTATAGGTAGAGGGAGCTAGGAGGCTCCAAATGAGGTGCGGTTTTCGCCCACACGATCGTGATCGAACGACCTAGAGCATGGAAGAGAGTTTGGTGGTTTTGGGCTAGTTTTTGAGAGGGTTTTTGCTAGACACTCAAATGGACATTGCGGATGCCCGGTTAACCGTTGGAGTACCAAACGACCTCCAATGGAACGAAACTTGACCGGTGGTCTCCGGGTGGTATATTAAGGCCACTTGACAAGCCTCGGTCCATTCCGAGAAAGTTTGACACCCGCACACGAAAGATAACAAGAGGGGTGCACCGGAGGAGATAGGAGCGCCGGATTGGAAAACGGACAACGGGGAAAATGCTCGGATGCATGAGACGAACACGTATGCAAATACAATGCACATGATGACATGATATGAAAATGCATGACATGACAAAATGCAAAACGAAAGACAAAACCCGACCACGGAGGGAATATCATAACACATAGCCAAAAATGGCAAGAGTCGGAGTTACAAATATGGCAAGGTACATCCGGGGTGTTACATAACTCCAAATTGAAAATAATTTTGAAGGGACTTTAAATTTGATTCTTTTAAACTCCCAACTCATATTTCATATGATTTGAAGAAGTCATTTTTATTCTCTCATGAAAATCATTGAGTTGCATAAAGTTTCTGAATTGGAAATATTTAGGGAGAAAATAATTAAAACCAAAATGATCCTCTTTTCAAATTTGAGAAAATTCAAATATGAAAAAAATGAAATCCCCAACTCTCTTCATGGGTCCTTGAGTTGCTTAGAAATTCTAGGATCACAAACGAAATGCAGATAAAATATGATATGCATATGTTGACCTATCTATAACATTCCAAATTGAAAGTTTGGGATGTTACATTCGGTGTAGCTTGAAAGCGGGCACACATGCAAACACTAAGCATAATATCTGGCCTAGATGCACATAAATACAATAAAGAACCAATCATGGAGCGGTATACCTTTTGATCGAAGTCAATACCATTTTCATCAGTGCATAGATGGCTATTTGTGGGCATAGGGACTTTAATGCCTTTGCAGGCTTGCATGCCAAATTTCCTCAATACATCCTTGAGGTATTTCTCCTGAGATATGAATATGCCATTGCGCTATTGACGAATTTGAAGACCTAAGAAGAATTTCAATTCTCCCATCATTGACATTTCATATTACTATAACCAAAGTCGTCAGTGTAACGTTGGTCAGTACAACCAAAGATAATATCATCAACATATATTTGGCACACAAATAATTCATCATCATAGGTTTTGGTGAAAAGAGTTGGGTCAAGTGAACCGGGTTTGGAGCCTTTCTTCATGTGGAATTCCTTCAAAGTATCATACCACGCCCGAGGGGCTTGCTTGACGCCATAGAGGGCCTTGTTGAGTTTGAAGACTTTGTCAGGATGCTTTGGATCCTCAAAACCTAGGGGTTGAGCAACATATACTTCTTCTTCAAGCTTACCATTGAGGAATGCACTTTTCACATCCATTTGATATAAGAAGATATTATGATGGTTAGCATAAGCAAGTAATATGCTAATAGCCTCAAGTCTAGCAACAGGTGCAAAAGTTTCATCGAAATCAATTCTTTCAACCTGTGTGTAGCCTTGAGCTACAAGTCGTGCCTTATTCCTCACCACAAGGACATTTTCATCTTTATTGTTGCGGTAGATCCACTTTGTGCCGATGATATTGTGCTTGCGAGGGTCTGGTCGCTTGACAAGTTCCTAGACATTGTTGAGCTCGAACTGATGTAATTCTTCTTGCATAGTTTGAATCCACTCAGGCTCCAGAAATGCTTCATCTACCTTAGTGGGCTCTGTGATAGAGACGAAAGCAAAGTGCCCACAAAAGTTAGACAAATGTGAAGCTTTTGAGCGTGTGAGAGGACCTGGTGCATTGATGTCGCTGATGATTTTCTCAATCTGCACTTCATTTGTAACTCGAGGATGAGCCGGTTGGCGACGAGGAATTGGATAAACATTTTCTTCAGAGCCATTTTCCTCAGGTGCACCAGCATGATGTTCTTCACGTTTTGAAATAACTTCTTCAGCAGATTCTTTGGTAGGAATGACATCCTCAGTAGCCTTGAACTTGATGGTTTCCTCAGGAGACTGTTCATCTAGCACAGGAGGTTGGTGCTCTCTATGTGAGCCATTAGTTTGATCGAACCGCGCATCTACAGTTTCAACAACCTTGTGGTGAACGGTGTTGAAGACTGTGTAGGTGTGCGAGTCCTTTCCGTAACCAAGCATAAAACCTTCATGTGCTTCCGGTGCAAATTTAGAATTGTGATGAGGATCTCAAATACAACATTTAGCACCGAAGACTTTGAAATAACTCACATTGGGTTTCTTGTCAGTGAGGAGTTCATATGCAGTCTTCTTGAAGAATTTGTGAAGATATACCCTGTTGATGATGTGGCACGCAGTATCAATTGCCTCAGTCCAGAAATGACGAGGTGTCTTGTATTCATCAAGCATAGTGCGAGCCATCTCAACAAGAGTCCTGTTCTTGCGCTCCACAACGCCATTCGGCTGAGGAGTATAAGGAGCAGATAACTCATGAGTAATACCAAGTTCATCAAGATAGTCATCAAGACTAGTATTCTTGAACTCAGTTCCATTGTCACTTCTGATGTGCTTGATCTTCACACCAAAGTTGGTTGAAGCCCTCGAGGAAAATCGTTTGAAGACTTCCTGCACTTCATGTTTGTAAGTGACGATATGTACCCATGTGTAACGAGAGTAATCATCAACAATAACAAAGCCATATAGAGATGCTTCATTGGTGAATGCAGAATAATGGTTAGGACCAAAGAGATCCATGTGAAGCAATTCAAATGGTCGAGTGGTAGTCATGATTGTCTTTGCTGGATGCTTGGCCTTGGTCATCTTTCCAGCTTCACATGCTCCGCACAAGTGATCCTTGAGGGATTTGACATTCTCAATGCCAATGACATGCTTCTTCTTCGCGAGCGTGTGCAAGTTCCTCATGCCAGCATGACCAAGTCGTTGATGCCATAGCCAGCCTTTTGAAGCTTTTGCAAGTAGACATATAGCTGGTTGTGGTCCTGTAGAGAAATCAACAATATACAAATCTCCTCTCCTAAAGCCTTCGAAGACTTTGGAATGGTCAGCTTCCATGATCACAACACAACAATACTTGCCAGAGATAACAACCATATCACGATCACAAAGCATTGAGACTGACATGAGGTTGAATCCTAAGGACTCGACAAGCATGACTTTGTCCATGTGTCGATCCTTTGAGATCGCAACCTTACCTAGACCCAATACCTTGCTTTTTTCCTTTGTCAGCGTAGGTGATATGCTTCAGATGCGATGGAGATAAGGGAGCATCCATCAATAGATTCTTGTCACCAGTCATGTGATTTGTACATCCACTATCGAGGACCCACTCAGTGTGTTGGTGTACAAAAGTAAGGGTCCTATTTTGTACCCCTTTACTTGTGCGCGGGCAGTTAGAGCCGCGCCTACGGCCACACTTAGCGGGGCAGAGGAAGGAAACAAAGTACAAGACTACCAGAGCAGCGCTCAAGACCTGAAGCATGAGGAGCAAAAGGGCGAGGTGAACTCCCCCGGCAAGGCCCTTGCCGGAGCGACCTTCACGGCCCCGGCAAGAGGCTTGCCGGGGCAACTTGCCAAACACCAACAAGACCGCCACCCTTGAGCATGAGAATTTCGACGCCATCAACCACATTGGAATCAAGGCTCGGGAGGCGACTCCATGGTGGCATGCAGATCTTTGTGAGCACAAAAGGCCTACGAGGCCTAGATGAGAACCAAAAGACAAGAAAACAGTGAGGCTCCTTGCCGAGGATGCCCACAAGGCTAGGGCAAGGCTCCTTGACGAGGACGCCCACGAGGCCTCGGCAAGGCTCCTGCCGAAGATACCCACAAGGCCCAGGCAAGCCTCTTGCCGGGGGCACCCACAAGGCCCCGGCAAGACTCTTGCCGGGGGCGCCCGCAAGGCCCCGGCAAGACTCTTGCCGGGGGCGCCCGCAAGGCCCCGGCAAGACCCTTGCCGGGAACATCAGCCAGACCGCGGCAAGGCCTTGCCGCCCCGTCGCCGCCCCAACTCATCGGCCGACCCACCAACTAAGCAGGTACCCACGTGGCGGTACGTGACTCCTAAGCCAACTGGTCAAGCACCTACGTGGTGGCAAGCAGATCTTCGTGAAGACACATCCACCGCACATGCTCAACAGCCTGCCAGCCTACATGGTGTTGCATGCCTCGTTGGCCTGGACGCGTGTCGGAGCAAGGCGAAGTGGCGACGGACGGGACGGGCCTCGTTACCGTCCCCGATAAAGCAAAAGGACACCTAAGTAGCGCATTTAATGCATTTTGTCCTGTGATGTCAGGCGATAAGCTCGACTACTGTACAACTTTGCACCTCCTGTGTGCCATTGTGGCAGCCCCTTCGACTATAAAAGGAGGCCCGCGACATACTGGGAAAGGATTCAGACTTTTTGGACCCTGCATGCTTTGTAGCTAGTCCAAGAACACCAGATCAACACAACTTAGCAGGAGTAGGGTATTACACATCACTTGCGGCCCGAACCTAGATAAATTCCCCGTGTTGGCCTCTTAATCCCGCTCTTGGCATAGCCCCGCGCCCGCCGACCGTAGGAGGGATTCCCTGTGATCCCATAGGTGTCGTTTCCACCGACACAGTGGCTTTGGGTTGGTCATCCTTGGCACCCTTTGCCATGAAGCAATAGGTGGGAGCGTAGTCATCATCGTCGTCATCAGCCTTGTTGTGGAAGCCATTTTCTTTAGTGTTGAAGATGGACTTGCTGGTAAACGCAATAGCGAGGGCTAGGCTCGCCACACCAGATTCTGACTCCTCAGATGCCTCCTCTTCCTCATGTTCCTCAGATTCAGCTTCAGAGTCCATTTCCTTGCCAATGAATGCCCGAGCCTTCTTAGAGCTGCTCTTCTTGTGAGATGAAGACTTCGAGGATTTTGACGATGAAGACTTTGAAGATGTCTTCTTCTTCTTTGAGTCATCAGAACTGTAATCCTTGTATTTCTTCTTCTTTGATTCCTTTTCCCACTGAGGACAGTCTTCAATGTAGTGACCAGGTTTCTTGCACTTGTGGCACAGTCTCTTCTTGTAGTCACGGGATGAGGAATCATCACTTCTTAAAGGTTTTCCAAAGTGACCACGTCTTGAGAACTTCTGGAATTTCTTCACGAGCATTGCTAGCTCCTGGCTCAGTTCTTCGGGATCACCAAGGCTGCTACCACAATTTTCACCTTCAGATTCAGACACTGCCTTGGCCTTCAGAGCGCATGATCTACCATAGCTTGGTCCACAGAGATCTCTCTTTTCAGCAAGCTAAAACTCATGAGTGTTTAGCCTCTCGAGGATATCAGCGGGATCAAGTGACTTATAGTCTCCACATTCTTGTACCATCAATGCCAGAGTATCAAATGAAGAATCAAGCGATGTTAGCAATTTCTTCACCACCTCATGGTCAGTGAAGTCAGTGGCACCAAGTGCTTGAAGCTCATTTGAGATGTCAGTGAGGCGATCGAAGGTTTGCTGAACATTTTCATTGTCGAGTCTTTTGAAGCGGTTGAAGAGATTGCGAAGACCGTCAACTCGAGAGTCACGCTGTGTTGAGACTCCTTCATTGACCTTGGACAGCCTATCCCAGATAAGCTTAGCTATCTCCAAAGCACTCACTCTACCATACTGCCCTTTTCTCAGATGGCCACATATGATATTCTTCGCTTGAGAGTCGAGTTGCTTGAATCTCTTCATGTCAATAGCGTTGATAGTAGGAGTGACAGAGGGGACACCATTCTCCACAACATAACAGAGATCGTTATCAATTGCCTCAAGATGCATTCGCATCTTATTCTTCGAGTAGGGGTAGTCCATCCCATCGAAGGTTGGACACCCAGCAGAGACCTTGATCATACCTGCGGTCGACATAACTAAAACTCCAGGCGGTTAAACCAAAATCACATAGAACAAGGGAGTACCTTGCTCTGATACAAATTGAAAGTGCATTAAGTCGACTAGAGGGGGTGAATAGGCGATTTTTTATGAGTTCTTCACTAAGGAATTTCAGGGTGAGGAAATTCCTAAGCGAAGAACTACTTGCAGCAGAATAAGTACTCAGAAGCAGTCATAACATAACATAAGCATAGACATCATGATGAAATGAAAAGAAACACAGAGTACAGAAAGCGTAAGCATAGGATAAAACAGGATGAAGACAAACAGACTAAAGAAATTGAATTGAGGAAATTGAGAAAGTCTTCAGTGAAAGTCTTCAAACAGATATGAACAAGCACACAACACAGTAATGAGGAAATAGAAGGGTTGAGGAAACAGAATCAGTTAGCTCGGTGAAGACAATGATTTGGTAGACCAGTTCCATCTGCTGTGACAGTTGTACGTCTGGTTGGAGCGGCTAGGTATTTAAACCTGAGGACACAAAGTCCCGGACACACAGTCCTCAACGTATTCTCCTTGAGCTAAGGTCACATAGACCTCGCCCAATCAGTCGTGGTAAGTCTTTAGGTGACTTCCAAATCTTCACAAACTCGGTCACTCGGCGATCCACAATTTCCTCTTGGATGCTCTAGACCATGATGCCTAGCCGTCTGGAAGATGCACATTCTTCAAAGGTAACAAGCGTCAGATCCACTCAGGAACAATTTCTTCAGTGATGCTCAATCACTTTGGGTTTGTAGGTGTTTGGGTTTGGGTTTTCCTCACTTGATGATTTTCGCTCAAAGTCCTTGGAGGATGGGATGCTCTTAATGACAAGTGTCAGTTTCTCTCGGAGCAGCCAACCAGCTAGTGCTTGTAGGGGGCGGCTATTTATAGCCTAGGGAGCTGCCCGACATGATAAGACATAAATGCCCTTCAATGATATGACCGTTAGGTGGGTAGATATTTTGGGACAGCTGGCGCGTAGCACAGCAACGGTCGGAAATTTGAGGCTCAAATTCCGCAGGGCTATCATGATCCTCACTTTTATGCAATCCGCAATGGCGAATTCCTAACTCCTCAGTCAGAACAAATTCCTCAGAGACTAGAAGAACTTCCTCTCTGTCACTGAAGAAATTGACTGAACTGTATGAGATTTCCAATGGCTTCACTCGAAGGAATTGGTAGGTGTAGGATTTTGAGATGAGCATCACTTGGAAACTTTTCCTTAGATTTTCCTTGACCCCCTTTAACAGCACGGTGTTTCCTATGACTCAAGAAAGAGAAAATGGAACTACGAAAACAAAAGTCTTCATGCTTCATGGTCCTCGTATGAATATCAAGTCTTCATGGTCACACCAATTTCTTCACTTTCAAAGTCTTCAGAAAGTCTTCAGAAATCCAAAGTCTTCAGTCGAAGACATTCATTTTTAGAGGTCGACTTTCTCTGTAAATTTCAAACTCCTCATAGACTGATAGACCTGTATACACTCACAAACGCATTAGTCTCTTAACCTATAAGTCTTCAATACACCAAAATCACTAAGGGGCACTAGATGCACTTACATCATGCCTGTGTCGAGAGGTATTAGACCTCTGACAAATACTTTGCCTACAAGATGGAGAAGAATAGCTCAACCAGTGAGCATGTGCTTAGAATGTCTGAGTACTACAATCGCTTGAATCAAGTGGGAGTTAATCTTCCAGATAACATAGTGATTGACAGAGTTCTCTAGTCACTATCACCAAGTTACTAGAACTTCATGATGAACTATAATATGCAAGGGATGACGAAAACGATTCCTGAGCTCTTTGCGATGTTGTAGTCGGCGAAGGTAGAAATCAAGAAAGAGCATCAAGTGTTGATGGTTAACAAGACCACTAGTTTCAAGAAAAAGGGCAAAGGGAAAGAAAGGGAACTTCAAGTAGAATGGCAAGCAAGTTGCCACTCACGTGTAGAAGCCCAAAGCTGAACCCAAGCCTGAAATTGAGTGCTTCTACTGCAAAGGAAATGGTCACTGGAAGTGGAACTGCCCTAGATACTTTGCGGATAAGAAGGATGGAAAAGTGAACAAAGCTATTTTGGTATACATGTTATTGATGTGTAATTTACTAGTGTTTATAACAACCCCTCGGTATTTGATACTGGTTCGGTTGCTAAGAGTAGTAACTCGAAACAGGAGTTGCAAAATAAACAGAGACTAGTTAAGGGCGAGGTGATGATGTGAGTTGGAAGTGATTCCAAGGTTGATAACATCACCATCGCACACTCCCTTTACCTTCGGAATTAGTGTTGAACTAATATAAATGTTATTTGGTGTTTGCGTTAAGCATGAATATGATTGGATCGTGTTTATTGCAATATGGTTATTCATTTAAGTCAAAGAATAATTGTGGTTCTATTTACATGAATAAAACCTTCTATGGTCATACACTCAATATAAATGGTTTATTGAATCTCGATCGTAGTGATACAGATATTCATAATATTGAAGCCAAAAGATGCAAAGTTAATAATGATAGTGCAACTTATATGTGGCACTGCCGTTTAGGTCATATTGGTGTAAAGCGCATGAAGAAACTCCATGCTGATGGACTTTTGGAATCACTTGATTATGAATCACTTGCTGCTTGCGAACCCTGCCTCATGGGCAAGATGACTAAGCCTCTGTTCTCCGGAACAATGGAGCGAGCAACTGACTTATTGGAAATAATACATACTGATGTATTCGGTCCGATGAGTGTTGAGGCTCGCGGCAGGGTATCGTTATTTTTTGACCTTCACAGATGATTTGAGCAGATATGAGTATATCTACTTCATGAAACATAAGTCTGAAACATTTGAAAAGTTCAAAGAATTTCAGAGTGAAGTGGAAAATCATCGTAACAAGAAAATAAAGTTTCTACGATCTGATCGTGGAGGTGAATATTTGAGTTATGAGTTTGGTCTTCATTTGAAACAATGTGGAATAGTTTCGCAACTCACGCCACCTGGAACACCACAGCGTAATGGTCTGTCCGAACATCGTAACCATACTTTATTAGATATGGTGCGATCTATGATGTCTCTTACCGATTTACCACTATCGTTTTGGGTTGTGCATTAGAGACAGTTGCATTCACGTTAAATAGGGCACCATCTAAATCCGTTGAGACGACACCGTATGAACTGTGGTTTAGCAAGAAACCTTAGCTGTCATTTCTTAAAGTTTGGGGCTGCGATGCTTATGTGAAAAAGCTTCAACCTGATAAGCTCGAACCCAAATCGGAGAAATGTATCTTCATAGGATACCCAAAGGAAACTGTTGGGTACATCTTCTATCACAGATCCGAAGGTAAAATATTTGTTACTAAGAATGGATCCTTTCTAGAGAAGGAGTTTCTCTCGAAAGAAGTAAGTGGGAGGAAAGTAGAACTTGATGAGGTAATTGTACCTTCTCCCGAATTGGAAAGTAGTACATCACAAAAGTCAGTTTCAATGATTTCTACACCAATTAGTTAGGAAGCTAATGATGTTGATCATGAAACTTCTGATCAAGTTACTACTGAACCTCGTAGGTCAACCGGAGTAAGATCCGCACCAGAGTGGTACGGTAATCCTATTCTGGAGGTCATGTTACATGATCATGACGAACCTACGAACTATGAGGAAGCGATGATGAGCCCAGTTTCTGCGAAATGGCTTGAGGCCATGAAATCTGAGATGGGATCCATGTATGAGAACAAAGTATGGACTTTGGTTGACTTGCCCGATGATCGGCAAGCCATAGAGAATAATTGGATCTTCAAGAAGAAGACTGCCGCTAACGGTAATGTTACTGTCTACAAAGCTTGACTTGTTGCGAAAGGTTTTTGACAAGTTCAAGGAGTTGACTACGATGATACGTTCTCACCCGTAGCGATGCTTAAGTCCGTCCGAATCTTGTTAGCAATTGCCGCATTTTACGATTATGAAATTTGGCAAATGGATGTCAAAACTTCATTCCTGAATAGATTTCTGGAAGAAGAGTTGTATATGATGAAACCAGAAGGTTTTGTCGATCCAAGGGATGCTAACAAAGTGTGCGAGCTCCAGCGATCCATTTATGGACTGGTGCAAGCATCTCGAAGTTTGAATAAATGTTTTGATAGTGTGATCAAAGCATATGGTTTTATACAGACTTTTGGAGAAGCCTGTATTTACAAGAAAGTGAGTGGGAGCTCTGTAGCATTTCTAATATTATATGTGGATGACATATTTTTGATTGGAAATGATATAGAATTTCTGGATAGCATAAAAGGATACTTGAATAAAAGTTTTTCTATGAAAGACCTCGATGAAGCTGCTTATATATTGGGCATCAAGATCTATAGAGATAGATCAACACGCTTAATTGGACTTTCACAAAGCACATATGTTGATAAAGTTTTGAAGAAGTTCAAAATGGATCAAGCAAACAAAGGGTTCTTGCCTATGTTACAAGGTGTGGAGTTGAGTCAGACTCAATGCCCGACCACTACAGAAGATAGAGAGAAAATGAAAGTCATTCCCTATGCTTCAGCCATAAGTTCTATCATGTATGCAATGCTGTGTACCAGACCTGACGTGTGCCTTGCTATCAATTTAGCAGGGAGGTACCAAAGTAATCCAGGAGTGGATCACTGGACAGCGGTCAAGAACATCCTGAAATACCTCAAGAGGACTAAGGATATGTTTCTCGTTTATGGAGGTGACAAAGAGCTCATCATAAATGGTTACGTCGATGCAAGCTTTGACACTGATCCGGATGACTCTAAGTCTTAATCTGGATACATATTGAAACTGGGAGAAATTAGCTAGAGTAGGTCCGTGCAGAGCATTGTAGACATACAAATTTGCAAAATACATACGGATCTGAATATGGCAGACCCGTTGACTAAACCTCTCTCACAAGAACAACATGATCACACCTTAGTACTCTTTGGGGGTTAATCACATAGCGATGTGAACTAGATTGTTGACTCTAGTAAACCCTTTGGGTGTTAGTCACATGGCGATGTGGACTAATCACATAAAGATGTGAACTATTGGTGTTAAATCACATGACGATGTGAACTATATTATTGACTCTAGTGCAAGTGGGAGACTAAAGGAAATATGCCCTAGAGGAAATAATAAAGTTGTTATTTATATTTCCTTATATCATGATAAATGTTTATTATTCATGCTAGAATTGTATTAACCGGAAACTTAGTACATGTGTGAATACATAGACAAACAGAGTGTCACTAGTATGCCTGTACTTGACTAGCCCGTTAATCAAAGATGGTTAAGTTTCCAAGCCATTGACATGAGTTGTCATTTGATGAATGGGATCACATCATTAGAGAATGATGTGATTGACAAGACCCATCCGTTAGCTTAGCACTATGATCGTTTAGTTTGTTGCTATTGCTTTCTTCATAACATTATACATGTTCCTATGACTATAAGATTATGCAACTCCCGCATACCGGAGGAACACTTAGTGTGCTATCAAACGTCACAACGTAACTGGGTGATTATAAAGATGCTCTATAGGTGTCTCCGATGGTGTTTGTTGAGTTGGCGTAGATCGAGATTACGATTTGTCACTCCTATTGTCAGAGTGGTATCTCTGGGCCCTCTCGGTAGTGCACATCACTATAAGCCTTGCAAGCAATGTGACTAATGAGTTAGTTCCGGGATGATGCATTATGAAACGAGTAAAGAGACTTGCCGGTAACGAGATTGAACTAGGTATGATGATACTGACGATCGAATCTCGGGCAAGTAACTTACCGATGAGAAAGGGAACAATGTATGTTGTTATGCGGTTTGACCGACAAAGATCTTCGTAGAATATGTAGGAACCAATATGAGCATCCAGGTTCCGCTATTGGTTATTGACCGGAGATGAGTCTCGCTCATGTCTACGCACGCTTAACGTTCGATGACGATATGTATTACGAGTTTTGCGATTTGATGTACCAAAGGTTGTTTGGAGTCCCGGATGTGATCACGGACATGACGAGGAGTCTCGAAATGGTCAAGACATGAAGATTGATATATTGGAAGGTTATGTTTGGACACCGGAAAGGTTTCGGATGAGTTTGGGCATTTTCCGGAGTACCGGGGGGGGGGGGTTACCGGAACCCCCCGGGGAGCAAATGGGCCTTAATGGGCCATAGTGGAAGAGAGGAGGAGGCGGCAAGGTGTGGCGCGCGCCCCCTAGGCCCAGTCCGAATTGTGGTAGGGTTTGGGGGGGCCCTTTCCTTCTCCCCCTCTTCCTTTCCTTCCACCTCCTAGTTGGAGTAGGAAAGGGGGGAAACCTACTCCTAGTAGGAGTAGGAATCCCCCCTTGGGGCGCGCCCTAGGAGGCCGGCCCTCCCCCTCCTCCACTCCTTTATATATGGGGGAGGGGCACCCCATAGACACACAAGTTGAATTTAGCCATGTGCGGTGCCCCCCTCCACAGATTTCCACCTCGGTCATATTATCGTAGTGCTTAGGCGAAGCCCTGCGTCGGTAACTTCATCATCACCGTCACCACGCCGTCGTGCTGACGAAACTCTCCCTCGGCCTCAGCTGGATCTAGAGATTGAGGGACGTCACTGAGCTGAACGTGTGCTGATCGCGGAGGTGCCGTGCGTTCGGTACTTGATCGGTTGGATCGTGAAGACGTTCGACTACATCAACCGCCTTACTTAACGTTTCCGCTTTTGGTCTAGGAGGGTACGTGGACACACTCTCCCCGCTTTTTTTCTATACATCTCCCAGATAGATCTTGCGTGATCGTAGGATTTTTTTTGAAATACCGCATTCCCCAACAATTGAAATTATCATTGATCAAACTTGTGCACTTGGCTAGCGTTCACACTTCATAAATTATTTCTTTTATTATTTAACTACTCGAGGACGAGTAGGAATTAAGCTTGGGGATGCTGATACGTCTCCAACGTATCCATAGTTTATTAAGTATTCATGCTATTAATTTCTCATTCTTGGATGTTTTACAATCATTTATAGCAACTTTATATCATTTTTCTGGGACTAACCTATTGACCCAGTGCCAAGTGCCAGTTGTTGTTTTTTGCTTGTTTTTTACATCGCACAAAATCAATATCAAACGGAGTCCAAACACCACGAAACTTTTTGGACAACTTTATGGACCAGAACACCCAGGATGGGACAGAGCATCACCTGGGGGGTGCCCCGAGGGGGGCACAACCCACCAGGGCGTGCCTGGGGGCCCAGGCACGCCCAGGTGGGTTGTGCCCACCTCGGTGGCCTCCCGCACCCCCTCTTTATGCTATAAATTCACAAATATTCCGAAAACCCTCGGGGTTAACCTAGATCAGAAGTTCCGCCGCCGCAAGGCTTTGTAGCCATTGAAAACCAATCTAGACCATTTTCGGCACCCTGTCGGAGGGGGGAATCATCTCCGATGGCCATGTTCATCATCCCGGCGGCCACCACGATGAGGAGGGAGTAGTCCACCCTCAGGGCTGAGGGTTTGTACCAGTAGCTATGTGTTTAATATCTCTCTCTCTCTCTCGTGATCTATATCATGGGCTTTGTTAATATAGATGGATAATATGATGTTTGTCCCCTCTATACTCTTGTTGTGATGAATTGAGTTTTTCCCTTTGAGATTTTGTTGTTATCAGATTGAATACTTTTATGGATTTGAGAACACTTGATATATGTCTTGCAATTGAATACTCGTGGTGAGAATGGGGTATCGTATTGATGCACTTAATATATGTTTTGGCACTCAACTCGCGGATTCCCGAGGTGACATTGGGGTAATCTATGCATAGGGGTTGATGCACGTTCTTGTCTTTGTTTCTTCGGTAGAAATCTTGGGGCACTCTTTGAGGTTCTTTGTGTTGGATTGAATATTATGAATATTATGAATCTCAATTTGCTTTGGTGTTATTTTAGTACGAACTCTTGGTTAGATCGATCGGAAAGAATAGCTTCGTGTTGTTTTAGTACAAACTCTAGAGTAGATTGATCGGAAAGAATAGCTTTGAGGTGGTTTCGTACCCTACAAACAATTCCGCCTTATGTTCTCCGCTAGATAGGAACTTTGGAGTGATTCTTTGTTGCACTTTGAGGGGTGGTTATATGATCCAATTATATTAGCATTGTTGGGAGGTTGCACTAGCGAAAGTACGAACCCTAGGCCTCATTTTCAAGCATTGTAATACCGTTTTTGTGCCCGTTTACTATTTGCTATATTGCTGTTTTTATTTATTCAGATTATAAAAATATATTTCTAGCATCCATATTACACTTTCATCACCATCTCTTCACCGAACTAGTGCACCTATACAATTTGCCATTGTATTTGGTGTGTTGGGGACACAAGAGATTTCTTGTATTTGGTTGCAGGGTCGTTTGAGAGAGACCATCTTCATCCTACACCTCTCACGGATTGATAAACCTTAGGTCATCCACTTGAGGGAAAATTGCTACTGTCCTACAAAACTTTGTGCTTGGAGGCCCAGCACGTGTCTATAAGAATAAAGTTGTGTAGTAGACATCAGAGGTGTATCCATCCCACCAACGAAAACGACTTAGAGTTCCCAACACTTTCCATGCTAGATATATCATAGGCGGTTCCCAAACATAAAATAAAGTTTATTCCTTTTTCCACCATACTTTCACTTTCCATGGCTAACCGTATCCACGGGTGCCTTCCATACCAACAATTTACAAGGAATTTATTATTTCACAACATAAAGTAAATTCATTTTTCATTTCGGGACTGGGCATCCCTAGTACCTTTGCCTTACTCTTGTGCAATGACAAGTGAATAAACACTCATCGTGAGAATAACACATCTAGCATTGAAAATATTAGCCGCCCCTCACCGCTCCACGAGCGAAACGAACACACAAAAGAGAAGTTTATTTTGAAAATTAGACATGGCACATACAAATTTGCTTAGAAGCAAAAGAATAGCGCATATAGGTAGATATAGTGGACTCATGTGGAAAAACTGGTTAAAAGGTTTTTGGATGCACAAGTAGAGATCATACTTAGTGGAAAATGAAGGCTGGCAAAAGATTGAGAAGCGACCAACCAAGAAACAAATAATCTCATAAGCGAGAATTAAGCATAATTAACACCGAAGAATGCACCACAAGTAGGATATAATTTCATTGCATAATTATTGACTTTCGTGCTTTCATAGGGAATCACAAACCTTAACACGAATATTCTTACTAAAGCATAATTACTCATCAACATAACTCACATATCACATCATCATATCTCAAAACTATTACTAAGAATCAAGTTTATTTTGTCCAATGATCTTCATGAAAGTTTTTATTATATCCTTCTTGGATATCTATCACTTTTGCGACTAATTTTCATGTGTTGCTTTTGATAAGCTCAAACAAATATAAGTGAAGATCATGAGCATAAAGTTTCTTTCTCTCAAATTAATTTAAGTGAAGCAAGAGAGAATTTAAATCTAAGTGAAGCGAGAGAGCATTTCTTCACAAATACTAAAGCACACCGTGCTCAAAAAGATACAAGTGAAGTACTAGAGCAAGTCCATAGCTCATAAAAGATTTAAGTGAAGCAGAGAGAGCAATTCTAACAAGTCATGACATAATTTTGGCTCTCTCAAATAGGTGTGTCCAGCAAGGAATCGATACTTAAAACACAAAATAAAACAAGCAAAGACTCATATCATACAAGACGCTCCAAGCAAAACACATAGTATGTGACGAATAAAAATATAGCTTCGAGTAAAATACCGATGGTCATTAGAAGAAAGAGGGCATGCCACTCGGGGGCATCCCCGAGCTTAGTTGCTTGCTCTCTTTTGGATAATAGCAGGGGATGCCGGGGCATCCCCAAGCTTAGGATCTTGTTACTCCTTATTCCTTCATCCATTGTAAGATAACCCAGAACTTGAAAACATCAATCACACAAAACTAAACAAAAGCTTCATGAGATCCGTTAGTATAAGAAAATAAATCGCTACTATAAGTGATGTATCAAACCAATTCATATTTTGTTTTTGCATTATATCTATTGTATTCCAAGTTTTCTAGGGCAAAAACTCATCAAAGAAAACCATAGAGCCATTAAAATAAGCACACAACGCAAAGAAAACAGAATCTGTCAAAAACAGAACAGTCTGTAGCAATCTCGGTGTTTTGAATACTTCTGTAAAAAATTAGGATGACCTGAGCAATTTGTATATTGATCTACTACAAAAGGAATGGGTATTTTATCGCTCTCTGGTTAAAAATGACAATTATTTTCACAAGTGCAAAAGTTTCTGTTTTGTCAGCAAGATCAAACAACTATCACCCAAGAAGATCCTAAAGGCTTTACTTGGCAAAACACTAATTAAAACACACAAAAACAAAACCATAACAGTAGCATAATTGTGCTAACACTCAAAAACAGGAAGCAAAAATAAATTTTATTCATTGGGTTGCCTCCCAACAAGCGCTATAGTTTTACGCCCTTAGCTAGGCATAAAGCAAGGATCTAAGTTTTGTCATCTTTGTTTTGAGATCCATAAGATGCTCTCATGATTGATTCATAAGGTGGCCTAATTCTTGTTCTAGGGAAGTGTTCCATACCCTTCCTCAAAGGAAATTGGAACTTGATATTGCCTTCTTTCATATCAATCACGGCACCGATAGTGCGCAAAAATGGTCTACCAAGAATGATTGGACAAGACGGATTGCAATCAATATCAAGAACAATAAAATCTATGGGTACATAATTCCTATTTGCAAGAATAAGAACACCATTAATTCTTCCCATAGGCTTTTTAATAGTATAATCCGCCAAGTGCAAATTTAAAGAGCATGATTCAAGATCGGTAAGACCAAGCACATCACATAAAGATTTCAGAATGGTAGAAACACTAGCACCCAAGTCACACAAAGAAAAACACTCATAATTTTTAATATTAAATTTGATAGTAGGTTCCCATTCATCATGCAATTTTCTAGGAATTGAAACTTCTAATTCCAATTTTATTTCAAAAGCTTTCATCATAGCACCAACAATATATTTAGTAAAAGGTTTATTTTGTACATAAGCATGGGGTGAATTTATCATGGATTGCAACAAAGAAATACAATCAATCAAAGAGCAACTATCATAATTAAAGTCTTTGTAATCCAAAAGAGTGGGTACATCACTAGCTAAAGTTCTCACCTCTTCAAACCCACTTTCATAAATTTTCTCAAGAAGATTTTTACCCTCCGAATTATTGGGACGCCCTCTAGCTAAAGTTGACTCTTCTCCAGTCCCTTTTTCATCAATCTTAAATTTACTAAACAAGGCATCAATAGAAGAAACACAATTTTTTTTAAGATTTTCATCACTTTTGCGAAAGTAATCACTAGAAAACGCTTTTTCTAAAAATTCTCTTTTAGCCCTAAGCATAGCGGTTATTTTCTTACTTTCATCCATAGAAACATAAAGAGCTTTAATTGATTCATCAACCTTAGGCACACAAATTTTTATCTTGAGATTTTCCACATCATGAGAAAGTCTATCAACACTTCTAGACAAATCACCAATCTTACTCAACTTTTCTTCTATGGAAGTGTTGAAAACTTTTTGCGTGTTGATAAACTCTTTAATATTATTCTCAAGATCAGAGGTGTTCCTATTATTATTATAAGATTCATTTCCATAGGAATTACCATAATTATTAGAGGAATTACTAGAAAAAAGGCCTAGGATTAAAATTACCTCTATAAGCATTGTTGTTGAAATTATTTCGAGAAATAAAATTCACATCTATGGCATCATTATTTTGCTCAATCAAAGTAGACAAAGGCATATCATTAAAATCAATAGGAGCACTTCTACTAGCAACCAATTTGACAAGAGCATCAACTTTTTCACTCAAAGAAGAAATTTCTTCAACCAAATTAACTTTTTTACTAGTAGGAGCTCTTTCGGTATGCCATTGTGAATAGTTTGCCATAATGTTATCAAGCAATTTGGTGGCTTCACCCAAAGTAATTTCCATAAAAGTACCACCCGTGGCGGAATCTAAAAGATTACGAGAAACAAAATTCAATCCCGCATAAATTTTTTGTATGATCATGCAAAGATTTAACCCATGAGTTGGGAAATTCCTTAGCATCATTTTCATCCTTTCCCAAGATTGTGCAACATGCTCATGTTCAAGTTGCTTGAAATTCATGATCTGGGTTCTAAGGGAAATAATTTTTGGGCCGAAAATACTTAGTGATAAAAGCATCTTTGCACTTATTCCAAGAATCAATACTATTGCGAGGCAAAGAAGAGAACCAAATTTTTGCAGAATCATGCAAAGAAAACGGAAATAATTTCATCTTCACCACGTCATTGTCCACATCTTTTTTATTTTGCATATCTCACAATTTCATGAAGGTATTAAGATGGGACGCGACATCCTCATTAGGAGTACCGGAAAATTGATCTTTCATAACAAGATTCAACAAAGCAGTATTAATATCACAAGACTCCGCACTAGTGGCGGGAGGAGCAATCGGGGTGCTGATAAAATCATTGTTGTTGGTATTCGAGAAATCACACAACTTGGTGTTCTCTTGATTCATGATGGCTACACAACAAGATTGCACTCAAAAACAGATCCGGCAAGAAAACGGCGAACGGAAAAGAGGGCCGAATAAAACGGCAATTTTTTGTGAAGTGGGGGAGAGGAAAACGAGAGGCAAATGGAAAATAATGTAAATTACGAGGAGATGAGATTTGTGATTAGGAACCTGGTATATGTTGAAGATTCTCCCCGGCAATGGCGCCAGAAATTCCTTTTGATGTCGCTTGAAGCTACGTCGATATTTCCCCAAAGAGGAAGGGATGATGTAGCACAACGGTGGTAGGTATTTCCCTCAGTGATGAAACCAAGGTTATCGAACCAATAGTAGAACCAAGCAACAAAACGTAAACAACCCCTGCACACAAATAACAACCACTCGCAACCCGACGTATTAATGGGGTTGTCAATCCCTTTCGGGTAACAGCGCCAGAAATTGGTGCGCGGACGGGAGAAAGTTGTAATAGATTCAATAAATAGATCGCAAATAAAATAAAGTGCAGCAAAGTATTTTTGTATTCTTGGTTTAATAGACTGAAAATAAATGCAAAGAAAAAGTAGACCGCAAAGTCAAATATAAGAGAAAAAGACCCGGGGGCCGTAGGTTTCACTAGTGCCTTCTCTCGAGAAAAATAGCAAACGGTGGGTGAACAAATTACTATTGGGCAATTAATAGAACTTCAAATAATCATGATGATATCCAGGCAATGATCATTATATAGGCATCACGTCCAAGATTAGTAGACCGACTCCTGCTTGCATCTACTACTATTACTCCACACATCGACCGCTATCTAGCATGCATCTAGTGTATTAAGTTCATGGAGAAACGGAGTAATGCAACAAGAACGATGACATGATGTAGACAAGATCTATCTATGTAGAGATAGACCCCATCGTTTTATCCTTAGTAGCAACGATACATACGTGTCGGTTCCCCTTCTGTCACTGGGATCAAGCACCGTAAGATCGAACCCACTACAAAGCACCTCTTCCCATTGCAAGACAAATAGATCAAGTTGGCCAAACAAAACCCAAATATCAAAGAAGAAATACGAGGCTATAAGAGATCATGCATAAAAGAGATCAAAGAAACTCAAATACTTTCATGGATATAAAAAGATATAACTAATCATAAACTCAAAGTTCATCAGATCCCAACAGACACACTGCAAAAAGAGTTACATCATATGGATCTCCAAGAGACCATTGTATTGAGAATCAAACGAGAGAGAGGAAGCCATCTAGCTACTACTTACGGACCCGAAGGTCTACAAAGAACTACTCACGCATCACTGGAGAGGCACCAATGGAGGTGGTGAACCCCATCCGAGATGGTGTCTAGATTGGATCTGGTGGTTCTGGACTCTGCGGTGGCTGGATCAATATTTTGTCGACTCCCCTAGGGTTTTGGGAATATTGGGGTATTTATAGAGCAAAGAGGCGGTCCGGGGGGCACCCGAGGTGGGCACAACCCACCAGGGTGCGCCTGGGCCTCCTGGCGCGCCCTAGTGGGTTGTGCTCTCCTCGGAGCACCCCCAGGCATAGGCAGGGCCCATTAGGTGTCTTCTGGTCCATAAAAAATCTCCGTAAAGTTTCGTGTTGGACTCCGTTTGGTATTGATTTTCTGTGATGTAAAAAACATGCAAAAAACAGCAACTGGCACTTGGCACTATGTCAATAGGTTAGTACCAAAAAATGATATAAAATGACTATAGAATGATTATAAAACATCCAAGATTGATAATATAACAGCATGGAACAATCAAAAATTATACATACGTTGGAGACGTATCACCGCCAGCCCATGGCTAGCTTCCACTAAGAAAAAAGAGGAGTTCACCGTTGTTTCGGTGAGGTGGCTTTGGCTTCCTATGATAGCTCAACTTCTCAAGCAGTGACCCATGCGAAAGATGACCATTGGTGCTATCAGGCTAGGACATTAGAGAAGGAGGTCATCCTGAGGCGGTAGAGGAGGAGGTTGTCCCGATCCTGACAAAGCTCAATCAGGGGTTGTAGAGGACGCGGGTGACCTAGTGTCGGCGGAGTCCGAACAAGGGTAACAGAGGTACAAGCTCAGTTTCGTTGGTGAGAACGAGGACGGTAGAGGACGAGGGAGGCATGTTGACTAGCTCCGTCGTGGTGGCCCCATGACACAACGCGGGCTCCTCCCGATGGCACCATGGTTAGACGAAGAATGGGCATCGAGGCATGTGAGGACAAATCAATACGTCTATGGGTTGTTCCTTTGAGCAAACTGGTATGCTCGACTAGTTAGCAACGGCAATATCGTGTAAAGTTCATCAACTCTATCTCGTTCAACTTCTCATGACATGAAAATAGCAACTTCCACAACTCATTCGTGTTTTTATTGCAAAACACCTCTGACTTCTTGTTATCAACTCCAAGAGTTAGGATGCTCAGTCCAGCTCTGGGTGCAGAGTTGGCAGGAGCTGGAGCACTCCTGAATAGGTCCTTAGTTTTCAAAGAGACGATCTCTTAGAACAAGGAATTTGAGTTTTTTTCTCTAAATGTATTGCTTGGAAATATAAGAGGCGAGTGGTCATGCATGCATCTTACGCAACAACCGATCCCACATTATATAATGCATTGTTGTAACCAAGATGCACCACTACCGTGGAGAAGAGGAAGCGGCAAGAAGAGACTTGCCAATGTTAGATGAGTAAAAATTGCACCCTCCAACAGAGAGATGGTTTTAGTAGGAGTAAGGGGAGAAGGAGGCCAATGGTGCAACAATCATTATAGACCTACCAACAATCTTGGGAAAAATTATATACCCACCAACAATGGGGGTAGAGAAAAAAAAGAGAATGAAGAAAGAGGAAGTGTGGTGAGTGGTGTTGATAAGGTGATACTGAAGAAGGGTTGTTGCCTTTCCCAAAAGATAGGATGAAAATCGCACCATTCAGATGAAACTTGTTGGGAATCGTTGCATGGAAAAAGCAAAAAAATTCAACGCACACGCAATGATCTGTCCATGGAGATGCATAACAACGAGGAGGAGAGTGTGTCTACGTACCCTCGTAGACCGTAAGCAGAAGCGTTTCTCAACGCGGTTGATGTAGTCGAACTTCTTCGCGCTTCAACCGATCAAGTACCGAACGCACGACACCTCCATGTTCTGCACACGTTCAGCTTGGTGTCGTCCTCGCCATCTTGATCCAGCAAGCGGGGCGAGGTAGTAGATGAGTTCCGTCAGTATAACGGCATGGTGATGATGGTGGTGAAGCAATCCCGCAGGGCTTCGCCTAAGCACTACGATGATCTAGAACGGAGGAGTAAACTAGAGGCAGAGGGGTGCCGACACACTGTGTGGAATAAGGTGTGTATTGTGTGGCACCCCTCCCCACATATATATAGGTGTGGGAGGGGAGGAGACAGCCCCTAGGGCGCCCCAGTTGGGCCAGCGGCCACCCTAGGGTTTTCCTAGTGGTGCACCACCCTTCCATATAATGCACTTGGGAGAAGGAAAGGGGGAGGCGCCCCACTCCTTCCTTTCTCCCTTCCGGAGATATGGTAATAGGAGGTGGCGCCTGCCCCTTCCATCTTATTGGGTGTGGCTGCCCTAAAGGGGGTGCACCAGCGCACCAGCCCATGAGGGCTGGTGTGTTCCCCTCCACTTGGCCCACTAAGGCCCAATTTCTCCCGGTGCCTCCGGAACCCCTTCCGGTATTCCGATAACTTTCCGGTGCATCCCGAAACCATTCCGGAGACCAAAAAGTATCATCCTAAATATCAATCTTTACCTCCGGACCATTTCGGAGCTCCTCGTCATGTCTGTGATCTTATCTGGGACTCCGAACAACATTCGGTCACCGAACCACATAACTCATATAATACCAAATCGGCATCGAACGTTAAGCGTGCGGACCCTACGAGTTCAAGAACTATGTAGACATGACCGAGACACCTCTCCGGTCAATAACCAATAGCGGAACCTGGATGCCCATATTGTCTCCTACATATTCTACGAAGATCTTTATCGTCAAACCGTTATGACAACATACGTAATTCCCTTTGTCCATCGGTATGTTACTTGCCCGAGATTCGATCGTCGGTATCTTCATACCTAGTTCAATCTTGTTACCGGCAAGTCTCTTTACTCGTTGCGTAATACATCACCTCGTGACTAACTCCTTAGTTGTTTCCTTGCAAGCTTATGATGTGTATTACAGAGAGGGCCCAGAGATATCACACCGAACTCGGAGTGACAAATCCTAATCTCGATATATGCCAACTCAACAAACACCTTCGGAGATACCTGTAGAGCATCTTTATAATCACCCAGTTACGTTGTGACGTTTGATAGCACACAAGGCATTCCTCCGGTATGCGGGAGTTGCATAATCTCATAGTCAAAGGAATATGTATTTGACATGAAGAAAGCAATAGTAATAAAACTGAACGATCGTAATGCTAAGCTAACGGATGGGTCTTGTCCATCACATCATTCTCCTAATGATGTGGTCCCGTTATCAAATGACAAATCATGTCCATGGTTAGGAGACCTTAACCATCTTTGATCAACGAGCTAGTCTAGTAGAGGCTCACTAGTGACACGGTATTTTTTTATTTATCCACACATGTATTTAAGTTTTCGGTCAATACAATTCTAGCATGAATAGTAAACCTTTATCATGATTTAGGAAATATAAAAATAACCATTTCATTGCTTCTAGGGCATATTTCCATTAGTCTCCCATTTGCACTAGAGTAAATAATCTAGTTCACAATACCATTCAAATAAAATGAACAACCATTGTCCTTTAAATTGAATTCATAACCCTGACTCATCAAGCATGAGGCAGAAATAATGTTTCGACAAGTGCAGGAATGTAATAACAATTACTCAATTCCAAAATAAATCCAGAAGGAAGATGGAGTTGCATCGTGCCGACCTCCAACGCAGCAACTCTTGCTTTGTTGCCGACCCTGATGTCAATCTCCCCTTGTGCCACATGCCTAGTTCTTACCAGCCCCTGCATCGAGTTGCAAATATGAACAACCGATCCGGTATCAAATACCCAAGAGCTACTAGGTATGTCAGCAAGGTACATGTCTATAACATATGCAAGAAGTGTACCTTTGCCCGAAGAAGCATTTCCAGCCTTCTTGCCATGCATGCTCTGCAAGGCACTTGCTACAGTTCCTCTTCCAGTGATCGGTCTCGTTGCAATGATAGCAAATGGTCTTCGAGTCTGGTCCAAACTTGGGTGCAGCGGCGAAGGTTACGGTCTCCGTGCCCTTTGCCTTAGCCTTTTTCTTGGACCAACTCTTCTTCAACTTAGCCGATTTCTGCACCATCAACACTTGATGCATACCTTTCTTAATATCCTGCTCTGCCACTTTGAGCATTCCATGCAATTTAGTGAGCTTCTTATCCATGCCATGCATATGATAGTTCGAGATGAACGTCCCATAGCTAGGCGGAAGAGAACCCAGAACTGCATCAGTAGCCAGCTCATCCAAGAGCGGGAAGCCCAACCGATCCAAAGCTTGCACATATCTGATCATCTTGATCACATGTGGGCTCAGTGGATCACCTTCCTTCAGCTTGCAATCCGTCAAGGATCGCCAAACGTTGAACCTTTCAGTCCCAGCCTGTGTCTGAAACATGCTCTTGAAACTCTCGATCATATCGTAAGCCTCAACATTTTCGAAATGCTGTTGCAAATCGGGCTCCATACAAGCCAGCATCACACAGCTGATCTCCGTTGATTCATCAACGAGTTTCTGGTAGGCATTCTTAGTTGTGGCATTAGCATTATCGGCAGGTTCCTCTGGAAGTGGATCCTATAGAACATGTTCCTTTTTATCGTGCTTGAGAACAATTCTCAGATTTCTATACCAGGTGGTAAATTTTGTTCCATTCAGTTTATCCTTTTCCATAATTGATTTCAATGCAAAGTTGGGTTGAGCAGGTGGTGCCATTGATCTACAACAGAAAATATGCAATCACTAATGTGTTTATGTAGAGTAATTCAAGCCTGTCAGATATGGGGTTCCGGGAAAACCCTTAAGGTTCGAACTCTGCGGTGCGCGCGAAGTCTTTCCCTCCTACTGATCCACGCCCTAGCTCTCTAAGATCTTGCGGACGAACTCGACGAACTAACAACACGGAAAGACACAAGATTTATACTGGTTCAGGCCACCGTTGTGGTGTAATACCCTACTCCAGTGTGATGGTGGTGGATTGCCTCTTGGGCTGATGATGAACAGTACAAGGGGAAGAACAGCCTCCTGAGGTTGAGGTGTTCTTGTGCTAGGGTAGGCTCTCGATCGGGTCAGATCAAGTTCAGATGCCCCTACTGTGGTGGCTAGTTCTACTTATATAGGCCCTGGTCCTCTTCCCAAATATCGAGCGGGAAGGGAGCCAACAACGGCGGGCAAATTTGAAGGGGAACAGCTACTACAAGCTATCCTGAAAAAAGCGGCCTTCGCCTGCAAAAGGCTCCGGTAGTGACTCCATCTTGGGCTCCACGATGACCTCCGCCTTGCCTTCCCGCCGGTCTTGGTCTCATTGCACCAATATGGCAACCTTTGCCTGATGCCTCGGTACTCCTCGCCTGCGCTTGCCTCCTTAGCACCAAAGAGGAAACAAGGATGATGCGCGCACTGGCGCCCGCCTGGTGTCGATCGTCATGGCTCACGTCACGAAAGCCTTGTGAGGTTTGCCCCGCCTTGATATTTCCGCTCCTCGTGAGCCTGCCTGGCTAGGCCACTCGTGAGGAGGTCTTGCGTTGCCCGCCACGCGAGGCTTGGCCCCTCGCGAGGGTCTTGGATGCCTTGTTGGTGAAGATGGGCCGGACGGCCCGCTAATTTAGCCATGCCGTGGGCCGCAGGCAGGCAAGTCTGGGACCCCCGTTCCCAGAACGCCGACAGTAGCCCCCGGGCCCAAGGTGCGCTCGGGCTTGGCTTCGCGGTGAAGCCAAGGGTCAAGTACGGAGCACCGCGGGCCCCGAAAGACTGCGGCCTCGGTCGACGCGTGGCGGTTGATTGGACGTGGGCGCCTCCGCTTCACCATGCTGCCCTTGAATCCGCCTGGCTACGCGACCCCCACATCTCGCACAGTTCTTCTTCCTTCGCCCACGCCTGGCTCCTCCAATCTCCCTGCTTCCTGGAGACCCTGCTTTGCCCTTCCAATCTGACTTGCGCTCTGCCTGCTCCATCGCCATGGCGCCGAAACAGGCTGAAAAGGGGAAGAAACCTCTGTCTTTGCCAAGTGCGCCTCCGTCTTTTGAGCCTGCGCTCGGCCGGCCTCGGGCGCTCAACGACGAGGCCATGGACAAGGTGCGCCCCATGCTTGCCTCCAGTTTCAACGAGTGGGGAGAGATGGTGGCTTGGTCCGCGTCTCACACTCGCATGGCACGTGCTGCCACTGAGGTCCCGATCTTCATAGATGCCCTCTGGGCTGGCCTGATTCCTCCCTTCTCCGCCTTCTTCAACGCGGTGCTCGAGCATTATCAGATCCACATGCTTCATCTCAACCCTCAATCTGTGACCCTTCTTGCCGTCTTCACCTTCTTGTGCGAGGCCATGGTGGGCATCGCTCCTTATGTGGCCCTCCTCCGCCATTTCTTCTCATTGCATCTGGCCGGTCCCCGGCAGAGCTCGGGGTGCGTGGGCTTCCAAGATGTGGCCGCGACAGCGGGCGCGGGGATTGACTTCGAGCTTCCTACATCCACGAGCGAGTTCCGTACACAATGGGTGTTTGTTGACGCCGGCGTGCTCAGCCCTCTGCTCCAAGTTTCGGCAGGGCCTGCTGTTCCAAACTCCGGCTTGGGCCATCAGAAGCTCACGAGCCCCTGACTCGCTCCCGTCTGGTTTAGGTTGGGGAAGCTGAAGGAGCGAGGCGTGACCCCGCCTATGGTGGTGAAGGAATTCATCAAGCGCCGGGTTGCTCCGCTTCAGCGCCACTCCCGCCCGATGTGGACCTTGCCCAAGAGTCAGGACCACATGAGGTTTCAGTAGTCTGGGCTACCTCTCGGGACGTGGCAAACAGTGCTCAAGGTCTTGACGGGCGTCCCTTTGCTGGCCAAACTGCCTGGGAAGAATTGCCTGATGTATCGCTGCAAGAACAAGAATGAATTTGTAGAGAGCATGCCTCCCTTTGATGAGTCGGGGCTGCGACTACTCGGCCTTGTGGGGCCCTGCAAGAATCCTGCCGTCGTGGCTCCCTTCCTCGCCGCCGGTGTCGAGCTCGCCCCGAGTGAGGGTGCAGGGGGGCGAGCACCGACGGAGGCGGGTGGACCAAGTGCCGAGGAGCACATGCCGTGTGGTGATCCTGGGGCGTCGTCTTCGAGAATCCGCGATTCCTCTCATGAGGCATCGGTTGCTGAGGTGGCGCAGCACGCGGTTCCCAAGGCCAAGGCCCCGGGTGCCTCGCGAGGTTGTGGTGAGATGGCGCCCGACTGTTCGCCGCAGCCGGGCCCCCCTGAAGCGGTTCCTCCGAGCTCTTCCTCAGCCTCGCCCCGCGCTGGCCGCCATGTCCAGCGCTTCGGTCGGCTTTGCATGGACTTCGAGGAGCTCCGCAAGAGGAAAGGATCCCCGAGTGGCAACATCATCTTTGGGCCACTGAAACGAAGGAAGTACATCGCCGTTGACGTGTAAGTACCGTATCACTGTGGCTTCTTGTGTGCTGTTTCCATTTCCTGACGTCAGTTCTTCAGGGCTCCTTCCATCGAGGGGGCTACGCCTTCTGAGAAGCGGCCTCCTCCTTCCTCAACTCCCCCATCGGCCTTGAGCACCCCGGGTCCACTTGAAGTCCCTGGAGCAGGGTTGTTTGTAGGAGCGCTCTTGCCTTCACGGCGCACTGAACCCGCGGCTTGGTCGCTCATCCCCCACGGTCTGGTGTGGAGCTTGGCGGGCGTGCCCAAATCCCCTCCTTTGGTCATGGACAGCAGCTGGTTGGCTCCGATCTTTGGTTCCTCTACAAGCAGTGAGCCCCAATTGGCTTGGGCTCCTCGCGAGGACTGGTTGACGTTAGGTGCAGCACCAGCCCCCAGCCCCCTGCCGAGAGGTGGCGCGCCGCTTGATACCCCACCTGCAGCCCCCGAGGCGGTGGACGAGGCAGGTCGTGCGTTCGAGTTCAAGCGCGGGCGGAGCGTAGTCCGCCGTGAGCTCTTCCAGGAGGCAATGGGCACAATGAGCCGACTTGGTGAAGACCTCGCGGGTGTTGACTCGCGCCTTGAGGCTGAGGGTCTTTGGCCGGTGGAGGAGCGGCGCAAGCTGGGGGTGGCTATCAACCTCGGTCGCTATCAGTGTGACCTTGAGAATGCGAGGGCCGAGGCGTTCCTCAAAGTTTCCCGTGAAGCCCGCTCGCGAGCTTTGGAAGAGGCTCGCGAGGCTGACCGCCGTCGCGAGGCTGCGGAGAAGCACGCGTGGGAGCTCCAGGTTTGGCGTGCGTCCCTTCAGCAGTAGGTGGAGGCCCGCAGAGCCGCTCTTGCATCGCTGAGGGGGACGCCCGCGGAGGAAGAGGAGGTCCGGAAGCGCGAGGAGGCGCTGGCCCTGGAAGCCGTGGAGCGCAGCCTCAAGCTCGAACAACTGCAGACGAGGGAGTGTCAAGTTGTTCAAGCAGAAGATGCCGTCGGGGCTCGCGAGGCCAAGGTCTAGGAGGAGGTCGACCGCCGGGTGGCCGAGGTTCGCGCAGACCTGGAGGGTAGGTATGACTTGAAGCTGAAGCTCGGGGGTGCAGAGGATGCGGGCAGGGCCACTGCCCTCAGGCCCAGGTTGGATGAGGCTGAGAGGCGTGCGGAGGCCACGGCCGCCGCCCTGTTTACGGCGCAGGCGGACTTCGTCTCTGCCCGCGCCGAGCTGCTTTCTCTTCGGAAGCGGGTTGACGACGCTGAGGCCGTCGCACGGCAAAACAGGGAGGAAGTGCTCCAATGACGAACACCGGAGCACGAGCATGCCCCCATGCTTCAGGATCTCCGGAACAGGGCCAATACTGCCCTGGGCCATATTTGCGACGAGGATGCACCGACCCCTCACTCGAATGACTATGCCAGCCACCTGACCTTCTTCACCGAGGTGGTGACGCGCTTGGAGGCCTGATCTGATAGAGCTCGCCAGCTTGTGGAGGAGAGGGGTCGTGGCCTGCTTGAGCGCGCTTTCTCCCATGTCTTCAGCCACCTTTTGAATGCCAACCCCAACTTTGATTTCGACGCCGCCATCGCCCCCGTACCCACGGCCGTCCGGGGCTACCTGGCACGTTGGGTTGAGGACAATGTGGACGCGTTGGTCAGGGCCTTCACTTCGGAGGATGACGCGGTGGTGGTCGTCGCAGACGAAGGCGACGTGGTTGACGACGGTGATGGGGGCGTCGCCGAAGGCGGCGACAGTGTCGACGAAGATGATGACGACGCGAGTGACGCGTCCGAGGGTGATGTAGCGAGTGCCATTTCTGGCTGATCCCATGTTCTCCCGTCGTTTTACCCTGTACGCAAAACTCGGGCGTGGCCCTTGGAGAACTTGTAAGAGCATTTTGAGAGGGGGAGCCCCTCATGTGAGCAAGTTGCAGCCTTTACTTCTCTATGCGATATTGAATATGTGCCCTCGTGAACTCGTGAATCCAGGGCGAGTTTTCCATCGTGGTTTACCTTAGTCAGCGCCGGTTTCGAGCTGGGTCACGAGGCGACGAGTTTCTGAGAGTCTTGCGGAGCTTGTTGCCCCGTCAGAAGGGGGCCCACAAGAGGTGAGCACTAGTTGCAGCGCTGGCGCGCGCTTGGCGCGCGTGCGCTTCGTGCAGCCCCGCTCGCGAGGAGCTCGTGAGGGGAAGACAACGGACATGAGTGCCTGGCAAACGAGATCCAAAAATCCAGAAATTGCTCGAACGAGAAAAGGCACCCCCCACGCGCATCGATAAAAACTCGACTTCAACTTAAATCCAAATCCAGAAAGCAAGGCTACAGAAAAAGAGATTCGAAACGAAAGGCCGCGTCCGACGCCTAGTCTAGTCTTCTGGTCTTCAAGTCTTCTCACCAGCGCGGAGCTAAGTGCTGCCACTAGGCGTGGGAGGGTGCCCCAGGGCCTGAGGCCGGCACCCCTGAGACTCCGGGGCGTGTACAGCCCAACTCATTATTACGTGAGAGTGTCACGGGCGCCGAGCTTCACAGTCACTGGGCCTTCTTCACAGGTACCGACCTTGCTTCATATCGCCAGACGAGGGCCCCGCCTTGCGCCGCCCTTGACCTCCTTTGAGCCGACCGGCTACCAGCACGACACAAAAGAGGGAAAGGGGACGCCAGCGGTGCCCTCGGCGACAACGGGTCCTCTGCTGGGGGAAGGGTTGTCGAGGCCTCCCCGGCAAAGGGCCTACCTCCGCACGTCACTCGGCTTCACGCGGCGTGGGGAGGGGGCGTGCTCCTTGTTGGGGAACGTAGTAATTTCAAAACAATTCCTACGCACACGCAAGATCATGCTGATGCATAGCAACGAGTGGGGAGAGTGTTGTCCACGTGCCCTCGTAGACCGAAAGCGGAAGCGTTAACACAACGCGGTTGATGTAGTCGTACGTCTTCACGATCCGACCAATCAAGTACCGAACGTACGACACCTCCGAGTTCAGCACACGTTCAGTTCGATGACGTCCCTCGAACTCCGATCCAGCCAAGTGTTGAGGGAGAGTTTCGTCAGCACGACGGCGTGGTGACAATGATGATGTTCTACCGATGCAGGGCTTCGCCTAAGCACCGCTACGATATTATCGAGGTGTAATATGGTGGAGAGGGCACCGCACACGGCTAAGAGATCGTTGATCAATTGTGTGTCTAGAGGTGCCCCCTGCCCCCGTATATAAAGGAGCAAGGGGGGTTCGGCCGGCCAAGGGGAGAGGCGCGCCAGGAGGAGTCCTACTCCTACCGGGAGTAGGACTCCCCCCTTTTCCATGTTGGACTAGGAGAGAGAGGGGGAAGAGGTGGAGGGGAGGAAGGAAAGGGGGGGCGCCGCCCCCTCTCCTTGTCCTATTCGGACTGGGGGAGGGGCGTGCGGCCCTGCCCTGGCCTCCTCTCCTCTCTTCCACCTAGGCCCACTAAGGCCCATTAAGTTACCGGGGGGTTCCGGTAACCTCCCGGTACTCCGAAAAAATCCCGATTTCACACGGAACACTTCCGATATCCAAACATAGGCTTCCAATATATCAATATTTATGTCTCGACCATTTCGAGATTCCTCGTCATGTCCTTGTCACATCCGGGACTTCGAACAACCTTCGGTACATCAAAACATATAAACTCATAATATAACTGTCATCGTAACGTTGAGCGTGCGGACCCTACGGGTTCAAGAACTATGTAGACATGACTGAGACACCTCTCCAGTCAATAACCAATAGTGGAACCTGGATGCTCATATTGGTTCCCACATATTCTACGAAGATCTTTATCGGTCAGACCGCATAACAACATACGTTGTTCCCTTTGTCATCGGTATGTTACTTGCCCGAGATTCGATCGTTGGTATCTCGATACCTAGTTCAATCTCATTACTGGCAAGTCTCTTTACTCGTTCCGTAATACATCATCCCGCAACTAACTCATTAGTTACAATGCTTGCAAGGCTTATAGTGATGTGTATTACTAAGTGGGCCCAGAGATACCTCTCCGACAATCGGAGTGACAAATCCTAATCTCGAAATACGCCAACCCAACAAGTACCTTTGGAGACACCTGTAGAGCACCTTTATAATCACCCAGTTACGTTGTGACGTTTGGTAGCACACAAAGTGTTCCTCCGGTAAACGGGATTTGCATAATCTCATAGTCATAGGAACATGTATAAGTCATGAAGAAAGCAATAGCAACATACTAAACGATCGAGTCCTAAGCTAACGGAATGGGTCAAGTCAATCACATCATTCTCCTAATGATGTGATCCCGTTTAATCAAATGACAACTCATGTCTATGGCTAGGAAACATAACCATCTTTGATCAACGAGCTAGTCAAGTAGAGGCATACTAGTGACACTCTGTTTGTCTATGTATTAACACATGTATCAAGTTTCCAGTTAATACAATTCTAGCATGAATAATAAACATTTATCATGATATAAGGAAATAAATAATAACTTTATTATTGCCTCTAGGGCATATTTCCTTCAGTCTCCCACTTGCACTAGAGTCAATAATCTAGTTCACATCGCCATGTGATTTAACATCAATAGTTCACATCACCATGTGATTAACACCCATAGTTCACATCGTCATGTGACCAACACCCAAAGGGTTTACTAGAGTCAATAATCTAGTTCACATCGCTTATGTGATTAACACCCAAAGAGTACTAAGGTGTGATCATGTTTTGCTTGTGAGATAATTTTAGTCAACGGGTCTGTCACATTCAGATCCATAAGTATTTTGCAAATTTCTATGTCTACAATGCTCTGCACGGAGCTACTCTAGCTAATTGCTCCCTCTTTCAATATGTATCTAGACCGAGACTTAGAGTCATCTAGATTAGTGTCAAAACTTGCATCGACGTAACCCTTTACGACGAACCTTTTGTCACTTCCATAATCGAGAAACATATCCTTAATCCAGTAAGGATAATTTTGACCGCTATCCAGTGATCTACTCCTAGATCACTATTGTACTCCCTTGACAAAATCAGTGTAGGGTATACAATAGATCTGGTACACAGCATGGCATACTTTATAGAACTTATGGCCGAGGCATAGGGAATGACTTTCATTCTTTTTCTATCTTCTGTCGTGGTCGGGCTTTGAGTCTTACTCAATTTCACACCTTGTAACACAGGCAAGAAACTCTTTCTTTGACTGTTCCATTTTGAACTACTTCAAAATCTTGTTAAGGTATGTACTCATTGAAAAAACTTATCAAGCGTCTTGATCTATCTCTATAGATCTTGATGCTCAATATGTAAGCAGCTTCACCGAGGTCTTTCTTTGAAAAACTCCTTTCAAACACTCCTTTATGCTTTGCAGAATAATTCTACATTATTTCCGATCAACAATATGTCACTCACATATACTTATCAGAAATGCTGTAGTGCTCCCACTCACTTTCTTTTAACACAGGCTTCACTGCAAGTCTGTATAAAACTATATGCTTTGATCAACTTCTCAAAGCGTATATTCCAACTCCGAGATGCTTGCTCCAGTCCATAGATGGATCGCTGGAGTTTGCATATTTTGTTAGCACCTTTAGGATTGACAATACCTTCTGGTTGCATCATATACAACTCTTCTTTAATGAATCCATTAAGGAATGCAGTTTTGTTTATCCATTTGCCAGATTTCATAAAATGCGGCAATTGCTAACATGATTCAGACATACTTAAGCATCGCTGCGAGTGAGAAAATCTCATCATATTCAACACTTTGAACTTTGTCAAAAACCTTTTTCCGACAAGTCTAGCTTTGTAGATAGTAACATTACTATCAGCGTCCATCTTCCTCTTGAAGATCCATTTATTTTTTAATTTTTATGGCTCGCCGATCATTGGGAAAGTCAATCAAAGTCCATACTTTGTTCTCATACATGGATCCCATCTCAGATTTCATTGCCTCAAGCCATTTTGCGGAATCTGGGCTCACCATCGCTTCTTCATAGTTCGTAGGTTCGTCATGGTCTAGTAACATAACCTCCAGAACAGGATTACCGTACCACTCTGGTGCGGATCTTACTCTGGTTGACCTACGAGGTTCAGTAACAACTTGATCTGAAGTTTCATGATCATCATCATTAACTTCCTCACTAATTGGTGTAGGTGTCACAGGAACCGGTTTTCTGTGATGAACTACTTTCCAATAAGCGATGAGGTACAGTTACCTCATCAAGTTCTACTTTCCTCCCACTCACTTCTTTCGAGAGAAACTCCTTCTCTAGAAAGGATCCATTCTTAGCAACGAATGTCTTGCCTTCGGATCTGTGATAGAAGGTGTACCCAACTGTCTCCTTTGGGTATCCTATGAAGACACATTTCTCCGATTTGGGTTTGAGCTTATCAGGATGAAACCTTTTCACATAAGCATCGCAACCCCAAACTTTAAGAAACGACAACTTTGGTTTCTTGCCAAACCACAGTTCATAAGATGTCGTCTCAACGGATTTAGATGGTACCCTATTTAACGTGAATGCAGCTGTCTCTAATGCATAACCCCAAAACAATAGTGGTAGATCGGTAAGAGACATCATATATCGCACCATATCTAATAAAGTACGGTTACGATGTTCGGACACACCATTACACCGTGGTGTTCCAGGTGGCGTGAGTAGTGAAACTATTTCACATTGTTTTAACTGAAGGCCAAACTCGTAACTCAAATACTCTTCTCCACGATCAGATCGTAGAAACTTTATTTTCTTGTTACGATGATTTTCCGCTTCACTCTGAAATTATATGAACTTTTCAAATGTTTCAGACTTCTGTTTCATTAAGTAGATATACCCATATCTGCTCAAATCATCTGTGAAGGTCAGAAAATAATGATACCTGCTACGAGCCTCAATATTCATCGACCACATACATCTGTATGTATGATTTCCAACAAATCTGTTGCTCTCTCCATAGTTCCGGAGAACGGCGTTTTAGTCATCTTGCCCATGAGGCACGGTTCGCAAGCATCAAGTGATTCATAATCAAGTGATTCCAAAATCCCATCAGTATGGAGTTTCTTCATGCGCTTTACACCAATATGACCTAAACGGCAGTGCCACAAATAAGTTGCACTATCATTATTAACTTTGCATCTTTTGGCTTCATTATTATGAATATGTGTATCACTATGATCGAGATCCAACAAACCATTTTATTGGGTGTATGACCATAGAAGGTTTTATTCATGTAAACAGAACAACAATTATTCTCTAATTTAAATGAATAACCGTATTGCAACAAACATGATCAAATCATATTCATGCTCAACGCAAACACCAAATAACACTTATTTAGTTTCAACACTAATCCCGAAAGTATAGGGAGTGTGCGATGATGATCATATCAATCTTGGAACTACTTCCAACACACATCGTCACCTCGCCTTTTACTAGTCTCTGTTTATTCTGCAACTCCCGTTTCGAGTTACTACTCTTAGCAACTGAACCAGTATCAAATACCGAGGGGTTGCTATAAACACTAGTAAAGTACACATCAATAACATGTATATCCAATATACCTTTGTTCACTTTGCCATCCTTCTTATCCACCAAATAGTTGGGGTAGTTCCGCTTCCAGTGACCAGTCCCTTTGCAGTAGAAGCACTTAGTCTCAGGCTTAGGACCAGACTTAGGCTTCTTCACTTGAGCAGCAACTTGCTTGCCGTTCTTCTTGAAGTTCCCCTTCTTCCCTTTGCCCTTTTCTTGAAACTAGTGGTCTCGTCAACCATCAACACTTGATGTTTTTCTTGATTTCTACCTTCGTCGATTTCAGCATCACGAAGAGCTCGGGAATTACTTTCGTCATCCCTTGCATACTATAGTTCATCACGAAGTTCTACTAACTTGGTGATGGTGACTAGAGAATTCTGTCAATCACTATTTTATCTGGAAGATTAACTCCCACTTGATTCAAGCGATTGTAGTACCCAGACAATCTGAGCACATGCTCACTGCTTGAGCTATTCTCCTCCATCTTTTAGCTATAGAACTTGTTGGAGACTTCATATCTCTCAACTCGGGTATTTGCTTGAAATATTAACTTCAACTCCTGGAACATCTCATATGGTCCATGACGTTCAAAACGTCTTTGAAGTCCCGATTCTAAGCCGTTAAGCATGGTGCACTAAACTATCAAGTAGTCATCATATTGAGCTAGCCAAACGTTCATAACGTCTGCATCTGCTCCTGCAATAGGTCTGTCACCTAGCGTTGCATCAAGGACATAATTCTTCTGTGCAGCAATGAGGATAATCCTCAGATCACGGATCCAATCCGCATCTTTGCTACTAACATCTTTCAACATAATTTTTCTCTAGGAACATATCAAAAATAAACACAGGGAAGCAACAACGCGAGCTATTGATCTACAACATAATTTGCAAAATACTATCAGGACTAAGTTCATGATAAATTTAAGTTCAATTAATCATATTACTTAAGAACTCCCACTTAGATAGACATCCCTCTAATCATCTAAGTGATTACGTGATCCAAATCAACTAAACCATAACCGATCATCACGTGAAATGGAGTAGTTTTCAATGGTGAACATCACTATGTTGATCATATCTACTATATGATTCACGCTCGACCTTTCGGTCTCAGTGTTCCGAGGCCATATCTGCATATGCTAGGCTCGTCAAGTTTAACCTGAGTATTCTGCGTGTGCAAAACTGGCTTGCACCCGTTGTAGATGGACGTAGAGCTTATCACACCCGATCATCACGTGGTGTCTGGGCACGACGAAATTTGGCAACGGTGCATACTCAGGGAGAACACTTTTATCTTGAAATTTTAGTGAGAGATCATCTTATAATGCTACCGTCAATCAAAGCAAGATAAGATGCATAAAAGATAAACATCACATGCAATCAATATAAGTGATATGATATGGCCATCATCATCTTGTGCTTGTGATCTCCATCTCCGAAGCATCGTCATGATCACCATCATCACCAGCGTGACACCTTGATCTCCATCGTAGCATTGTTGTCGTCTCGCCAACTATTGCTTTTACGACTATCGCTACCGCTTAGTGATAAAGTAAAACAATTACATGGCGATTGCATTGCATACAATAAAGCGACAACCGTATGGCTCCTGCCAGTTGCCGATAACTCGGTTACAAAACATGATCATCTCATACAATAAAATATAGCATCATGTCTTGACCATATCACATCACAACATGCCCTGCAAAAACTAGTTAGACGTCCTCTAGTTTGTTGTTGCAAGTTTTACATGGCTCCTATGGGCTTAGCAAGAACCGTTCTTACCTACGCACCAAAACCACAACGATAGTTTGTCAAGTTGGTGCTGTTTTAACCTTCGCAAGGACCGGGCGTAGCCACACTCGGTTCAACTAAAGTGAGAGAGACAGACACCCGCCAGTCACCTTTAAGCAACGAGTGCTCGCAACGGTGAAACCAGTCTCGCGTAAGCGTACGCGTAATGACGGTCCGGGCCACTTCATCTCACAATACCGCCGAACCAAAGTATGACATGCTGGTAAGCAGTATGACTTATATCGCCCACAACTCACTTGTGTTCTACTCGTGCATATAACATCAATGCATAAAACCAGGCTCGGATGCCACTGTTGGGGAACGTAGTAATTTCAAAAAAATTCCTACGCACACGCAAGATCATGGTGATGCATAGCAACGAGTGGGGAGAGTGTTGCCCACGTACCCTCGTAGACCAAAAGCGGAAGCGTTAACACAACGTGGTTGATGTAGTCGTACATCTTCACGATTCGACCGATCAAGTACCGAACATACGGCACCTCCGAGCTCAGCACACGTTCAGTTCGATGACGTCCCTCGAACTCCGATCCAGCCGACTGTTGAGGGAGAGTTTCGTCAGCACGACGGCGTGGTGACAATGATGATGTTCTACCGACGCAGGGCTTCGCCTAAGCACCGCTACGATATTATCGAGGTGTAATATGGTGGAGGGGGGCACCGCACACGGCTAAGAGATTGTTGATCAATTGTGTGTCTAGAGGTGCCCCCCTGCCCCCGTATATAAAGGAGCAAGGGGGGGTGCGGCCGGCCAAGGGGAGAGGCGCGCCAGGAGGTGGAGGGGAGGAAGGAAAGGGGGGGCGCCGCCCCCCTCTCCTTGCCCTATTCGGACTGGGGGGAGGGGCGTGCGGCCCTGCCCTGGCCTCCTCTCCTCTCTTCCACCTAGCCCCACTAAGGCCCATTAAGTTACCGGGGGGTTCCGGTAACCTCCCTGTACTCCGGAAAAATCCCGATTTCACCCGGAACACTTCCGATATCCAAACATAGGCTTCCAATATATCAATCTTTATGTCTCGACCATTTTGAGACTCCTCATCATGTCCGTGATCACATCCGGGACTCCGAACAACCTTCGGTACATCAAAACATATAAACCCATAATATAACTGTCATCGTAACGTTAAGCGTGCGGACCCTACGGGTTCGAGAACTATGTAGACATGACCGAGACACCTCTCCGGTCAATAACCAATAGCGGAACCTGGATGCTCATATTGGTTCCCACATATTCTACGAAGATCTTTATCGGTCAGACCGCATAACAACATACGTTGTTCCCTTTGTCATCGGTATGTTACTTGCCCGAGATTCGATCGTCGGTATCATCATACCTAGTTCAATCTCGTTACCGGCAAGTCTCTTTACTCGTTCTGTAATACATCATCCCGCAACTAACTCATTCATTACAATGCTTGCAAGGCTTATAGTGATGTGTATTACTGAGTGGGCCCAGAGATACCTCTCCGACAATCGGAGTGACAAATCCTAATCTCGAAATATGCCAACCCAACAAGTACTTTTGGAGACACCTGTAGAGCACCTTTATAATCACCCAGTTACGTTGTGACGTTTGGTAGCACACAAAGTGTTCCTCCGGTAAACGGGAGTTGCATAATCTCATAGTCATAGGAACATGTATAAGTCATGAAGAAAGCAATAGCAACATACTAAACGATCGAGTGCTAAGCTAACGGAATGGGTCAAGTCAATCACATCATTCTCCTAATGATGTGATCCCGTTTAATCAAATGACAACTCATGTCTATGGCTAGGAAACATAAACATCTTTGATCAACGAGCTAGTCAAGTAGAGGCATACTAGTGACACTCTGTTTGTCTATGTATTAACACATGTATCAAGTTTCCAGTTAATACAATTCTAGCATGAATAATAAACATTTATCATGATATAAGGAAATAAATAATAACTTTATTATTGCCTCTAGGGCATATTTCCTTCACTCCTGGCTCCCCCCGCGCAGCCCCCAGCGTGTTTCCCCCCGGCGGGAAGGATGCTGCTGCGCCGGGGTCGTCGACCGACGCCGTAACCTGATTCACTTGTGGCCCACGGTTAGCGTAAGCCTGCTCCTGAGAGATTAGTGGTACCCGGTAGTTGTCGTTGCCGGCGCGATCGTGGTGGTTCCCCAGCGGCTCCTGGAAGGCTTCGACTCCTAGCGCCCCTTCTTCCCAATCTTCTCCAACGAACGAGCTGGGGTCGTCCTCCGGTGTGTACTCCTGGTCCATCATGCGGGGCACGTAGGCTTCCGGGGCTGTTACCCCGAACACCTCGCTGTAGTGCCCCACACTCCATGTTGCCCTGCGCAGCATGGCGTCCTGAGGATAGTAGCGTGGCATCTTGTCGGGACCATGGGGGCAACGCTTGTGCCCGTGCTTGTCGCGGGCGGTATGGGGGCGGCGGAGCCCCCGGCGCCGCCGGCCGCGCTAGTGTTGATGAAGCCCCCATGCGCGCCCGACGGCGTGTGGTTGCGGCGAGCCCCGCCATTAGGACCCGTATCGGCCTGAGAAGGGAGCCGATAGCAGAAAGGCGGCGCTCCCAAGGCCGCCGCGTCCAGCAGCTCGGCAACGCGTTCCAGCAGCGCATCTCGGCCGCTCTCCATCAGCCGGCACCGCAGCAGCTCCCTTGCCACGGTGAGTGTCGCCCGCATGTTTGCCTACTCCCGCCACGATTTCGGCTCCGTTGCCGCGGCGTGGCTTGCTGCCCTTGCAGCGGCTCGTACCTGTCGTGGAGTGAGGGTGGACGACGCCTGGCCGCGCAGCCCGCGCCATGCAACGTTGGACGGCGCCCGCGCTGTCACGCCCAATATGCGATACTATCCTAAAGAGACTCGAAGGTCCCACCAAGGATAGAACCGCATATTGACACGGTTTTGCAAGGTGGATATCATTACATCAACATTACATAATATATGGGGATACATACAAGGCATACAAATGCCGCAAGAATACATCAATACATCATACATAAGATCAACATCCGACTACGGATGAAACACAAATAGAAGCTCAAACGACATCCACCCTGCTAGCCCAGGCTGCCGACCTGGAACCTATCCCCTGATCGAAGAAGAAGCAGAAGAAGAACTCCTAAACAAGTAAACATTGCTCTCGCGTCATGATCATCGCAAAACCTGTACCTGCAACTGTTGTTGTAGTAATCTGTGAGCCACGAGGGCTCAGCAATCCCATCACCATGGGTATCAAGACTAGCAAAGCTTTATGGGTAAGGAAGGGGTAAATCGGTGAGGTTGCAGCAGCGACTAAGCATATATGGTGGCTAACATACGCAAATAAGAGCGAGTAGAGAAGCAACGGAACGGTCATGAAGCTAGCAATGATCAAGAAGTGAACCTAAACTCCTACTTACGTCAAACATAACCCAGAAACCGTGTTCACTTCCCGGACTCCGCCGAGAAGAGACCATCATGGCTACACATGCGGTTGATGCGTTTTATTTAAGTCAAGTGTCAAGTTCTCTACAACCGGACATTAACAAATTCCCATCTGCCACATAACCGCGGGCACGGCTCTCGAAAGTTTATACCCTGCAGGGGTGTCCCAACTAAGCCCATTATAAGCTCTCACGGTCAACGAAGGATATTCCTTCTCCCGGGAAGACCCGATCAGTCTCGGAATCCCGGTTTACAAGACATTTCGACAATGGTAAAACAAGACCAGCAAAGCCGCCCGATGCACCGACAATCCTGATAGGAGCTGCACATATCTCGTTCTCAGGGCAACACCGGATGAGACTAGCTACGAGTAAAAAACCAGACCTCGAGTTTCCACGAGGTGGCCCCGCAGGCAGCTTGGTTCGGACCAACACTTAGAGAAGCACTGGCCCGGGGGGGTTAAAATAAAGATGACCCTCGGGAGCGCGACTCCCAAGGGAAAAGAAATAGGTGATAGGCAAATGGTAAGACCAAGGTTGGGCCTTGCTGGAGGAGTTTTATTCAAGGCGAATTGTCAAGGGGGTCCCATAAATCACCCAACCGCGTAAGGTATGCAAAATCAAGGAACATAACACCGGTATGAAGGAATCTAGGGCGGCAAGAGTGGAACAAAACGCCGGGCATAAGGCCGAGCCTTCCACCCTTTACCAAGTATATAGATGCATTAATAATATAAGAGATATTGCGTTAACCCAACATAAACATAATCCAACATGGAGCAATCTTCATCTTCACCTGCAACTAGCGACGCTATAAGAGGGGCTGAGCAAAAGCGGTAACATAGCCAAACAATGGTTTGCAAGGAAGGGTGACAAAGGTTAGAGGTGGTTTCATGGCAATTCAGGAGGCTTGAAGAGCAAGTGATAGGTAGCGCAACATAGCGATAGAACGAAGCAACTAGCATAGCAATGATAGTAATGAGATCCAAGGTGATGGTCATCTTGCCTGAAATCCCGCTAGGAAGAATAACGGATCCATGAAGAAGATGAAGACACGAAGATGAACCAAGCGTAGACGAACGAATCCTCACGATCGCAGCGAAACGGGAACTATCGAGAAGAAGCACACAACATGGTAAACACACCACACATAAACAAGACATGATGCTCAACCAAGTATGATGCATAACAAGGCTACATGAAGCTACTCATGGCAAGGGATGATGCATACAAGAACAACACATCAAAACAAGTTTAAATGAGGCCGAAATTAACATATAACAATTTCGGTAAGTCCCCATATGCAAATTTCGAAATTGGTCCAGATCTGAATAAACCTTATGTTCATGTAGTTAAACAGAAAGTTAAGATGCATCAAGATGATCTACACAAAATTCTAGTCAAGTTCCATATAAAGTGCATTTAGTTCGGAGCTACGGCCTAGAAGATATGAGCAAAACAAGTTAAACATGGCATTGATGCAAAATGCATTCAAACATCAAGCAAACACCTTAAAACAAGGATGCGTCAAGGTAATATGAAACTACATGCAAAACTAAGCAAGGTTCATATAGAGCAAGCTCAAAACGGAGCAACGGTGCAATAGATACACTCCAAACAAGATATAAAAACAATCTGTCCAAAACAACAACTAGGCATTTTGCACGCATCAAAACAATATGCTACAGCATCCTAACATGAGTGCAAAAGGCATGGACATGATTTACAGGTAAATCATAACAAAACATGAACACTGAGATATCTCCAGAAATCAATAGAACATTCTCAAAAGGACATGTCAAGATTGCAAATAATAAAAGTTTCACAGACTTGGCAGAATTTCACTAGACATGACAGAAATAACATCAGGTTGCAATGTCTAGAGCTATGAAACAACAAGTTACAGCAAGCTATCATGGCAAACTTAAGCATAGAATGCTAGTACTAAAGACAAAACTCACTTAATGATCTAATTCCAAAGATCAACAGAAAAGATGGTAGGATCCATGCAAACATGGCAAATGATATGACAGATTCAGGCTTGGTGAAAATAACAGCACATGGCAGAAACAATAATAAGTAGGCATCTTGGTGAGTTTGTACCACTCACCACAGAGTATTACATGGCATTTCAAGTCAACCAACAGCAAGATGGCATAAATATGAAGCTAGGAATGGCACTAGCATAGTCATAGGGTGTATAGATCACTAGCAAAACACATGGCAAAACTGAACTAAATGTTGACAGGCTGACAGCAACATTATTTAGCAATTTGAGAGCAAGATTACAACAAACTACGGCCGGCTATAAATGCAAACAAGGGCATGGATGGATAGAGCACAACATTAACAACAAAACAACCTTAGTGAACATCTCCAGATTATGCATGGAACTCATGGTAGCACGAGGTTTACATGGCAACAAAATATAACAGGTTCAGACAGCAGAAATGACAAGTCACAGAAATCAGCAACATCATGGAGGCTACTTTGCATGCTTGTGCTAGTCACCACAGAGATCCTAAAAATACAAGACTTGCACCACTGTAAATATGGCATGATGTAGATAAAAACACATGTAGAGCTCATGCTCATAGGATGCACACACAAAATGCAATGAAAAAGACAAATCACCAAGTCCTGATAACAGACAGCAGTTAACATCATATAGCACTCTTGCAACGATGATTAGGGCATCAAGATGATCCCAAACAAGCATGGCACAATGGAACAAAATGAAGAGCATCTCAGGTTGAATATTCTGACATGTGATGCATGCAAAACGGAGCTATGTGCAAGATGTTACAGCAGGTCAAAATGCACACATACCATGAGTTTTCAGGGACTTGGAGGAAAAATCACCTCGCGGGAAAAGTCAACGCGGGATCGAGCGGAGCGGGACGGCGGGATCCAGGGCGCGGGGAGGCCGTTTGGATCGGGGGAGTGGTGGATCTCATCCCACTCCCCAGATCCTACGACGAGGCGAAGGTTCTGGCGATGGTCCGGCGAGGGCGCGGAAGCCGAGGCAGTGGCTCCGGCGGGATCTGGCCAGGGGACGGGCGCGGACGTCGAGGAGGGGCGGCACCGGAGTTGGGTGGCGGAACTCGCCGGCGTGGGGCGGTGGCGACCTCCGGTGGCGGCGGCGCATGGCGGCGGGACGGAGGGAGCCGGCAGCGCTCGGGGCGGCACGGCGCGGCCGAGACGACGCGCGGGGGCGGGCGACCTGCGGCGGGGACGAAGGGGCGCGGGGCGGCGGGATCGGCGCCGGCGAGGAGGCGCGGAGACGGCGGCCTGGGGGTCGCCGGCGGGCGACTCCGGCGAGCCGGACGAGGAGGCGGCTGAACAAGGGCTCCGGCGGGCGCGGGCGCTGTCCGACGAGGCAGGCGCGGGGACGGGGCCCGATGGGCTCGGCGGGCTTGCCCCGGGCCTGGGCGGGCCGCGGCGGCGCTGGAGGAGAGAGAGGAGGCGCAGGGCTGACGTGGCGGCGTCCCATTGGACGGGGATGGCGGCGGACATGTCCGGCGGCGGGGGTTGGATGTGTCCGGCGGCGAGAGGGAGGTTTTCTAGGATTTCATTCGCGAATTTCGTGGGGAGGCACCTATTTATAGGTAGAGGGAGCTAGGAGAATCCAAATGGGGTGCGGTTTTCTCCCACACGATCGTGATCGAACGGTCGAGAGCATGGAGGGGGTTAGGATTGGCTAGGTGGGCTGTGTGAGGAGGTGCTGGGCTGCAAAGAGAAGGGGTTTTTGGGCTACGCGGTTAACCGTTGGGGCATCAAACGGCATCCAAATGGAATGAAATTTGACGGGCGGTCTACCGGTGATGTACCAAGGCCACTCGGCAAATCTCGCCCATTCCGAGAACGTTTTTCTCCCGCTCACGAAAAAAGGTCCGAGAGGGGCGACGGGCGCGTGTGGGAGTGTCGGATTGCGAAACGGACAACACGGAAAAGGACCAGATGCATGTTTTGAAAAACATGCAGATGAAATGCAGATGATGACATGGCAAAATGCAACACGCAAGCAAATGACATGGCAACAACGACGAATAACTAGAAGACACCTGGCGCATCGGATCCGGGGCGTTACAACACTCCTCCACTAACAAGAGATCTCGTCCCGAGATCTTAGGACCGAGACGGAAGGAAAAACGGATGAGGTGAAATAAGAACAAAACAGTGAGGATGAACAAAGTCAAGAACACTCGAGTAGGAAAGAGGAATGTTGAATGAGACAAGAAGCAAAAGCTCAAGGAATAAGGCTGAATTTGAAACCACTCCGGTTAGGACAAGATAGGAAAGGAATAATAACTGAGGAATTTATGCAGCACTCCGGCTGAACAAGGAAAGAATAGAACATGAACTTGAGAAATGGAATGACACTTGACTTGAAGAACGGCACAAAACCTCCGGAAGACTTGAAATGGTGGAATGAGAAGAACGGGGAAGAAGATGACAACTTCTACCATGAATGAAATAGAGAGCATCCTTAGAAGGAAACATTGAACGGAGTTGTTGGAAACTCAACAACAAAAGACTAAGCTTGTTGTGGACTTATGGATAACAACTCAAAATTATGAGGTGGTAACCTACCACAAGCGGAAAAGATTGAAAAGCTGAGAAGAACGAGGAAATGGAGAACTTCACTTCAGAAGAATATGGATAATTAATTGCAGTTTGAGAAGCAAGAAGAAGATACTTGATCTACGCGTACAAGAATCTTGATGAACACTTGAAGAATGAATTAAATCATGACGAGCCACCGTGATGAACTCCGGTAACAAAAGAATTATGATATAAAATTGAAGGATGAAAGGGATAAGATTAAATCCTTGCGATGATTTGGATGGAGGTTCGCGACGAAATCGGCGAGAAGCTTGGAACTCCGGAAAACAAAAAATGAAAACACTTTGAACCGAAAATGTGATAAGATGAACAATCTCCGAAAAGAAGAGATAAAACCACTTGAAGAAAGAAGAATAAGGATTATGTTATGCTTATCCTCCACCAATTAAATTGATGAGAAACAATGGATTTGCATACTACTTATTCTTGTTGGGAAGATTAAGGGGGGATATAGCGCAAAACTGAAGAAAGTCTTCGTGAACCACCGGTAGGACTGGAAAGAATGAATGAATTTCTATGATTACGAATGACAAGGGGTCTTGAACGAACCACCATTAGAATTCAAAATTGAATGACGAAGGAGAATGACTCACCGGGAAAAATAGGAAACGCACGAATATACTTGAGGGAATCAAGATGCAATTGAAAGAAGAGATCGCGAGCTGATTGAAGCATACTTGAACGAAGCACCGGAAGAATATGTAAACGAACGAAGGGGCACGAATATAGAATAACTGAAGAACGACTCTGAAAACTTAGGACAAAGAAATCTTCTGAAAAGATGGCCTTCAGATGATCGAGAGAGAAAACAACTCCTGAAAAACTCCGGATAGATGAAAAGAATTGCACGACTAGAAACAATTTGAGAGGATAACATGAAACTAGCACCACGAACCTCCGAGAGAACGGGAAAAATTAAAAAAAACTCTTCTTCGGTACTCAAATGTTGAGAATGACGACGAGAAACAACACCAAAATTGATGAGATACTCCGGGAGAATGAAAAGAGGAAAAAGGTTGAACCGAACATAAGAGAATTTGGAAGCTATCTTGGAGAAGGCATCTGACTGAAGAAATTCATACTTACATCACATTTCAAAAGAACTAGAAGGGTCAGGTAAGATCCTGGGAAAAAGACCTGTGGGTTATGGGCTCACTGAAAAGAAACACCGTTGAAAAAGGATTGAAGGAGAGACTATGCACCGGAACGATTGAAATATTTGAATGAGGTGACAACCTCGAATTAGATGGATGCAAACACGAATCTTCTGAGATGTCTTCAACACTCAGGGATAATAGAATTGCGAAAGGAGGAACGAGCAAGTGGAAAACACTTTGGTCAAGGAAAAGAATACGATCAACACCGAAAACTTGAATTGGATCCACCGGAAAAGAAAAGAGATGAAGAATGTCAAACGAGACGAGAATTCACCGGTTGAAATAATTCACGAAAGACTAAAGAGGTTTCGCACGAATAAATTGATGCTCGAAAGAGACTCTGGCTCCGGGAAAAAAGAGGGTGGGAGGGCGGGAAAAAATGCGACTTGGAAGGTAGAATCGACGAATAACTTGAAGACAAGACACCGGTTGAAATAATTGAGGCAAGAATGCAAAAGCTTCGCACGAGTAGGATGGATACTCGATTACGGACTCCGCTTCCGAGAAGAAAAAGGGTGGGCGGGTGGGAAAAACAAGGACAACTTCGGACAGGGAAACAACATCGGTTGAAAAGAGATGAGGATTGATCTTGCAAAAGATGGCGAGGACCGAAACCACTCGAAGAGAAATGCGCCGGATTGAAAAGAGGATGGACAACGAACGAAAACTAACCGCGTGATCCTAAAGAAAAATTTGAAGGGGAAGAGGAGTAATTCAAAACACCTACGTCAAGATTCCTCACCAGAGCGACGAAGGGGCTGAGGAGTAAAAGAATTCCTATACTCTCCGATATAACTAGACTCAGAAATAGTTTTCTTCTAGACTCGACATCGGCCAACTATACGATCAATCAAGGGGGGCTCCTAGGGTCGGTCGAGGCTCTGATACCAACTTGTCACGCCCAATATGCGATACTATGCTAAAGAGACTTGAAGGTCCCACCAAGGATAGAACCGCATATTGACACACTTTTGCAAGGTGGATATCATTACATCAACATTACATAATATATGGGGATACATACAAGGCATACAAATGCCACAAGAATACATCAATACATCATACATAAGATCAACATCCGACTATGGATGAAACACAAACAGAAGCTCAAACGACATCCACCTTGCTAGCCCAGGCTGCCGACCTGGAACCTATCCCCTGATCGAAGAAGAAGCAGAAGAAGAACTCCAAAACAAATAAACATCGCTCTGGCGTCATGATCATCGCAAAACCTGTACCTGCAACTGTTGTTGTAGTAATCTGTGACACACGAGGGCTCAGCAATCCCATCACCATGGGTATCAAGACTAGCAAAGCTTAATGGGTAAGGAAGGGGTAAAGTGGTGAGGTTGCAGCAGCGACTAAGCATATATGGTGGCTAACATACGCAAATAAGAGCGAGAAGAGAAGCAACGGAACGGTCGTGAAGCTAGCAATGATCAAGAAGTGATCCTGAACTCCTACTTACGTCAAACATAACCCAGAAACCGTGTTCACTTCCCGGACTCCGCCGAGAAGAGACCATCACAGCTACACATGCGGTTGATGCGTTTTATTTAAGTCAAGTGTCAAGTTCTCTACAACCGGACATTAACAAATTCCCATCTGCCACATAACCGCGGGCACGGCTCTCGAAAGTTTATACCCTGCAGGGGTGTCCCAACTTAGCCCATTATAAGCTCTCACGGTCAACGAAGGATATTCCTTCTCCCGGGAAGACCCGATCAGTCTCGGAATCCCGGTTTACAAGACATTTCGACAATGGTAAAACAAGACCAGCAAAGCCGCCCGATGCGCCGACAATCCCGATAGGAGCTGCACATATCTCGTTCTCAAGGCAACACCGGATGAGACTAGCTACGAGTAAAAGACCAGACCTCGAGTTTCCACGAGGTGGCCCCGCAGGCAGCTCGGTTCGGACCAACACTTAGAGAAGCACTGGCCCGGGGGGGTTAAAATAAAGATGACCCTCGGGAGCACGACTCCCAAGGGAAAAGAAATAGGTGATAGGCAAATGGTAAGACCAAGGTTGGGCCTTGCTGGAGGAGTTTTATTCAAGGCGAACTGTCAAGGGGGTCCCATAAATCACCCAACCGCGTAAGGGATGCAAAATCAAGGAACATAACACCGGTATGACGGAAACTAGGGCGGCAAGAGTGGAGCAAAACGCCAGGCATAAGGCCGAGCCTTCCACCATTTACCATGTATATAGATGCATTAATAATATAAGAGATATTGTGTTAACCCAACATAAACATAATCCAACATGGAGCAATCTTCATCTTCACATGCAACTAGCGACGCTATAAGAGGGGCTGAGCAAAAGCGATAACATAGCCAAACAATGGTTTGCTAGGAAGGGTGGCAAAGGTTAGAGGTGGTTTCATGGCAATTCAGGAGGCTTGAAGAGCAAGTGATAGGTAGCGCAGCATAGCGATAGAACGAAGCAACTAGCACGGCAATGATAGTAATGAGATCCAAGGTGACGGTCATCTTGCCTGAAATCCCGCTAGGAAGAAGAACGAATCCATGAAGAAGATGAAGACAAGAAGACGAACCAAGCGTAGACGAACGAATCCTCACGATCGCAACGAAACGGGAACTATCGAGAAGAAGCACACAACATGGTAAACACACCACACATAAACAAGACGTGATGCTCAACCAAGTATGATGCATGACAAGGCTACATGAAGCTACTCATGGCAAGGGATGATGCATACAAGAACAACACATCAAAACAAGTTTAAATGAGGACGAAAATAACATATAACAATTCCGGTAACTCCCCATATGCAAATTTCGAAATTGGTCCAGATCTGAATAAACCTTATGTTCAAGTTGTTAAACAGCAAGTTAAGATGCACCAAGATGATCTACATGAAATTCTAGTCAACTTCCATATAAAGTGCATTTAGTTCGGAGCTATGGCCTAGAAGATATGAGCAAAACAAGTTAAACATGGCATTGATGCAAAATGCATTCAAACATCAAGCAAACACCTCAAATCAAGGATGCGTCAAGGTAATATGAAACTACATGCAAAACTAAGCAAGTTTCATATAGAGCAAGCTCAAAACAGAGCAACGGCGCAAGACACACTCCAAACAAAATATAACAACAATCTGTCCAAAACAGCAACTAGGAATTTTGCACGCATCAAAACAATATGCTACAGCATCCTAACATGAGAGCAAAAGGAATGGACATGATGTACAGGTAAAGCATAATAAAACATGAACACTGAGCTATCTCCAGAAATCAATAGAATATTCTCAAAAGGACATGGCAAGATTGCAAATAATAACAGTTTCACAGAGTTAGCAGAATTTCACTAGACATGACAGAAATAACATCAGGTTGCAATGTCTAGAGCTATCAAACAACAAGATACGGCAGGATATCATGGCAAACTTAAGCATAGGATGCTAGTACTAAAGACAAAGAACATAACTCACTTACTGATCTAATTCCAAAGATCAATAGAAAAGATGGTAGAATCCATGCAAACATGGCAAATGATATGACAGATTCAGGCTTGGTGAAAATAACAGCACATGGCAGAAACAACAATAAGTAGGCATGTTGGTGAGCTTGTACCACTCACCACATAGCATTACATGGCATGTGAAGTCAATAAACAGAAAGACGGCATAAATATGAAGCCAAGCATCGCAATAGATAGTCATAGGGTGTATGGATCACTAGAAAAACACATGGCAAAACTGAACTAAATGTTGACAGGCTGACAGCAACATTATTTAGCAATTTGAGAGCAAGATTACAACAAGCTACACTAGGCTATAAATGCAAACAACGGGATGGATGGATAGAGCATAACATTAACAACAAAACAACTTTAGTGAACATCTCCAGATTATGCATGGAACTCATGGTAGCAGGAGGTTTACATGGAAACAAAATATAACAGGTTCAGACAGCACAAATGACGGTCACAGAAATCAGCAACATCACGGAGGCTACTTTGCATTCTTGTGCTAGTCACCACAGAGATCCTAAAAATACAAGACTTGCACCACTATAAAGATGGCATGATTTAGATCAAAACACATGTAGAGCTCATGCTCATAGGATGCACACACAAAATGCAAGACAAATCACCAAGTCCTGATAACAGACAGCAGTTAACATCATATAGCACTCTTGCAACGATGATTAGGGCATCAAGATAATCTCAAACAAGCATGGCACAATGGAACAAAATGAAGAGCATCTCAGGATGAACATTTTGACAGGTGGTGCATGCAAAATAAAGCTATGTGCAAGAAGTTACAGCAGGTCAAAGATGCACACATATCATGACTTTTCAGGGACTTGGACGAAAAATCACCTCGCAGGAAAAGTCAACGCGGGATCGAGCGGAGCGGGACGGCGAGATCCAGGGCGCGGGGAGGCCGTTTGGATCGGGGGAGTGGTGGATCTCATCCCACTCCCCAGATCGTGCGACGAGGCGGCGGTTCCGGCGATGGTCTGGCAAGGGCACGGAAGCCGAGGCAGTGGCTCCGGCGGGATCTGGCCAGGGGACGGGCGCGGACGTCGAGGAGGGGCGGCACCGGAGTTGGGTGGCGGAACTCGCCGGCGTGGGGCGGGTGGCGACCTCCGGTGGTGGCGGCGCATGGCGGCGGGGCGGAGGGAGCCGGGCAGCGCTTGGGGCGGCACGGCGCGGCCGGGACGACGCGCGGGGGAGGGTGACCTGCGGCGGGGCGGCGCGGGGCGGCGCGCGGGCAGCGCGATCGGCGCCGGCGAGGAGGCGCGGAGGCGGCGGCCTGGGGGTCGCCAGCGGGCGACTCCGACGAGCCGGACGAGGAGGCGGCTGAACAAGGGCTCCGGCGGGCGCGGGCGCTGTCCGGCGAGGCGGGCGCGGGGACGGGCCCCGATGGGCTCGGCGGGCTTGCCCCGGGCCTGGGCGGGCCGCGGCGGCGCTGGAGGAGAGAGAGGAGGCGCAGGGCTGACGTGGCGGCGTCCCATTGGACGGGGACGGCGGTGGACATGTCCGGCGGCGGACATGTCCGGCGGCGGGGGTTGGATGTGTCCAGCGGCGAGAGGGAGGTTTTCTAGGGTTTCATCCGCGAATTTCGGGGAGGCACCTATTTATAGGTAGAGGGAGCTAGGAGAGTCCAAATGGGGTGCGGTTTTCGCCCACACGATCGTGATCGAATGACTGAGAGCATGGAGGGGGTTAGGATGGGATAGGTGGGCTGTGTGAGGAGGCGCTGCGCTGCAAAGAGAAGGGGTTTTTGGGCTACGCGGTTAACCGTTGGGCATCAAACGACATCTAAATGGAACGAAATTTGACGGGCGGTTTGCCGGTGATGTACCAAGGCCACTCGGCAAATCTCGCCCATTCCGAGAACGTTTTTCTCCCGCTCACGAAACAAGGTCTGAGAGGGGCGTCGGGCGCGTGTGCGAGTGTCGGATTGCGAAACGGACAACGCGGAAAATGACCGGTTGCATGTTTTGAAAAACATGCAGATGAAATGCAGATGATGACATGGAAAATGCAACACGCAAGCAAATGACATGGCAACAACGACGAATAACTGGAAGACTCCTGGCGCATCGGATTCGGGGCATTACACGCACCGCCTGGGGCGCGGGGTCGAGGTCTTCATGAGCAGGCGTCGCCGCCCGGGGCGGCCAGGCTGCCCAGCGGTCGGAGTCAGCTCTTGGGTCGCCGGACATCTTGACCGTGGAGCATCGGCAAGTTGATTGTCGAGGAAGAAGCTCCGGCGCACCCCTACCTAGCACGCCAAATGTCGGATATGGGGTTCCGGCAAAACCCTTAAGGTTTGAACTCTGGGGTGCGCGCGAAGTCTTTCCCTCCTATCGATCCACGCCCTAGCTCTCTAAGATCTTGCAGACGAACTCGACGAACTCACAACACAGAAGGACACGAGATTTATACTGGTTCGGGCCACCGTTGTGGTGTAATACCCTACTCCAGTGTGATGGTGGTGGATTGCCTCTTGGGCTGATGATGGACAGTACAAGGGGAAGAACAACCTCCTGAGGTTGAGGTGTTCTTGTGCTAGGGTAGGCTCTCGATCGGATAAGATCAAGTTCAGATGCCCCTACTTTGGTGGCTAGTTCTACTTATATAGGCCCTGGTCCTCTTCCCAAATATCGAGCGGGAAGGGATCCAACAACGGCGGGCAAATTTGAAGGGGAACGGCTAGTACAAGCTATCCTGACAAAAGCGGTCTTCGCCTGCAAAAGGCTCCGGTAGTGATGCTGTCTTGGGCTCCACGATGACCTCCGCCTTGCCGTCCCGCTGGTCTTGGTCTCGTTGCACTGATATGGAAACCTTTTCCTGATGCCATGGTACTCCTCGCCTGCGCTGGCCTCCTTAGCACCAAAGAGGAAACTAGGACGCTGCGCGCGCTGGCGCCCGCCTGGCGCCCGCCTGGTGTCGATCGTCATGGATCACGTCACGAAAGCCTCGTGAGGTTTGCCCCGCCTTGATATCTCCGCTCCTCGTGAGCCTGCCTGGCTAGGCCACTCGTGAGGAGGTCTTGCGTCGCCCGCCTCGCGAGGCTTGGCCCCTCGCGAGGGTCTTGGATGCCTTGTTGGTGAAGATGGGCCGGACGGCCCGCTAATTTAGCCACGCCGTGGGCCACAGGCAGGCAAGTCTGGGGACCCCCGTTCCCAGAACACCGACAAAGCCTTAAATATAAATACTCCCACTGAAGATGGCATCCCTCCGCAAACTCTCAGTGATTCAGGATCCAACTAGCACATGCGATGCTAGACAACATGCCTATCCGGTAAGCAACTCCTTGCTAATTGTATCTCTATTCGACTCCTGTCGGTCGGGAAGGTATCTCATACCCCGGCCCCCAGCTTTCTTTGCCACAAGGCCCAAAACCATTTCGATCACCTTGTCAAGTTAACCTGATGCAAGGCATGTCCATGTTCGACACGAACCCTTCAGTTCAAGGACACCTAGCAGCACCCCAATTTTATGAGCCCACTACTAGACATACTTGACGTGCGAAGGTGCAACATCGGGAATGGCAAATTGCATAATATTAACGAGGGATCCTTCTGCCATTCTAACATGCATAGAAAACAAGAAGCATAACAATCACAAATAAACATATATTGTGAAATAGTATGGCTCCTTCATGGATGTTCTTCCAGGCTGGCTTCGATTCCGATGATCATCTAGGAACTCCATCTTGTTTGTCACGCCGGGACACCAAGGCACCAACCTGATCTCTATTATCCAACTACTACAACTAGTAATGAATTTTACATAGAGTCAATAGTCGACACGCAGGTCAATATACAATATAGCGACATCACTTTGACTCCTGCCGGCACACAAACATGACACGCAAGCCATGTATAATTTAAACATATGCATCACATACACATGTGTCGGCGTTTTGGGACCGGGGGTGCCCAGACTTGCCTACCTGCGGCCTAGAGCATGGCTCCACCAACGGCCTGGTACGACCCATCTTCAGCAGCAACAACTCAAGACCCTCACGAGGGGCCAAGCCTGACGAGGCGGACGACACCAAGACCTCCCTAGGGCACCCTCTCTAGGCTGGCTCCTGAGGAGCGGAGATATCTATGCAGGGAGCACCTCGCGAGGTTCACGTGACGTCAGCCATGACGACCAAGGTCAGGCGGGAGCCAGCGGGCACAGTGTACCAGTTTCCTCTTTGGTGCTAAGGCGGCAAGCGCAGGCGCGGGGTCCTGAGGAATCAGGCCAATGTTTCCATATCAGTGCAACAAGACCAAGACCGCCAGGACGGCAGGACGGAGGTCATCGCGGAGCCCACAGCAGCATCACCACCAGAGCCGTTGTGGGATCCCTTCCCGCCTACATTTGGGAATAGGACCAAGGCCACTATAAATAGGACCTAGCCACCACCGTAGAAGGGATCTGATCGGATCCTGGATTGGACCCATTCCATCCTCACATCCACCAGCTCACCGAGCTCAAGAACGTCTCTCCTCCTGAGGCTGTTCATCCACTGTACTAGTTCATCCTTAGCCATCGAGGCAATCAACCACCACACTGGAGTAGGGTATTACACCACATGGTGGCCCAAACCAGTATAGACCTCTGTGTCTCGTGTTCTTTGGGTTCGTCGAGCTAGGCCATGAGATTGTTGAGCGAGCGAACTAGGGAGGGAGAGTTCTTCGTGTGCACCCAGAGCTCGAACCTCACAAGGGTTTGCCGGAACCCGCAATCCTACATTTGGAGCGCCAGGTAGGGGTGCGCCGAAGCTTTTCCTCCGGTGATCCACGCTTCACCGCTCCACCAGTCCCATGGCCGACGCTCGTCGAGCCCGCGCTAAGCGTCAGGCCGCTCTTAATGCCCGCGTCGCCCAGACAGCACCCGTCAGCGGACCTCCTCGTCACTCTCGATCTCCCGCTGCCAATGCCGCCACTGGCCCGGCAGCAAACGAGCAGCAGGCTTCGTCGCTGCAGCCCTCCGTGCGGCAGGACGGATGCACCGCCACCCCATCGCCGACTCTGGCCAGTTCGTCATCCCACACTTGCCGCGGGCCTGCGAACGCACAGGCTGTGCTGCTCATGGCACGTGAGCTCCGGCACTACCGCCCCATCGATGACCTCTACGAGGACTGGCTGGACCGCATCGTCGAGCTCGTCAGCGCCGCTGGGGGCTCTCCTGCACCATCCCTCTCGCTGCCTCGTCCTCCGCCTGCTGCGAGCAACATGGCCCACAGAGCGCCTCCACCGCCTCCACGTCAAGATGTCGCCCTCGCAACAAGACGCGCGGCCCAACGGCGTGACCCCCGCGCACGAAGAAGGATGCTGCCAGGAGGTCCCTCGGCCGCAAGAAAACGATCCTACACTCCCTGCACCACCATGTCAAGTCTGTGCGCCGCCCGTGGCGGCGGCGCGTGGGTACCAAGACCAGGCTCCACTTCCACGACGGGCTCCGGTGACTACAACAGGCTGCCGTGCCTTCACCCAAGAGTTGTGCAGCGTCATGTAGCCCGACAAGTTCATGCCCGATCTGCCTCCGCGCTATGACGGCACCCCCGACCCTGCTGAGTTCTTGCAGCTCTACGAGATGAGCATCGAGGCGGCCAACGGCGATGAGAAGGTTATGGCGATCTGGTTCCCCATGGCTCTCAAGGACGGTGCGCGCTCGTAGCTCCTGTTCTTGCCCACGGGATCGATCTCCTCCTGGGGAGAGATGCTCGAGCGCTTCATCGCCAACTTCCAAGGCACTCACGGCCGCCCACCTGCCGCTGGCGACCTGCAGCGCATCAAGCAGCAACCAGGGGAGACTCTGCAAAAGTACATCCAGCGTTTCAACAGTGTTCGCCTCAAGATCCCCTAGGTGACAAAAGAGGCCATCATCTCAGCATTCTCTCATGGCGTTCATGATGTCAAGATGAAGGAGGAGCTCGCCATCCACGAGGACCTGTGCACGGCTCTAGAGATGTTCAACATGGCAACCAAGTGCGTGAGGGCTGAGGAGGGGCGCCTCTCCCTCCTCGAGCTTCCAACTGACTACCCAAAAGACAAGAAGGTCAAGACTAAGGATGTGAAGGGCAAGGGAGCGGCCGTGCTCGCGGCCGAGCCAGAAATGAAGCGCGTCTGCGACCACCCCGAGTCATCTAAAGCCAACCGCCCGTTCTGCGCCTTCCACAACGTGCACAACCACAACACCAGCGACTGTCAAGAGCTCAGGGCCATCCACGATGGGCGCTTTGGCGATGCCCTGAGCGCAACGACCGAAGCTATGGCCGAGGAGGAGGACGAAGGGGAGGACGCTAGGACGACCGCGGCCCCCGCCAGGAGTGGCGCGACCGGCCTCGCGAGGACAACTGGTAGGACCAGCCTCATGAGGGCGCCTGAAGGGATCAACCTCGTGAGGACCGACCTCAAGGCAAGGATGGCCTTCCTCCGTTGCCACCACTGCCAAGGAGGAACGGCGACCATCACCAGGACGAGGGGGCTGGGGGCTTCCATGAGCCGCACGCCATCGCTTGCATCTTGGCTGGCGCTCAGGCCCAGCCTCCCAGCGCATCTTCAAGAAGTTCGCGCGTGAGGTGAACGCGGCTCTCCCCAGGCTCGAAGCCACGCGCCCTCTCAGGTGGTCCAAGTGCACCATTACCTTCAGCTCGTCCGACCAGCTCAAGTGTGCGGAAACTGCCGGCGCCCTCCCGATGCTCTGCTCACCCATCATCAGCAGCGTCCTTGTCACCAAGACCCTCATCGACGACGGCGTAGGACTCAACGTTCGACCGCCTCCAAGTGTCGTATGATCAGCTGCAGCCAACCAAGCCCTTCTCAGGAGTGACCGATGACTCCATGACCCTGATAGGGCAGGTTCGCCTCCCTGTCAATTTCGGCAAGCGCGACAACTACCGCACCGAGCTCATCGACTTCGACATCGCCCACATCCGCCTGCCGTACAATGCCATCCTTGGGTATCCGGCCCAGGCCAAATTTATGGCAGTGACCCACCACGGCTACAATGTCCTCAAGATGCCAGGAAGCTGCGGCGTCATCACGGTCGCCTGCGAGGGAAAGGACGCGGTGTGCTCTCTCGAGCGCGCTTACCAGGCTGCGGCGGTCGAAAACCCAAATAACGAAGGCAACGTCTACCCTCCTGAGGCTATCCCCAAGAAGAAGAAGCGGCTGCTCTGCCAAGGGCTTCAGGAGGGCGGAGTCTCCAGCGGCACCACCTTAGGATCTGCACCCATGGATGGCGCGCCTTCCTCCCTCCTCAGGCTGGGCTCGGGGGCTCTCTTCTGGAGGGCCTCTGACTTAGCCAATGTCACGAGGGAGGCACTCGGGCGCCACGTGGAGGCATGCTTCAACGCACGCTTCCCTCATCAGGGCACAAGGCACGAGCTACCTGGTGCTCAGGAGTTCATCACCAAGACCACCAAGGAGCTTCAAGAGGCAAGAGCCATGCGCGGAGGCCACAGCCCACCACCTGGCGCAGCTCCTTGTCCTGGCACGGACAACGAGCTGCGCGTCTGTGTCGACGTTCCAGGGCTCAATAGGGCTGTGTCTCAGGGGCGCTTCTGGCCATCGAGCATTGGTCGGTGCGAGGGTCCCCCACACAGCTATGTTCGCATGCCGTTCGGCCTGCCAAACGTAGCTATCACCTTCCACTGGCTCATGCAGGGCGCCCTGGCGGCTCGCGAGGCCAGGCGCTAGGCCGTCCTGGGGGAGGAGGAGCCGGAGACTCCGGGGTCCCCTGGGAACCGGCCGCCAGACAACTCAAGAGGAGCGACTTCTTCAGCACACATCTTTAGCTGCTCCAACACCTCTTCAACAACGGTGCCATGTGACATTTTCTGGTTTATTCAGCTGGTGGCGCCCCTCGGGCTGCATCATCCCCAGGTCGCATGGGCCTGTCCCTGCGACGTGTATCTTTTTGCATCTTAGGCTTACTCTGTTGGGGGCGCCCCTCGTGCTGCATCATCCCCAGGCCGCACGGGTCTGTCCCTGTGGCATGTATCGTTCTTGCATCTATTCTGAACTAGCTTGCTTCCTTACATGAGTTGCTTTATGATTATCGCCTACCTAGTTGTTACTCATCGCGGCCTCCCGCGTTGCTGATCAGCCACTTGCTCATCCTGCAACGGGGGTTTCACATGCTGGCACAACGCTTGTGCTCAGCTCCGTCCCTGCAATGCTGATAAACCTGTGCGATCGAGCTCTGGCTCACGGCTCGCTCCGCGCACGCCACCTCACCAGATCCGCAGTGCCTTGATCTTCTTGCGGAAGGGTCAATGGCAGAAAGGGAAATGCGGCTATGAGCTGCACTCTCTCATCACACTAACCCGCAGGAATCTCTGGAGCCTAGCTACAGGTGGCCCTGCCAGCTGCTCTCTTTCAAGCGCTTCGCTTGTGCGTTAAAGGGAGGGCTCCTGAGCATCGCGCCTCAGGAGCTCTTATTGACTCTCCAGCCCTCACCCCTGGCCTTTACCAAAGCATCGCGACCTGGCATACCAGCGGCGGCTGAGCTTCGCTCGAGGGTCGGGACCCGAGGACGCAGAGCACTTAGGAGAGTGTGAAAGGGGGAGGTTGGCGCGGACCTAACCTGGCAGTATCACCATCATTCGCGTGTAAATCGGGCGCTGCGCAAGGAATCGCCTCAGGCTCTCTAAGATAAGTAACGCATTCAAGTTAGCCCAGCACTGCGACTCAGGATTTTCGACTCTTGCAGCCTTGCTCCGACAATGCGCCTTCCTTTTCTGCCTTTAGGAAGCTGCTTGCACGCCAAGGGGGACCTCTTGAGCATCGCGCCTCAGGAGCTCTTACCGGACCTCGGGCCGCTCACCTCCTGGCCTTGACCAAGACATCGCGACCTGGCATACCAGCGATGGCTGAAGCCTGCCTGGGGACTGGGACCTATCGGCGTAGAGCACTAAGCTGCCGCGAGGACGAAAAGGGGGAACAATGCCGAAGCAAGGCGCGCAATCGCAAACATCATAATGGGAATAATATTGGCACAAAAGCACTACATATTCTTTACACTCCCCCACGGGGTTCATCTTGGATACCTCGGAGGGAACAAAAGAAGGAAGCTTCCGGAAGCCCTAGCTACGGACATCGCCGTCGACGCCATCATCAACAGTGGGCCGCATGGGGCCGGCGGCAACCCCATCCGGATCATCGACAACGACGAGCGGACGCCATCGCTGCGCTCCGGGCACGGCGGGAGCTCGGAGGCACATAGCTATTGTCGCTCGTCTCCGGAGTCTAGTCGAGCTCAGGAGAGTCGCTCGACTCCCATGAGTCGTCGCTGCTGCTGGAGGGACTGCCAGCAGGTCCGGGGGCGGGCCCGGCGCCCGCTGCCGCGCCATCCTGGCGGTCCCCTCCAGGGTAGCACTCCAGGCGGCGGCCTTCCATGTCGAAGACATTGAAGAATAGCGTGGAGGCGCCGTCATACTCGAAGTTGATGGCGAGGGCCCCCACCGTGCAGCAGACACAGGCGACTTCGCCCCATCCACGAGTCATGAAGACCTTGCCCGCGGAGACAACCTCGACCTCTGCTCCCATTGCCGGGGTGCTGCATCCGGCATGCTGCAACCACAGCTCGAGCAGCCCCCTCGTGGCATCTCTTCGGTGAAGAACTGCGGGAATCTGATCCACGTACGCGGTGGCATCGCCGCCCACATCACGAACTCGCGGGAGGAGCCATCAACATTAGTTTGTGGGTCGGGGACTCGTGCCACCACGGCCGTGACGCGAGCGGCGCGGGGCGCCTCCTCCTCCTTCGGAGCCTTGCACTTGGGCGTACAAGGGCAGCGGGTAGCCAGGAGGAGGCCGCTCGTACCAAGGCCTCGTCACCTCCTGGCTCACGACGACGTCGCGGGGGCGGCCAAACCTCTTCTTCGGCAGAAGTGGCACCTGCTCCTCACGGGGGGTTTTCCTTTCTCAGCAGTGGAGAACCTCCTTATCGCGCGCCATGGGTGTCGCAACAAGATAACGAGGCGAGGAGGAAGAAGAAGGAGCGGGCAGCGAGAAGAAGGAGATGAGCAACGGGGGCTCCGCCCCCTCCTCATTTATAGCCAGAAGGAAGCCAACCGCCGGGCTCCACGATCGCAGGTAATGATGGTTTTCTTCTGCATGCAGCAGGGACTCGTCAAGTCAAATGGTTGCCGAGGCAGTGTGGGGAAGCGGAGGCGCCCATGTCTCGTCAATCGCCATGTGTTGACCAAGGCTGCAGGCGGTTGGGGCCCGCAGCGCTCCGCACTTGCCCTTTGGCTTCGCCTCGAAGCCAAGCTCAAACGCGCCTTGGGCCCGGGGGCTACTGTCGGCGTTCTAGGACCGGGGGTGCCCAGACTTGCCTGCCTGCGGCCCAGAGCGTGGCTCTACCAAGGGCCTGGTAGGACCCATCTTCAACAGCAACAACTCAAGACCCTCGCGAGGGGCCAAGCCTCGCGAGGCGGAAGACACCAAGACCTCCCTAGGGGCAACCTCTCTAGGCTGGCTCCTAAGGAGAGGAGATATGTATGCAGGGAGTACCTCGCGAGGTTCACGTGATGTGAGCCATGACGACCAAGGCCAGGCGGGCGCCAGCCGTTGCAGTGTACCAGTTTCCTATTTGGTGGTAAGGTGGCAAGCGCAGGCACAGGGTCCCGAGGAATCAGGCAAAGGTTTCCATATCGATGCAATAAGACCAATACCGCTAAGACGGCAGGACGGAGGTCATCGTGGAGCCCACAGTAGCATCACCACCAGAGCCATTGGCAGGCGAAGACCACCTTTTGTCAGGATAGCTTGTACTAGTTGTCTCCCTTCAAAATTGGCCGTTGTGGGATCCCTTCCCACCTACATTTGGGAATAGGACCAAGGCCACTATAAATAGGACCTAGCCACCACCGTAGAAGGGATCTGACCGGATCCTGGATTGGACCCATTCCATCCTCACATCCACCAGCTCACCGAGCTCAAGAACGCCTCTCCTCCTGAGGTTGTTCATCCACTGTATAGTTCATCCTTAGCCTTCGAGGCAATCCACCACCACACTGGAGTAGGGTATTACACCACATGGTGGCCCGAACTAGTATAAACCTCTGTGTCTCGTGTTCTTTGGGTTCGTCGAGCTAGGCCGTGAGATCGTTGAGCGAGCGAACTAGGGAGGGTGAGTTCTTCGTGCGCATCCCAGAGCTCGAACCTCACAAGGGTTTTCCGGAACCCACAATCCGACAACATGAGCCATACTATTCACATCAAACCCTGCAAAATAAAGTTATGCATAGAATCACATTCTACCAGCTTGAGTGATAGTGTACGTAATACAAGGCTCTATGCACACGGCGGTCCTGATTGACATAAAACATATCCTTATCGATCCCCATGTGCAGTTGATCTCATCAACCGTGCACACAGGCGATCTCATAAACGACAACATATCTCATCTGCCGCCTCCACATATCTAATATGCATACGATCTGAATCTAAATCCTATAGCAGAGGCTCTGATACCACTATTGGGATCTAGGGTAGGATGCGTCGACTGCAAATAGAATTTTCCTACGCGCAGAACAACCGAGAACATGCTACGGGAGATGGATCATAAATCGTTACCACTTGACGCGCAGTGCCGTGCAGGGGAAGAAGAGTTGGGGCAGCGCGTCCGCGTGGATTGTCTCCTCGTCCTATCTCCCTTGAACAGCCAGTCGTCGGATCCCACGTACAGGTTCGCCGAAGCGGCGCAAGTGCACCGCCTCTAACAGTATACGCGCGTGCAGGAGGAACACCTTGCGGCGGACTGCTAGGTTCGATCACACAGTCAGCGGCGAGTGTCGGTGGCTATTCGCAACATATGAAAACCCTAGTGACAGCGCTGAAGCGATCAACCAGCTGAGTGTGCCGCACCCCCACTTTATATAGGCGCCCGTCGCGGGCTCAACACTTGGGCCTCGCACAGACCCTAAAGCCCAAAATCTGTTCGGCCTGGATCCGAGTCCGAGTAGGATGACTTCTGACTCGTGGAGTCGGACCGGGCCTCACAGGTTCCTTCCCTTAAGCGCACGACCCCTTAGGTTCTCGTTCACTTGGTCGCGAATCGGATCACATCCGACTCGGCTAGTCGGTAGCAGCGTTTAGCAAAGCGTCCCAACTCCAAGTGTCCGATGAAGCTGGTTAGGCGAACCCATACATCACACTTCTATTCCCTTTGCCACACGATATATGTTGTCGGGCTCAAGGCGAGTCTGTGATCCTTGTGCTAGCCCGACCTCTTTCTCATTCCACTGATGCCGACCACAAACCGGATTATCTCATAATCCTAATCGCATGGTGAAAGTGCAACTATCCCTGGGTGGTTTTGGTAATTCCTAACAACATATAGCTCATCGAACTAATGCTTTTTCAAGATGATCATTTCAGAAAGTTCAATGACTGGCATGGCATGGATTAGGAATGTGCACCCCTCAAAATGCTAAGGACACATATTGGCTCAAGCTCCAGGCTCTACATTTTCATTTTAGTGATCCAAGATCACATTGAGTCCATAGGAAAAGCCAATACTATTAACAGGGGATGAGGTGTTGCTTAATGGCTTGCTTGCTCAAAATACTTAGTGATATGCTCCAAAATCCCTCAACCACTTTCTCATATCCACATATGTCCCAAACCAAAAGTCAAACTCGGCCCTACCGATTTGATCTATCCGGTGCTACCGAGTTCATTTGACATAGCCACTGCCGGAAACCCTACTCACTTCGGTCTCACCGACAGGGATCTCGGTCTCACCGAGATGGGATGCAAACTCTCTGTTTCCCTTTGTAATGTTTTGGTCCAACCGAGATGAGCGATCGTTCCCACCGACTTCACAATGCAAAATCTCTGTTTGCCTTTCGTAACGTTTCGGTCTTACCGAAATGAGCGACTCAGTCCCACCGAGTTTGCCTGACCAACTCTGTGGTTAGCTTATTACCAAAATCGGTCCCACCGAGTTTGTGTAATCGGTCTCACCGAGATTACGTTATGCCCTAACCCTAATGAAATCGGTACCACCGAGTTGACATGTCGGTCCCACCGAAAAGCCTAACATTCACATTTTGAACTAAATCGGTCTGACTGAGTTTTATAATTCTGTCCCACCGAGTTTGGTAATTGTGTGTAACGGTTAGATTCTGTGTGGAGGCTATATATACCGCTCCACCCACTCTTCATTTGTGGAGAGAGCCATCAGAACGTGCCTACACTTCCAACATTCATTTTCTAAGAGAGAACCACCTACGCATATGTTGAGACCAAGATATTCCATTCCAACCATATGCATCTTGATCTCTAGCCTTCCCCAAGTTGCTTTCCACTCAAATCATCTTTCCACCAAATCCAAATCTGTGAGAGAGAGTTGAGTGTTGGCAAGACTATCATTTGAATCACAAGAGGAAGGAGTTCATCATCAACACACCATCTATTACCTTTTGGAGAGTGGTGTCTCCTAGAGTGGTTAGATGTCACTTGGGAGCCTCCATCAAGATTGTGGAGTTGAACCAAGGAGTTTGTACGGGCAAGGAGATCGCCTACTTCGTGAAGATCTACCCTAGTGAGGCAAGTCCTTCGTGGGCGATGGCCATGGTGGGATAGACAAGGTTGCTTCTTCGTGGACCCTTCGTGGGTGGAGCCCTCCGTGGACTCGCGCAACTGTTACCCTTCGTGGGTTGAAGTCTCCATCAACGTGGATGTACGATAGCACCACCTATCAGAACCATGCCAAAAATCTCCATGTCTACATTGCGTTTGCTTCCTCCAAACTCCTCCTTTTACCTTCATGTGCAATGTTTTACATTCCGCTGCTATACTCTTAGACTTGCATGTGTAGGTTGATTGCTTGACGTGAGCTAAGTTGCTAAAATCTGCCAAGACTTAAAATTGGGAAAAGGCTAGATTTTTATTTGGTCAAGTAGTCTAATCACCCCCTCTAGACCTACTTTCGATCCTACAAGTGGTATCAGAGCTACGGTCTCCATTTACCTTGATTTCCATAGCTTTTGGTGATCATATCCTTGGTTTCACAACCTAGGAGAGTATGGCGTCTAGCAAGGGAAATTACCACCATAGAGGTCCTTACTTTGATGGTACTAATTTTGCTAGTTGGAAGCATAAGATGAAAATGGATATTCTTGGACATAACCCCGCCGTTTGGGCTATTGTGTGTATTGGCTTGCAACTTGAATTCTTTGATGGGAGAGAACCGAACCGTGAGGCTACCGCGGAAGAGTTGAAGATGTTGCAATACAATGCTCAAACTTGCGATATCCTCTTCAACGGATTGTGCCCCGAAGAATTCAACAAAATCAGCCGTCTTGAGAATGCAAAGGAAATTTGGGATACTTTGATTGATATGCACGAGGGTACCGACTCCGTGAAGGAATCCAAATTGGATGTGCTTCAAAGTCAACTTGACAAGTTGAAAATAAAGGATGGTGAAGGTGTCGCTGAAATGTACTCTAGGCTTGCTCTCCCCACAAATGAGATTGCCGGCTTAGGAAGTGAAGAGATGACCGATAGATTCATCATCAAGAAGATCCTAAGAGCCTTGGATGGAAAATATGATACTGTGTGCACATTGATCCAAATGATGCCCAATTACAAAGATCTCAAGGCAACAGAAGTCATTGGAAGAATTGTTGCTCATGAGATGTCAATTAAGGATAAGGAAGAGTTTCACAACAAGTCAAGGGGTGCTTACAAAGCCTCATGTGATGCACCTACATCATCAAGTGAGAAACAAGCCTTCAATGAAGAATTAAGCCTAATGGTGAAGAACTTCAACAAGTTCTACAAGAATAGAAGCAAGGAAAGAAGTTCCAAGTCAAGGTCCTACAATGACAATAGATCTTTGAGTCGTGAACGTAATTGCTACAATTGTGGAAGACCCGGACACTACTCCAATGAGTGTACAGCTCCCTACAAAAGAAGAGAAGATTCACCCAAAAGGAGAAGTATAAGAGAAGAATCAACACCAAGAGAAAGAAGGAGCAGAGATGATCGTTATGAACGAAGAACATCACAGAGAAGCAAGGATTCGGAAAGTGTCATGGAATTGTCACGGCAGATGTCCTCATGCATGGACTTAGTCGTGGAGCCATCGCCGCTAGGAAGCTTAAAGGGGTTAAACGGGACAAAGGACACGAGGATTATACTAGTTTGGCCCCTTACGTTGAAGGTAAAAGCCTACTCCAGTTGAGGTGGTATTGCTTAGGGTTTCGATGACCAGGAGCTAAACCGCTCTGCTTGGCTATCGATCTGATCTTACTTGTCCTGAACCGCCGCTGGGTCGTCCCTTTATATAGAAAGGTTAACGCCCAGCGGCTCTCAGAGTCCCGGCCGGCTCATAAACTGTGTCCGGCTCGGACTCTTAACTATTCTTTCCTTACACTACAAGTCATGCCATAACGGTGGTTTACCACTACGGGCCTTAAGCCGCCTCTGGGCCTTAGACCTATTACTAAACCGCCATCCTTAACCTATCCTTGGGCTTCTGAACGAAGAGCTGTCGCAACGTAACCCGGCCCATCTATGGCGGGTTACACCAGTAGCTATATCCTCAACATTAGGCCCCAGATTGATTTGAACCGGTTCATCTCAATCTTCAATATCTTAAGAAAAAATCTTCCGGCTTCTGTTTTGCAGAAAGGTTATAACCCGCCATGACGTCATCTTCTGGATTCTTGGTAACCCGCCATGATGTCATCTGCCATTAATGCACATTATGTCTAACGTATCTCAACGGATCCTTATCTTAATAACTATCCCAAAAATCGAGGCGCCTCTGCAGCTGGATAATCATGTCTTCAGCCTCCTCGTTTCTCGCACCCACTCATCAGCCGTCCCTTATAAATAGGCCCGACTGGGTCCTCTCTCGCTCTTCCCTTTCCATCGTCTTCCTCCTCTCAACGCCCCAGAACCCGAGCTCCGCCGCCGCCGCCGCGCCTCTCGTCTTCCTCAGCCTCGGCCGCTGCATCAACCTGAGTTGGTCCAGAGAACGGCGACGACTCTCCGCAGTGAACCTGCAACCGTAAGTCTTCTTCTTCTCGGACGTCAGATCCGCATTAGGGTTCCGAGCTTTCTCCGTGTTCGTCGTAGTTCATCTCAGTTCTTTTATAGTTCTTCCACCGCGACTTCTTTTGATCCAAAAAACAGTACAGAACTCCTGCGGTAGTGGTTTCGCACCCATTTCCAATACTAGCAGATCTCTTTTGCTTGCAAAAAGACCTCATTAGAACTTATGAACTTCTTTGTGCCAGTTTTTAGGTCTAGAAAATTTTCCTTTCTGGACGACCATTTGATCCAAAATAATTACTGCAATTTGTGAAACTTGTTTGTGCAACACTTAGCAAAAATTGCATCTGTTAGCTATGGCGGCTCATATCACCGGCTTAAAAAAGGCGATGCTTCATAAATATTCCGGGTCATCCATACCAGAGCCAAAAAAATTAACTGCTCACGATATCCATAGCGGCTTAAATAACCTGACACAATTGGCCATATATCATTAGGCCCCTTCATAAGCCGCCACCTTAAATACTGAACCAAAATTTTCCTCCGGCTTAAATTTGAACCAGAAATTTTATTTTGTCATAGGCTTCCATCCTTCACAATGCCGCCCAAGGCTCCCAAGGCACCCATTACGTGCAACTGGGTTAGATCCAACGTTACTGATAGCACCTTAGCTGACTTCGTGAAAACGGGTTACCTGCCCAAGAAAGAGGTCATGTCCTATCGTGCTCCTGACCCGTCCGAAGAGAGACCTCAACCCAAGGACGGAGAGGTTGTCATATTTGCTGATCACATGAGCCGGGGCTTTGCTCCTCCTGGCTCAAAATTCTTCAGAGATGTTCTGCACTTTTTTGACCTGCGACCTCAAGACATTGGACCCAATTCTGTGTCAAACATTTGTAACTTCCAAGTGTTCTGTGAGGTATACCTTGGAGAAGAGCCTAGCTTACTACTCTTTAGGGAGTTATTTTATCTGAACCGCCAGAATGAATGTGCCAACGTGCCTAGCTTGGAACTCGGTGGAATCTCAATCCAACGACGGAGAGATTGTCTTTTCCCTTATGCTGAGCCGCCAAGCCACCCAAAAGATTGGAACCAGACATGGTTCTGCTGCCAAGATACTTCTCCGGCTGATGAGAACCCTCTGCCCGGCTTTCGCGCCCTGCGTCTGGAGTCAAATCACCCCCTGCCAGACAAACTATCTCAAGCTGAACGTCAACTGCTTATTCCTACCATCAACAAAATCAAAGCTCTTCTGGGGAACGGCCTGAATGGCATTGACCTGGTCCGGGTCTGGATTGCCTGGCGGGTGATTCCTTTAAGCCGCCACCCCGACTTAATGTGTGATTATACCGGCCGGAAGGATGATCCTCTTCGGCACAGTCCCGGCGACTTACCTGAGGACGTCATTGATGATATGACCAAGTCTCTTCTGAACGAGAGCCTAGCAGATTGCGGGAGGACAGGTTTAAGCCCCTTCTGCAAGGCTAACCCGGCCCCAACGGTAAGCTATTGACCTGTACACCTCACCTTCCATTTTAACGATTTCATCTTAACTTCAAAAACCTTTGTTGTATTTTACAGGCTAATGATAAATTCTGGAAGGTCAGGTATGACCATGAAGCTGCTAAGAAAGCCAGAAAGGTTAAAAAAAGCCGCCAGGAAAGCCGCTCCCCGCAAGAAGGGGAGTAAAACTAGCGCCTCAGACCTGCTTCACCTGGAAGACACCTCCGAGTCAGAGGTAGCCCTTGATTCTTTAGGCTCCTTTTTTAACCATCTTATTGACATGGATTATCAGTAGGAGGACACCGGAACGAGTCATGAAGTGATTGAAGAGGTAACTATAATTTCCTCCGACTCGGAGCCCTTGCCAAGACTGAAAGTCCGAAGAGTAACCCGGAAAGTAAGATTTTCACATCCTTTAGCTTATCAAGATCCTCAATTTCTTTTGAAGCGACAGATTCATGAAAGTCGGAGGCAGACCCGGACCAGCAAGGATGCAGACCTCTCCTCCGGCTTACCCGAAGCATCCAGGAAGTGCCGGACTGAGGTTATCTCCGACTTATATCCTTTTCATCCTTGGGCGGGCGTCACTCGTCAACCACTCAATTCTTCTGATTCAAACTATCAGGGAACTTCACCTTCCCCCGGCGAATCCATGCAGTCTAGCTTGCCGGCTTTCAAAACCGCACCCGGGTAATGATGATCAGCTTATTTTGTGCCTATCTTACTCATGTTTTTGCACTAACCCTTTAACTTTCAGTGTACAAGTAAAGCCCAGCAAGAGGGCAAAGAAAAATAAGCCGGCCGAAGAGCCGGTCCTGACTGAACCGGATGCTTCTGCTCATGAGCCGCCGTCTGCACCAGCTCCGGAAACCACCACTGCTCCATCTGATGAGCCAGTTATGGAAGGTTGTGATAACCCGGAGATCCCCAACCCGGCTCATCCAGATGACCCGGACGTTGTGATTACCCGGACCGAGTTTGTTGAACTGGGAAGACCCACCGTGTTGGCTAGGTGCTCTGCCAAGGAAGAACTCTGGACCGCCGCAGGGCCAGGCTGGACATCACTGATTATGCCAATCTGAGCATTGGAGATATTGTCGCTGGCTATATTAATCAAGTGCACAACAGCCGGGACCTAGAAATTGATATGGTGAAGAAAATACAGCAAAAGTCTGAGTATGACTCTCTTGCTTATTCCATAGTCATCCTTACCATGCCATGTAGACTTAATACCGGCTTAATAATCACTGCAAGAAAAATGGCTTACCTAGTAACACTCAAAGGCCGGTTTAAACAGCATAGTTGAACCGGTCCTTACCTTATTTTAATCAAGTAGTTGAGCAACCTTATGCATTAGCCCCCAAGTGCCAAGTACCTTTGCCTGCAAAGTGCTTGGGACTTATTTTCATGAACCGGCACCGTAAATAGAGCTTTTCAGCATACATTAGCCCCCAAGTGCCAAGTGTCTTTGCTTGCAAAGTGCTTGGGACTTGATGTTGTATTATAATCACCCTAACTGTAACCCGGAATTTGTACAGGCTGCCTGTAATAAATTTGAATTGGAAATCTCTGATCTGAAGAACCGCCTGAAGACTCAGGAAAGTGAAACTCAAAAGGCCAACTCCAAATTTGAATTCAGTGTATCTGCACAAGAGAAACTGAAGAAAAAGTTTGAAGCAGAAAGAAAAGCCTGGGCAGATGAAAAGACTGCTTTGCTCAGCCGGGCCGAACAAGCGGAGGCCACTCTTACTGAAAGAACCGCCGAGCTAACCGGCTTAAAACGCCATGTATCTCAGATGGTCTCCGCAATCTTTGGTAAGTTACTCTACAAGTTTCTAACTAGTTTACATCGTTTATTTCCCATAAGTATCTCAATTGCCATCAACTCACCTGACTTTGTAATGCAGGTCCCAGGAGTTCCAATCTCAACCAGAACGTGCTGACCAAGCTGAAGGCGGTTTACACCTTGGTGGAACAACTTTACACCGGGTCACAACGTGCCTTAGCCGTTGTGGCTCTGTCAAATGAAGTTCCCACTCATCTGGCAGATGTACTCAGGCAGCTTGCCGTGCTTCCTCAACGCTTCCAAGAGTTAGGACGAGCTTCTGCAAGAGCCGGAGCCATAGCCGCTCTAAGCTGGGCCAAGGCGTTTCTACCGGAGCTAGACCCGGCCGACATCGCCCTCGGGTATCCTAGCTTGAAGGAAGATGGCACTCACTTTGACCAGAAAGACTTCGCCGCTTGTGTGAAGAGCGTACGCCCGGTGGCCACTTTGATTGGTAATGACAAAGACCTTACCAAATATCAGCCGGGCTATGACGCGGAGAATCAGAGGATCCCAACACCTCGTTATGAAGCAGTCAGCATGATTCCTCTGACTCGTAAGCATACCTTTGCCCCTGAAGTTGACCCGGCCGGGTTAATTGATGATGAAGCTCAATTTGAAGCCTTGAGTGGCATTGACTGGAAATCATCAAACTTCCAGGACATGGAAACAGCCGAAGGAGCGGAGAGGGATGAGCCGGAAGCTTCGGCCCAACAAGCACCTTTGATTTCTTAGGCGACTCATGGTTATGTCTCAAAAACAATGCCTCACCTTTTGGACTCGGGGAGTCTTGTAATAGAGTAGGATGAACACTTAATTTTGTCGTGCCATCGTGCACGTGTGTAGCGCTTAACCCTATTTAAACTGCTCTTTTATATTCTTCCGGGTTATGTTTGATCCTCTGCTTTCCCTAAGTTGAAAGAGCTGTCTTTAATTGTCCTGCATAGAAAACAAATCACAAGTCTCTAGGCGGCTTACCACATGGAGAGTCATATATTCTACATATAACCCGGAATATGAATCGAAGTTATAATAAACCGGCTCTCAATTATATCTTCGAGATAACCATAACAACATACCTGCGAGCCTTCCAATACACTTCCGGTTTATGTAACCCGAATAATGAGGTTGAGAACTCGACTCCGGTTCACCAGCACATTATTAATCAAGATTAAACTAGTGGAATAGGAACCACCCTTGAATGCTTTATATATCATCAAAGAACTGGTTTGCAAACCAAGAGACCTCAAAAATTTAGGGGCTTCTGATTCGAATACGACCAGAGAACCGTCTCAAAGGGGTTAAGCTAAGATTCGAATGCGATCATATAGCCCTAGTGGCTTTGGCGTTGCCGATCAAGAGGGTACCGACAGCTGTGTTCTCTTTGGTTCGAATACGACCCATGTTTGAATAGGAAGCCCCCAAATGACCTTCAGAGTTGTTTAACGACGTCGATTCGAATACGATCCACGTCGGTTCCCAAAGAGGGTTGAGCTATGATTCAAATATGATCAAGAAAAACTCCCCAATGAGCTCGGCAATATGCCAATCAAGCTCGGCAATATGTACATTACGAGAGCCGGTGGCTCAAGTGTAATAAGGCCGAAGCTGAGCTATGTTCCATGGCCGGCGGGTCTCCTCCTCCGACTTACGTGAATCTTTGTGCTCCCGAACATCGATAAGGTAGTATGACCCATTGTGCAAGTTCTTGCTGTGACCACAAAGGGCCCTTCCCAAGGTGGGGATAGCTTGTGTGCATCTGTTTGATCCTGGATGAGCCGGAGCACCAAATCACCTTCCTGAAAGGTCCTGGACTTAACCCGGCAGCTGTGATAGCGGCGCAGGTCTTGTTGGTAAATCGCCGAGCGAGCTGCTGCTACGTCACGTTGTTCGTCCAACAAGTCAAGAGCATCTTGACGCGCCTGCTCATTATCCGCCTCGACATAAGCCGCCACTCGAGGCAGGCCATGACGGATGTCGCTAGGGAGGACCGCCTCAGCTCCGTAAACCATGAAGAAAGGTGTATAACCCATAGACCTGTTAGGAGTAGTATTAATGCTCCATAATACGGAAGGCAACTCCTCCACCCAACAACCCGGCGTCCGTTGCAAAGGGACCAAAAGTCGGGGCTTGATGCCCTTCAAGATTTCCTGATTGGCTCTCTCAGCTTGACCATTGGATTGAGGGTGAGCCACTGATGAAACATCAAGCCGAATATGCTCTCGTTGACAATAATCTGCCATGGCGGCTTTAGATAGATTGGTACCATTGTCGGTTATAATGTTGTGTGGAAAGCCAAAGCGAAATATCACCTTTTTCATGAACTGAACCGCCGTGGCTGCGTCACACTTACTAACTGGCTCTGCCTCAACCCACTTTGTGAACTTGTCAACTGCCACCAAGAGGTGGGTCTTCTTATCTTTGGACCTTTTGAAAGGCCCAACCATATCAAGCCCCCAGACTGCAAACGGCCAAGTGATTGGAATCATCCTCAACTCTTGAGCCGGCACGTGAGCCCGTCTTGAGAACTTCTGACAACCGTCACATTTACTGACCAACTCCTCTGCATCAGCATGAGCCGTCAGCCAATAAAAACCATGACGAAAAGCCTTGGCCACAAGGGATTTTGAGCCGACATGATGGCCACAATCCCCCTCGTGAATCTCACGCAAAATTTCTTGACCTTCCTCAGAGGAAAAACAACGCTGAAAAGCTCCAGTGATACTACGATGATGCAGCTCGCCATTGATAATTATCATTGACTTAGACCGCCGGGTTATTTGTCTGGCCAAAGTTCCATCCTCAGGCAATTCTCCCCGGGTCATGTAAGCCAAGTATGGCACTGTCCAATCTGGGATAACGTGGAGAGCCGCCACCAACTGTGCTTCTGGGTCAGGAACAGCCAAGTCTTCCTCTGTAGGCAACTTGACAGAAGGGTTATGCAGAATATCCAAGAAAGTATTAGGCGGCACCGGCTTTCGCTGAGAGCCCAGCCGGCTTAATGCATCAGCCGCCTCGTTCTTTCTGCGATCGATGTGCTCTACTTGGTAACCCTGAAAATGTCCAGCAATGGCATCAACTTCACGGCGATAAGCCGCCATGAGGGGGTCCTTGGAATCCCACTTGCCTGATACTTGTTGGGCCACTAAATCTGAGTCACCAAAGAACCTTACCCGGCTTAAGCTCATCTCCTTAGCCATCCGAAGACCATGGAGCAAGGCCTCGTACTCAGCTGCATTGTTAGTACAGGGAAACATCAACCGTAGTACATAACAAAACTTGTCACCTCGAGGGGAAGCTAACACAACTCCAGCCCCCGAGCCCTCCAATTGCCTGGACCCGTCAATGTGAATAGTCCAGTATGTATTATCCGGTTTCTCTTCAGGCACCTGCAGCTCTGTCCAATCGTTGATGAAATCCACCAATGCTTGAGATTTAATAGTAGTGAGTAGCATGTACTTTAGACCATGAGGCCCAAGTTCTATAGCCCACTTAGCAACTCTTCCTGTGGCTTCTCTGTTTTGGATGATATCTCCTAGGGGAGCAGAACTGACCACAGTGATAGGGTGGCCCTGGAAATAATGCTTAAGCTTCCGGCTTGCCATGAACACCCCATAAACAAGCTTCTGCCAATGTGGATACCGTTGTTTGGACTCAATGAGTACCTCGCTAACGTAGTAAACTGGCCGCTGAACCGGATGTTCCTTACCCGCTTCCTTACGCTCCACCACCACAGCCACACTGACGGCTCATGTGTTAGCGGCTACATACAACAATAAAGGCTCCTTGTCGACAGGAGCAGCAAGGACTGGCGGCTCAGCTAGCTGTCTTTTCAAATCCTCAAAAGCAGCATTAGCAGCATCATTCCAGACAAAGTCATCTGTTTTCTTCATCATCTGATACAGTGGCATGGCCTTTTCACCCAACCGGCTTATAAACCGACTCAAAGCAGCGATGCGACCCGCCAGACGCTGGACGTCATTTATGCATGCCGGCTTAGCCAGAGAGGTGATTGCCTTGATCTTCTCCGGGTTAGCTTCAATGCCTCTGTGAGAAACCAGAAAACCCAAGAGTTTGCCTGCAGGAACACCAAAAACACACTTGGCCGGGTTAAGCATCATCTTGTAGACCCGGAGATTATCAAAGGTCTCTCTCAGATCATCTATCAAGGTCTCCTTCTCTCTGGATTTGACCACGATATCATCCACATAGGCATGAACGTTGCGCCCAATCTGATTATGAAGACAATTCTGCACGCAACGCTGGTAAGTCGCCTGTGCACTCTTGAGCCCAAAAGGCATAGACACATAACAGAAGGCTCCAAAAGGAGTAATGAACGCCATCTTCTCTTGGACCTTAACAGCCATTTTGATCTGATGGTAACCAGAGTACGCATCCAAAAAACTCAAATGCTCACAACCCGCCGTAGCATCAATAATTTGATCAACACGAGGGATAGCAAAAGGATCAGCCGGACAAGCCTTGTTTAAATCCGTATAATCCACGCACATACGCCAGGTGCCGTTCTTCTTGAGCACGAGCACCGGGTTAGCTAACCATTCTGGATGAAAGACTTCAATGATAAACCCGGCCGCCAAGAGCCGGGCTACCTCCTCACCAATGGCTTTCCGCCTCTCCTCATTAAACCGCCGGAGGAATTGCCTGACTGGCTTAAATTTCGGATCCATATTAAGAGTGTGCTCAGCGAGTTCTCTTGGTACACCCGGCATGTCAGAAGGTTTCCATGCAAAGATGTCCCTGTTCTCATGGATGAACTCGATGAGCGCGCCTTCCTATTTCGGATCCAGATTGGCACTGATGCTGAACTGCTTAGATGAGTCTCCTGGAACAAAGTCAACAAGTTTAGTCTCATCAGCTGACTTAAATTTCATTACCGGCTCATGCTCCGTGGTTGGCTTTTTCAAAGACGTCATATCTGCGGGGTCAACATTATCCTTGTAAAACTTCAATTCCTCTGTCGCACAAACAGATTCAGCGTAAGCATCGTCACCTTCCTCACACTCCAAGGCTATCTTTCGGCTGCCATGAACCGTAATGGTCCCATTGTGACCCGGCATCTTGAGCTGCAAATACACGTAACACGGCCGTGCCATGAACTTGGCGTAAGCAGGCAACCCAAATAAAGCATGGTACGGGCTTCTTATTTTAACCACCTCAAAAGTCAGTATTTCCGCCCTGTAGTTGTACTCATCTCCAAAGGCTACTTCCAGCTCGATCTTACCGACTGGATACGCCGACTTACTGGGCACCACCCCATGGAAAACAGTGTTGGACTGGCTGAGGTTTTTATCAGTTAATCCCATACGATGGAAGGTCTCATAATAGAGGATGTTGATGCTGCTGCCTCCGTCCATGAGCACTTTAGTGAATTTATACCCCCCAACCTGAGGAGCCACCACCAAGGCCAGGTGACCCGGATTATCAACCCGGGGAGGGTGATCTTCCCTACTCCATACAATAGGCTGCTCAGACCATCTTAAATAGCGGGGAACCGCTGGCTCAACAGCATTTACAGCCCTCTTATGAAGCTTCTGGTCTCGCTTGCACAGACTGGTAGTAAACACATGATACTGTCCACCATTGAGCTGCTTTGGATTGGTCTGGTATCCCCCTGCTGCTGCTACTGATTACCCTGGCCAGATTGCTGATTAAAACCCCCTTGAAAATTCTGAGAATTGGAATTTGAGCCGCCGCCCGGGCCATGAAAGCCGCCAGCGCCTGAGCCGCCGCCCTGCCCATTGTTGCCATTAAAAGCGTTGGAATTTTTGAAGGCTTTCATGATTGCGCAGTCTTTCCATAGATGAGTGGCCGGCTTCTCCCTAGAACCATGCCTTGGACAGGGCTCATTCAACAACTGCTCAAGCGTCGGGCCTGACCCGCCGGCTCGGGGAGGTGGTCTCGCCTTACGTCGGTGGTTGTTACCCTGTGCATTGGCGTTGGCCACAAACTCCATACTGCCATCAGCCTTACGTTTGTTACCTCCCTGGTTCACCCGGTTATGCTGAGGGCCCTTGCCATTGCCATTCTTCTTTCCCTTCCCTGTCCTTTCATCGTCAGACGCGGGATCCTTGGTACTATCAGAGTCGGCGTACTTGACCAGAGCCGCCATCAGCGTACCCATATCATTGCAATCGCGCTTGAGCCGCCCGAGCTTCATCTTCAGGGGCGCAAAACGACAATTTTGCTCCAACATTAAGACTGCAGAGCCGGCATCCATCTTATCAGACGAATGTATTATCTCTTTGACCCAGCGAACCCAATGGGTTGTAGACTCGCCCTCTTGCTGCTTGCAGTTAGTCAAATCCACAATTGACATAGATTGCCTACATGTATCTTTGAAGTTTTGGATGAACCAGGCTTTTAGCTATGCCCATGACCCGATAGAATTAGGCGGCAGTCCTTTCAACCAAGTGCGGGCAGTCCCATCCAACATCATGGTGAAGTATTTGGCCATTGCCGCTTCGCTGACCTCTAGCAACTCCATAGCCATCTCGTAGCTCTCGATCCATGCTCCGGGTTGTAAATTAGCCGTGTAATAAGGTACCTTCCTAGGTCCTTTGAAATCCTTGGGCAGACGTTCATTACGGAGAGCCGGAAGCAGACAAGGGACACCTCCGGTCCTCGTAGGTATGCCCGCCTCGATAGAAGCCGTCGGATAAACCGGGAGGGGCTGGTAAGCCGTCAGCTGATGCGCCTGCTCCGCCTCTTGTCGTGCTCTGTCTTGGTCTACCACGTTAAAGGCTCCATTATGTGCAGGCCATGGCCAGCTGGCAAGTCACGGCGCCGGACGTTGCTTGAGCCGGTCGCTGAAACCATGTGTCTACTATAACTTGGGCTCCGGCCTGGATGACGGGTTGAATGAATCCTGTCCCGGCTATATGAATATGCCTCCTGTTGTGCCAGAGCCGTCTGAAGAAGTTCTCTGACCCGGCGGGTTTCGACCGTCGTTGGAGAGTCGCCCTCGACTAGGAGAGCCGCCAGTCGCGCCGCTGCGGCGATCATGTTTTCCAACGGGTTGGCATAATGACCCGGTGGTATTGGCACGTACTGAGGCGGGGTAGGGTTCACACGGGGAGGCCCCATCACTTGCGGCTGAATCAGCGTTCTAGCCCCGGGTGCCGTGATTTCTGGCGGGTTACTGGGCCCTGCACCAGGCGTGTTAAAGAGGTTTCGAGGATCGTAAACCGGAGGGAGTCTTGATTGAGCCTTCTGATGCCTCCTTCTCATGATCTCATTGGATGTGTTTTGATCCATCGTGAGCCGGAAAGACTTTGCCTGAATCAGCTGAGTCTGGGCGTCGAGAGCCGCCCGCTCTACAGCCATCCTGATCCCTTCTGTTGCCAGATCTTCCTTGGCTCTTGCTATATCCAGCTTTAACTATGCCACCTCCGCATCATGTTGAGCTTGATCCGCTGGGACGACCGTAGCGGTTAACAGGGCCGTCGTCTTGTCCGTGAGATCCATCAGCACCTGAGCCGGCGAGTGCACAGGGCCTCCTGCCCCAGTGGCAGAGTTTTGAATAGGTTGTGCGCCGGCCATGAAGATTCCAACCCGGCTCGGCGGCTCAAAGGGGTCCGGAATACAGTCGCCATCGGAACAACCCCTGAGCCTGCCATCTTGAAGTTGATATAACGAGTTGGTCTCATCTGTGGACGACTCGCCGTCAGAGCGAGTGGCCGTCTCCTCGCCAGATCCAGATCCTTCAGATAGTCCTCCATGGACACATCCCACGAAAGCATGCTTCAAGGCAGGCAGAGTCCGGGCGGGTCTCGCACGCTGAGCCGTCTCGATGAGGTCGGCGCAGAGGTCCGACTCAGGGCCCGGCTCGCCAATCTTGCCAATGAAAACGTGGATTCCGCCGAAGGGGACCCGGTACCCGTACTCGATTGAGCCGGCGTCGGGGCCCCAGCTTGCATCGTCGATGTAGAGCTTGCCGCGATGACTCTTGGTCATCCGGCCCACAGCGTATCCCTTGAGCCCTTCGAAGCTGCCCTTCAAGAACTCAAATCCACCATGCGCTGGCCCCATGCTGGGTGCCAACTATCGTGGAATTGTCACGGCAGATATCCTCGTGCAAGGACTTAGTCGTGGAGCCATCGCCGCTAGGAAGCTTAAAGGGGTTAAACGGGACAAAGGACACGAGGATTATATTGGTTCGGCCCCTTACGTTGAAGGTAAAAGCCTACTCCAGTTGAGGTGGTATTGCTTAGGGTTTCGATGACCAGGAGCTAAACCGCTCTGCTTGGCTATCGATCTGATCTTACTTGTCCTGAACCGCCGCCGGGTCGTCCCTTTATATAGAAAGGTTAACGCCCAGCGGCTCTCAGAGTCCCGGCTTGCTCATAAACTGTGTCTGGCTCGGACTCTTAACTATTCTTGCCTTACACTACAAGTCATGCCATAACGGCGGTTTACCACTACAGGCCTTAAGCGGCCTCTGGGCCTTAGACCTATTACTAAACCGCCATCCTTAACCTGTCCTTGGGCTTCTGAACGAAGAGCTGTCGCAACGTAACCCGGCCCATCTACGGCGGGTTACACCAGTAGCTATATCCTCAACAGAAAGGAAGGACAAGTCATCAAGGAGATACACAAAACGAAGACATCCAGCTCATGTTGGTGAATGGGTATCCGGCTCTGACTCCGACAATCACTCCGAGAGAAGTTATCACTCCGACTCCGAATATACTCAAGATGAAGGTGTTGCTGGTCTAGCACTTGTGTCAACCAACTCCTACGACATATTTGACTCACCAAATGAAGGAATTGGAAGATGCTTCATGGCTAAAGGCCCAAAGGTATCACACCCCGAGTATGTTGATTTCAATAGTGATGAAGATGATTTGCTAGGTGATGATGATTTACATGTTGACAACTCTAGTGATGAAAATTATGAAGAACTTGCTATTAATCATGTTAATCAAGATAAAACAAAGAAGGATGATAAGAAGGAGATTGAGTGTCTAACTAAAGATCTAAACACTCTTAAGTTAGCTTATGAAACTACCTTGGAAGATCATCGAGAACTTCTAAAGACTCATGAGAAATTATGCTTTGAAAAGCTCAACCTTGAGCAAGAGCATGGGTTCTTAAAAGAAATCAATGATGATCTTCGCAAGAAAAGTTCTTCTTACATTGCCAAGCGTTTACTCTTGTCTACTTACATGCCACAAGTTACATCTAGCAACAAGAGTAAGAAAGATTCTTCTTCTAGTAGTAACAACAATCATGTTAAATCCAATGTTGCTGCCTCCAGTAGTTCTCTTGATTCCACTAACGATTCTCTTAGCCAAGTTATACTTGAGCAAGAAAATAGCTTATTGAAGGGAATTATAGAGAAAGGTGTCTACAAGAGTCTTGCCAGAAGTAAGCAATTTGAGGAGATTGTATGCAAGCAAGGAAGGCACCAGAAGAATCAAGGTATTGGTTTGAGTGGGAAGAAGATCAATACCCCAAGACGAAGTTTGTTCCTTAACAAGAGAAGTATGATCCTACTTCTTTCCAAGGGACACAAGCTCAGGATGATCTTCCACCACAAGACCACAAGAAAAAGGGCAAGCACAAGCTTCAAGAGGAGATTGATGCATTTGAAGAAGCTCCTAAGGCCTTGGCACTACAAAAAAATACACTTCTGTGATGATACGTGTTTGTCACAGTAGGTCACGTTTTCTGTCATGCATGTACATCCATGAAAAATTTATGATAGAATCAAGATAGTCATACCTGTGCTGTTGTACAAGTGTTCCATGATATTACCAAAATTATCATCATGGAAGTGTCCACTTCCATGACGATAAATCGCGCGTCATAGAAGAGCTTTCGTCAAGGGTGACCGACACGTGGCATCGACCGTAAAGGCTCGCCGTTAAGCTACCGGGTGCGGTTTTGGATCCGATAACCCGTTAACAGCCCGGACCAATGGGGATTTTCCACGTGTAAAATTCTCATTGGCCGACGAAACAACGTGTCAGCTCCTCGTTGGGACAGATGTCATCCACTCATTGGACAAGAGGCACCTATGATATGTCCACACGTGGCATGGCCCAATAGAGGCCCATTCTGATGAAAAGGCCGGCCCAGCTAAAGGCCCACCATGTTTTTTCAGACACTAGTGGGCTGTCCCGTTAATAGCCTGCCATGTTTTGGGTCAAATTGAGGCCCATATCAGATCAGGCCCGTTCATAGCCTGCCGAGTTTTGGGCCAAATTACGGCCCATATCGGATCAGGCCCGTTAACAGGCCACTGTACCTTTGGGCCCATTCTAAGACAGGTTTGTATTCCAGCCTATTAAATGCCCGTTTACCAGTTCGGCCCGATAATAGTTTTGGGCTGTTAGCGGCCTATGGAGTATCTGGGACGTTGTAGGCCCGGTTTAACTTTAGACCATTTAACGGCCCACGCAGAAACTAGGCTATTTCTTGTCCCAACTAACTTTAGGCCTCTTAATGGCCCGTAGTCTTCGTGGATAAATTTCAGCCCAACTGGCCTATCGGCCTGTTAATGGCACGTGTAATAGTTGGGCCTAATTACAACCCGAGTTGAATCCGGGCTGCTTACAGCCCATCTGATAATGGCTCGTGACACTTTTGGGCTGATGGCCCACGTGGATACCGGCCTTCTTAAAGCCCATAATTTTATTGGGCCAAACAGGCCCGAGATATATTTTGGCCTGTTAACTGCTCGTCCTATTTGGGCCCAACATGGGCCTTAGGAAGTTTCAGCCTGTATTTTCCTATGAATTTTTTGGCTCAACGCTAGCCCAATCTAGGTTTTAGCCTGTTAAAAGCCCATGGTATTCTCTGGCCCAGCTGGCCAGAACTTTACTCGGCCTGTTAAAGGGGGGAAACTGCTATAGGTTTAGACCTGCTAATGGCCCAAGATGATTATAGGCCCATGTTTTGGCCCATATGAGTAACGGGCCGGCCTGAATACCGACAACACTGAGATCCACTGAACCTTCCGGCCTAAATTACAGCATACCGACCAAAGAATAAACCTAGACTATACAATAAAGAAATTACGGCATATTACATCCACTGGGAATCAAAGTTCGCTACCGGTGATAATAAAGCGCAACATGACCGCGGATTACATACACTGGGCATCAATGGTCGCCACCAGTGCATATAAATGCGCCGACAAAAGAATATACAAAACTGAGAGCACTTCAGAAGGCACTAGGCCTGGCAAGGTCGGGCCCCGCAAGCAGCCGAACAAGCTGATGAGACCTCAGTTGTGTCAATGATAGATGCTTCATCCCTAGCTGTATGGCACCATAGTGCGCACGACAGTCCCCTGACATCTTCATTATATCTTTGACTTCAAGTCGGAGCTGAGCTGAAGCAAGCCTTTCCGCTTTAAGTTGAGACTGAAGAAGTCGAACTGATTGAGGCATAGAGGTTGTCTCACACCTGCTAGTGAGTAGCTTCAACTCACTGTCTTCATCAAGATAGGACCTTGGGGTCATCTCGTTGTCCTCAAGATGGTTTGGCTCACTATCTTCCCTAAAGTTCTGCCTGACATAAGAGATACGACTCTGAAAGAGAAATAGGGAGACACGTAACAGGTTTCACGATTATATAAGCAAGTAAATGGATCTGTTCTGCATAAGGAACATGTTTTTACAACTACAATTTAAAACTGGTAGTTGTTGCAAACATCCAATCAGATGTAAACAGCAAAGTAAACAGCAGTGGAGGAAATGATGCCTATCCAAATCTATACTAGAACAAAGATTGAAGGCTTGAGAAGGATGAACTTACATTACATGTTAACACGGGCTGGACAAAGCCCTTCTCCATGTTGATGGAAGGATAATTCAATAAATTCCCCAAAGAAAATTGTTTATAAGCGTTGCCATTATTCTACATTTTGCAAAGAGTAAATATAGATCAAATAATATTGGAAGAAACGGAGGATAATGAAGCTCAGGTGCAGACTGATGATACATAATCAAATAGAAATTAATTAAGTACAGTGTTACAAGGCAAAAGGTACTGACAAGAGGAATGCAGACATCAACGTGTGAAGTGGCATTGGCTTTATTCAACATTTTGGTAAGAGTAAATGTAGATATGATAATTTGGAGAAAGTGGAGGGCAGGGCAGATCAGATGCAGAGTAATGCTAGACAATCAACTATCTCGCGATGCAAGTACAGTAATACCACCACCGTCCGTTATTACTTGTCGCTCAAATGGATGTATCTAGCATTATTAAGTTCTAAATACATCCAATTGATCAACAATTAATTCGATACAGAGGGAGTACATGACAACATGTACTTACATGAGCAATCCAAAACTTCATAACCATCGTGTTAATTCTACATTTATCTAAGAGTAAATATAGATCTTATAATTTCAAGCAAAGGGAGGATAAAGAAGCGAACATTTACAGTGATGCTACACAATCAAACAGCAATGAGTGTAAGTATGCTGACAAAGGGCAAGAGGTACTGACAAGAGCAATGCAGAGCCCAGTATTGTCGTGAATTCCTATGATCCTTTGGGCAAGGAGATTCATCTGAAATTAGTTTTCATACAAGAGAGAAAGTAAGGCACATGCAGAAATTTAGGAGTTCAAATTTTGAATTGATATCATAGACAGTACCTGACGCTAGGCTCTCTACAGTTCTAATAGGGGTTTGGCCACTATAGTAGTGGTAAAGTGTGGTACAGTTGGGCCTATGTTTTCTGTGTGGCTGCTGATCTATCTGATTTAACAGGTATCACTACCTTTTCCAAATACCTAGTTTGTACTCCTTGAGGATCTGCACTCACCCTCTTTCTTTTCAACATCTATTACGAAAGAACAACATTTGACTGGAAAAACATAGTATGACGACACATGGAATAGGTACAGAAAATGGATAGGTATGGCATATACTCATATATGATGCTTAAACTAAGCAGATGGTGTAATAAAGTAGAAGTAATGCAAGAGGTCAGATGCAAAATATGTGTGACCAATACAACCTTGCCAAGTTAGAGCAAGCACCTTGATGGGTGAATAAGATAGGCCATCCTCCACCATGCCAAGTTTGTTAGCCGGTGGATTGTTTCACAATATTCCTCTTGTGCGCCCATTCTCATATTCATTTTGATAATGTTGAATACCTGACATGCATGAAAACATAAAAAAGGTGAGATTACCTTTGTAATGCAGAAGTGATTCTAATCCAATACTTCCTCCCTGTAAATCACTTTGTGCAATCTCTGCAATTCTTCTAAGAGGTGCCATGCATGCTGTAATTTGGTATGTGCATTAATATAATGTGGCCTACTACTGAAAATATGATAGCTCCTGAAGTGATGATACTTCACAGATGATAGCTTCAGGATATAGTAAAGAAGAACAAGTCGACCTGACCTGATAGATTCAAAATATACTAAGGGAGAATAACTCGACCTGACCAGTCGACCGCAAGAGAAGAGGATCATCTTAAAGAAGAGCAGAAGAGCAAGAAGATTGAAGATATTACAAGTCTTTCTATACAATGTCGGTTGGCCACCCATGATGAACCAGAGCGCACAGAGAAATACTATTCCTTCTGATCTCTCCATATGTGGCTCACATGCATTTCGAAACTAAACTAGGAACATTTAGCTGACCAATTAAACATCTCTCAGTTTTACTAATATCATCATAATATCATATTTGAATTTGTACAACTAAGCTTGTTTAGCTCGATGGGTGGAGCAGTGCTATTACGACACGAACCACGTAGGCTGATCGTGGTCATCATAAAATGGGGAAACCGTAAGCATGATGAGTATAGTGTTGACCATGGCAGTGGGATGGCAGATCTGAAGCTGCAAACTGCGCAAAGGGTAGTTAGCAACCGATGTTTGCTTTGAAATAACAACTAAGATTTGGTATGGACAAGAAAGTACAGTCAACAAGTGACAAAGAAATGCAATTCTGATGTCTCTCTATGTGTCGCGACATGCATGTTGAAACTCAAGTGGGACCTTTAGCTAACCAATTAAATGTGTCTATTAACTAATATCAGTATCATATCACAATCATATTTGAACAACTAAGCTTTGGAATTTTGAGTGTTGTGTTGTTTAGCTTGAAGGGTGGAGTAATGCTAGTACGACAGAAAGCACGTACACAAATCATAGTAGAGTAGATAAAAGGGGAAAACCCTAAGCATCAAGAGTAAAATCAGGAAAGTGGATCTAGCTGGACCAGTGGGTGGCGCACATGCTTTTCAAAACGAATATAGGAATATTAGGTGACCAATTAAACGTTCTCTATTTTAGTAATATGAGCATCATATCAGATTCGTATTTCAACATGTAAGCTTCGGAATTATGAGTGGCATGTTGTTTCGCTTGATGGGTTGAGGTCTCGAGGAGCAGTGCTAGCACGACACGAAGCAGTGAAGCACCTACGATGATGGTAGTGAATACAAAGGATGGAAACCATAAGCTTTACAAGTATAGTGACCGTGCCATGGCAGATTTGAAGGTGCAAACCGAACAAAGCTACTTCGCAACCAATGTTTGCTTTCAACTAGCCACTACGATTTGGTACGGACAAGAAAAGTACAGTAAACAATTTACGATCTATTTTTCGGGTAAGATCAATAACTTAAGCACATATGGAAGAGTACCACATCTCTTGCGACGCCGTGTAGGCCCCTGCTGATTCGTTGAGGGTGCTGCAGGTGCGATGGCTGTCGGCGGCGGGGAAGAAGACTTTAGACGGCAGACGGCCGGGTCGGGGGATAAATCCTGTTGCCGTGGATGAGGCGGTCGTAGGAGCGGCAACGACAAGGTGGACGACAACACCGATGAAGCGAGACGACGCGATGAAAGGATCCTGGTTCGGCGCCGTGGATGAGAGACGTCCATCTCTTGCAGTGGACGACGGGGTAGGGGTAGCGGCTCCAACAAGGTGGAGGATGGGGTGGCAGACGGAGGAGGCTGGCCGCAGTGGGGAGGTTGTCGTGGCACCGACGGTGTATGAATGGGGAAATGGAGTGCGAGGGGGATCTCAAACTTTGGGACGCGCTTGTCTGAAATGTGGAAAAGTTACGAACTTATCCCCCGTTTAAAATTTCGGACATCACGTCGGTTGGGGATAGGACGGTAATTTCGCATCTCCCAAATATTTGCCGGTAACGATTTCGGGTGAGGAGAGGGTGTTTTGCCGCCCACGGTTGGCGCCCACGGTGTATGAACGGGGCTGATAGGTAGGGCGGTTGTGTCACGTCTGAGGGAAGTTACACATACGCCCCTATTTAAAATATTAGCCTACACCGATTTCGGACGAGGAGAGTTTGTTTTGCTGCCCACCGTGGATGAATGGGGAAATGGAGGGAGAGACACATGTCTTTCGGACGAGCTTGAATCAAATGTGTTTTGCCGCCCAGGTTTGGCGCCCACTGTGTCTGAATGGGCTCAGAGGCCGTCGTGTCACGTCTGATTGAAGTTACAAGTCTACCCCTATCGACAGCAGTGTAAATCCGGTCGATAAGGATGTCAAGTGTCAGGGGTAGACAATAATTTCCATCTCGCAAACACTTGCTTCGGGCAGCCCACAAATGATAGTGGGTGTTTAGCCGCTTCATTCAAAACTCGGGAGAATTAGCATTCGTGTTTGCCCTGGGCCCTGGCAACTAAATCTGAATCCAATTTTTATTCGATTACGAATATCCACAGATAATTCCACGTTTTGTTATTTATTTCTTCAAAACCACAACGATTTATTCCACCTTTATATATGATTATGATTTAGAAATGCCATGATCTTCGAATTCAGTAGGTTGGATACACATTGAGTCAAACAGTTATTTCATCCAATACAATATGCTCACACGAAAAACAGCTCACCTTATGTCAATCATACAAGTACTGAGGATTACCTCGCCTACAAAATTCGGATCATTACAGCTCATGGACAACATAGGGGGTCTTACAACATAATCCATTCAGAGACATGACACAACATGCAAGTACAATAATCTAATGACAATTTCAACTGGTATCTAAAGAAGAACTGGGATTACCCTGGGCTTCAGATAGCAGAAGCAGCAGGACCTCCTCCGTCTTCAAATGCAACATTCTTACTTCCTCCAATTCTTGGGTTGCTTGCATAATGCGTGCAGCTAATTGAATGATTTCTAGCTTCAAGATCAATATTACCTCATTCATGGCAGCCACACCATCTCTTTCTGCCTCTAGTAGAGCCTCAAGAACTATAATATCTGTGCTCAGACTGCTCTCCGGCGGTGTTGCCTCTGAACTGCTACCATCTGGTAACATGGATGGCGCACTGCTTCCACAAATAGATTCTAGGGTTGTACATTGTGTCCTAGTGTGAACCGCATCCTGAAAGGTTTCCGCTGGACATAAGTAAGAGATTATTATCGCATGATCCAGGCAGTAAGCTTACATGGTAAACGACATGCGAATTATTGCCGAGCATGGCAAGCTATATTTAAATGGTTCGAAGCAGCATCAGCCGAAAAGAGATTAAAATGGTAAGATGAAACTAGGGATGTAAGTGGCAAATAAACGACATCCGCCAGTCGCATCTAGTTAGTTTTTGCTAGCTCCCTAGTTCATTTTCCTCAAAAAACAAAAACTCTTTTGAACTATCATACCACTAGTGGACTTTAATCGGGATTAAACGGGACCCGGTTGACATCCCTAGTTGAAAGGGAGTGTACCACCGCTATATTTAAGTTGCCAAGGCATCTAAGCAGTTGAAATAATCTGAGAAAGCACTTAACAGTGTGGCCTCATTGAAGGAAATATGCCCTAGAGGCAATAATAAAGTATTATATATTTCCTTATATCATGATAAATGTTTATTATTCATGCTAGAATTGTATTAACCGGAAACATAATACATGTGTGAATACATAGACAAACAGAGTGTCACTAGTATGCCTCTACTTGACTAGCTCGTTAATAAAAGATGGTTATGTTTCCTAGCCATAGACATGAGTTGTCATTTGATTAACGGGATCACCTCATTAGGAGAATGACGTGATTGACATGACCCATTACGTTAGCTTAGCACCCGATCGTTTAGTATGTTGCTATTGCTTTCTTCATGACTTATACATGTTCCTATGACTATGAGATTATGCAACTCCCGTTTACCGGAGGAACACTTTGTGTGCTACCAAACGTCACAACGTAACTGGGTGATTATAAAGGTGCTCTACAGGTGTCTCCAAAGGTACTTGTTGGGTTGGCATATTTCGAGATTAGGATTTGTCACTCCGATTGTCGGAGAGGTATCTCAGGGCCCACTCGGTAATGCACATCACTATAAGCCTTGCAAGCATTGTGACTAATGAGTTAGTTGCGGGATGATGTATTACGGAACGAGTAAAGAGACTTGCCGGTAACGAGATTGAACTAGGTATCGAGATACCGACGATCGAATCTCGGGCAAGTAACATACCGATGACAAAGGGAACAACGTATGTTGTTATGCGGTCTGACCGATAAAGATCTTCGTAGAATATGTAGGAGCCAATATGGGCATCCAGGTCCCGCTATTGGTTATTGACCGGAGAGGTGTCTCGGTCATGTCTACATAGTTCTCGAACCCAAAGGGTCCGCACGCTTAAAGCTACGATGACAGTTTTATTATGAGTTTATATGATTTGATGTACCGAAGGTTGTTCGGAGTCCCGGATGTGATCACGGACATGACGAGGAGTCTCGAAATGGTCGAGACGTAAAGATTGATATATTGGACGACTATATTCGGACACCGGAAGTGTTCCGGAGAAGTTTCGAATTAAACCGGAGTGCCGGAGGGTTACCGGAACCCCCCGGGGAAGTATTGGGCCTTAGTGGGCCTTGAGGGGAGAGAGAGGGCAGCAACCAGGAGGTGGTGCGCCCCCTCCCAGGAGGAGTCCTAGTTGGACTAGGAGAGGGGGGCGCAGCCCCCTTTCCCTCTCCCTCTCTTTCCTTCCCCCCTTCTTTTCCTAGTAGGACTAGGAAAGGGGAGTCCTACTCCTACTAGGAGGAGGACTCCCCCCCTCTTCTTGGCGCGCCCCATAGGCAGCCGGCCTCCCCCTTGCTCCTTTATATACGGGGGCAGGGGGCACCTAAGAACACACTTGATATACAATATTTTAGTCGTGTGCGGTGCCCCCCTCCACCAGATTACACCTCGATAATACCGTTGCGGAGCTTAGGCGAAGCCCTGCGTCGGTGGAACATCATCATCGTCACCACGCCGTCGTGCTGACGAAACTCTCCCTCAACACTCGGCTGGATCGGAGTTCGAGGGACGTCATCGAGCTGAACGTGTGTAGAACTTCGGAGGTGTCGTGCGTTCGGTACTTGATCGGTCGGATCGTGAAGACGTTCGACTACATCAACCGCGTTGTGATAACGCTTCCGCTGTCGGTCTACGAGGGTACGTGGACAACACTCTCCCCTCTCGTTGCTATGCATCACCATGATATTGCGTGTGCATAGGAATTTTTTTGAAATTACTACGTTTCCCAACAGTGGTATCAGAGCCTGGTTTTATGCGTTGATGCTATGCACGAGTAGAACACAAGTGAGTTGTGGGCGATATAAGTCATACTGCTTACCAGCATGTCATACTTTGGTTCAGCGGTATTGTGAGATGAAGCGGCCCGGACCGACATTACGCGTACGCTTACGCGAGACTGGTTTCACCGTTCGGAGCACTCGTTGCTTAAAGGTGACTGGCGGGTGTCTGTCTCTCTCACTTTAGTTGAACCGAGTGTGGCTACGCCCGGTCCTTGCGAAGGTTAAAACATCACCAACTTGACAAACTATCGTTGTGGTTTTGATGCGTAGGTAAGAACGGTTCTTGCTAAGCCCGTAGCAGCCACGTAAAATATGCAACAACAAAGTAGAGGTCGTCTAACTTGTTTTTGCAGGGCATGTTGTGATGTGATATGGTCAAGACATGATGTGATATAATGTGTTGTATGAGATGATCATGTTTTGTAACCGAGTTATCGGCAACTGGCAGGAGCCATATGGTTGTCGCTTTATTGTATGAGATGCAATCGCCATGTAATAGTTTTACTTTATCACTAAGCGGTAGCGATAGTCGTAAAAGCAATAAGTTGGCGAGACGACAACGATACTACGATGGAGATCAAGGTGTCGAGCCGGTGACGATGGTGATCATGATGGTGCTTCGGAGATGGAGATCACAAGCACGGTGCTTCGGAGATGGAGATCACAAGCACAAGATGATGATGGCCATATCATATCACTTATATTGATTGCATGTGATGTTAATCCTTTATGCATCTTATCTTGCTTTGATTGACGGTAGCATTATAAGATGATCTCTCACTAAAATTTCAAGATAAAAGTGTTCTCCCTGAGTATGCACCGTTGCAAAAGTTCTTCGTGCTGAGACACCACGTGTTAATCGGGTGTGATAGGCTCTACGTTCAAATACAACGGGTGCAAAACAGTTGCACACGCGGAATACTCAGGTTAAACTTGACGAGCCTAGCATATGTACAGATATGGCCTCGGAACACAGAGACCGAAAGGTCGAGCGTGAATCATATAGTAGATATGATCAACATAGTGATGTTCACCATTGAAACTACTCCATCTCACGTGTTAATCGGACATGGTTTAGTTGCTTTGGATCACGTAATCACTTAGATGATTAGAGAGATGTCTATCTAAGTGGGAGTTCTTAAGTAATATGATTAATTGAACTTAAATTTATCATGAACTTAGTCCTGATAGTATTTTGCAAATTATGTTGTAGATCAATAGCTCGCGTTGTTGCTTCCCTGTTTATTTTGATATGTTCCTAGAGAAAAATTATGTTGAAAGATGTTAGTAGCAAAGATGCGGATTGGATCCGTGATCTGAGGATTATCCTCATTGCTGCACAGAAAAATTATGTCCTTGATGCACCGCTAGGTGACAGACCTATTGCAGGAGCAGATGCAGACGTTATGAACGTTTGGCTAGCTCAATATGATGACTACTTGATAGTTTAGTGCACCATGCTTAACGGCTTAGAATCGGGACTTCAAAGACGTTTTGAACGTCATGGACCATATGAGATGTTCCAGGAGTTGAAGTTAATATTTCAAGCAAATACCCGAGTTGAGAGATATGAAGTCTCCAACAAGTTCTATAGCTAAAAGATGGAGGAGAATCGCTCAACTAGTGAGCATGTGCTCAGATTGTCTGGGTACTACAATCGCTTGAATCAAGTGGGAGTTAATCTTCCAGATAAAATAGTGATTGACAGAATTCTCTAGTCACCATCACCAAGTTAGTAGAACTTCGTGATGAACTATAGTATGCAAGGGATGACGAAAGTAATTCCCAAGCTCTTCGTGATGCTGAAATCGACGAAGGTAGAAATCAAGAAAAACATCAAGTGTTTATGGTTAACAAGACCACTAGTTTCAAGAAAAGGGCAAAGGGATAGAAGGCGAACTTCAAGTAGAACGGCAAGTAAGTTGCTGCTCAAGTGAAGAAGCCTAAGTCTGGTCCTAAGCCTGAGACTTAGTGCTTCTACTGCAAAGGGGCTGGTCACTGGAAGCGGAACTACCCAACTATTTGGTGGATAAGAAGGATGGCAAAGTGAACAAAGGTATATTGGATATACATGTTATTGATGTGTACTTTACGAGTGTTTATAGCAACCCCTCGGTATTCGATACTGGTTCAGTTGCTAAGAGTAGTAACTCAAAACGGGAGTTGCAGAATAAACAGAGACTAGTAAAAGGCGAGGTGACAATGTGTGTTGGAAGTAGTTCCAAGATTGATATGATCATCATCGCACACTCCCTATACTTTCGGGATTAGTGTTGAAACTAAATAAGTGTTATTTGGTGTTTGCGTTGAGCATGAATATGATTTGATCATGTTTATTGCAATACGGTTATTCATTTAAGTTAGAGAACAATTGTTGTTCTGTTTACATGAATAAAAACCTTCTATGGTCATACACACCAACGAAAACGGTTTGTTGGATCTCGATCGTAGTGATACATATAATCATAATATTGAAGCCAAAAGATGCAAAGTTAATAATGATAGTGCAAACTATTTGTGGCACTGCCGTTTAGGTCATATTGGTGTAAAGCGCATGAAGAAACTCCATACTGATGGGATTTTGGAATCACTTGATTATGAATCACTTGATGCTTGCGAACCGTGCCTCATGGGCAAGATGACTAAAACGCCGTTCTCCGGAACTATGGAGAGAGCAACAGATTTGTTGGAAATCATACATACGGATGTATGTGGTCCGATGAATATTGAGGCTCGTAGCAGGTATCATTATTTTCTGACCTTCACAGATGATTTGAGCAGATATGGGTATATCTACTTAATGAAACAGAAGTCTGAAACATTTGAAAAGTTCATATAATTTCAGAGTGAAGCGAAAATCATCGTAACAAGAAAATAAAGTTTCTACGATTTGATCGTGGAGAAGAGTATTTTAGTTACGAGTTTGGCCTTCAGTTAAAACAATGTGAAATAGTTTCACTACTCACGCCACCTGGAACACCACAGCATAATGGTGTGTCCGAACGTCATAACCGTACTTTATTGGATATAGTGCAATCTATGATGTCTCTTACCAATTTACCACTATCGTTTTGGGGTTATGCATTAGAGACAGCTACATTCACGTTAAATAGGGCACCATCAAAATCCGTTGAGACGACGCCTTATGAACTGTGGTTTGGCAAGAAACCAAAGTTGTCGTTTCTTAAAGTTTGGGGTTGTGATGCTTATGTGAAAAGTTTCATCCTGATAAGCTCAAACCTAAATCGGAGAAATGTGTCTTCATAGGATACCCAAAGGAGACAGTTGGGTACACCTTCTATCACAGATCCGAAGGCAAGACATTCGTTGCTTAGTATGGATCCTTTCTAGAGAAGGAGTTTCTCTCGAAAGATGTGAGTGGGAGGAAAGTAGAACTGGATGAGGTAACTGTACCTGCTCCCTTATTGGAAAGTAGTTCATCACAGAAATCTGTTCCTGTGACTCCTACACCAATTAGTGAGGAAGTTAATGATGATGATCATGTAACTTCAGATCAAGTTACTACCAAACCTCGTAGGTAAAGCAGAGTAAGATCCGCACCAGAGTGGTACGGTAATCCTCTTCTGGAGGTTATGTTACTAGACCATGTCGAACCTACGAACTATGAGGAAGCGATGATGAGCCCAGATTCCGCAAAATGGCTTGAGGCCATGAAATCTGAGATGAGATCCATGTATAAGAACAAAGTATGGACTTTGATTGACTTGCCCAATGATCGGCGAGTCATTGAGAATAAATGGATCTTCAAGAGGAAGACGGATGTTGATAGTAGTGTCACTATCTACAAAGCTAGAATTGTCGCAAAAAGGTTTTTCGACAAGTTCAAGATGTTGACTACGATGAGAGTTTCTCACTCGTATCTATGCTTAAGTCTGTCTGAATCATGTTAGCAATTGCCGCATTTTATGAAATATGGCAAATGGATAAACAAAACTACATTCCTTAATGGATTTATTAAAGAAGAGTTGTATATGATGCAACCAGAAGGTTTTGTCAATCCTAAAGGTGCTAACAAAATATGCAAGCTCCACCGATCCATCTATGGACTGGTGCAAGCATCTCGGAGTTGGAATATACACTTTGATAAGTTTATCAAAGAATATAGTGTTATACAGACTTGCGGTGAAGCCTGTATTTACAAGAAAGTGAGTGGGAGCACTACAGCATTTCTGATAAGTATATGTGAATGACATATTGTTGATCGGAAATAATGTAGAATTATTCTGCAAAGCATAAAGGAGTGTTTGAAAGAAGTTTTTCAAAGATAGACCTCGGTGAAGCTGCTTACATATTGAGCATCAAGATCTATAGAGATAGATCAAAACGCTTGATAAGTTTTTTCAATGAGTACATACCTTAACAAGATTTTGAAGTAGTTCAAAATAGAACAGTCAAAGAAAGAGTTCTTGCCTGTGTTACAAGGTGTGAAATTGAGTAAGACTCAAAGCCCGACCACGGCAGAAGATAGAAAGAGAATGAAAGTCATTCCCTATGCCTTGGCCATAGGTTCTATAAAGTATGCCATGCTGTGTACCAGATCTATTGTATACCCTACACTGATTTTGGCAAGGGAGTACAATAGTGATCTAGGAGTAGATCACTGGACAGCGGTCAAAATTATCCTTAGTGGAATAAGGATATGTTTCTCGATTATGGAAGTGACAAAAGGTTCGTCGTAAAGGGTTACGTCGATGCAAGTTTTGACACTAATCTAGATGACTCTAAGTCTCGGTCTAGATACATATTGAAAGTGGGAGCAATTAGCTAGAGTAGCTCCGTGCAGAGCATTGTAGACATAGAAATTTGCAAAATACTTACGGATCTGGATGTGACAGACCCGTTGACTAAAATTATCTCACAATCAAAACATGATCACACCTTAGTACTCTTTGGGTGTTAATCACATAGCGATGTGAACTAGATTATTGACTCTAGTAAACCCTTTGAGTGTTGGTCACATAGAGATGTGAACTATGGGTGTTAATCACATGGTGATGTGAATTATTGATGTTAAATCACATGGCGATGTGAACTAGATTATTGACTCTAGTGCAAGTGGGAGACTGAAGGAAATATGCCCTAGAGGCAATAATAAAGTATTATATATTTCCTTATATCATGATAAATGTTTATTATTCATGCTAGAATTGTATTAACCGGAAACATAATACATGTGTGAATACATAGACAAACAGAGTGTCACTAGTATGCCTCTACTTGACTAGCTCGTTAATCAAAGATGGTTATGTTTCCTAGCCATAGACATGAGTTGTCATTTGATTAACGGGATCACCTCATTAGGAGAATGACGTGATTGACATGACCCATTACGTTAGCTTAGCACCCGATCGTTTAGTATGTTGCTATTGCTTTCTTCATGACTTATACATGTTCCTATGACTATGAGATTATGCAACTCCCGTTTACCGGAGGAACACTTTGTGTGCTACCAAACGTCACAACGTAACTGGGTGATTATAAAGGTGCTCTACAGGTGTCTCCAAAGGTACTTGTTGGGTTGGCATATTTCGAGATTAGGATTTGTCACTCCGATTGTCGGAGAGGTATCTCTGGGCCCACTCGGTAATGCACATCACTATAAGCCTTGCAAGCATTGTGACTAATGAGTTAGTTGCGGGATGATGTATTACGGAACGAGTATAGAGACTTGCCGGTAACGAGATTGAACTAGGTATCGAGATACCGACGATCGAATCTCGGGCAAGTAACATACCGATGACAAAGGGAACAACGTATGTTGTTATGCGGTCTGACCGATAAAGATCTTCGTAGAATATGTAGGAGCCAATATGGGCATCCAGGTCCCGCTATTGGTTATTGACCGGAGAGGTGTCTCGGTCATGTCTACATAGTTCTCGAACCCAAAGGGTCCGCACGCTTAAAGCTATGATGACAGTTTTATTATGAGTTTATATGATTTGATGTACCGAAGGTTGTTCGGAGTCCCGGATGTGATCACGGACATGACGAGGAGTCTCGAAATGGTTGAGACGTAAAGATTGATATATTGGACGACTATATTCGGATACCGGAAGTGTTCCGGAGAAGTTTCGGATTAAACCGGAGTGCCGGAGGGTTACCGGAACCCCCCGGGGAAGTATTGGGCCTTAGTGGGCCTTGAGGGGAGAGAGAGGGCAGCAACCAGGAGGTGGTGCGCCCCCTCCCAGGAGGAGTCCTAGTTGGACTAGGAGAGGGGGGCGCAGCCCCCTTTCCCTCTCCCTCTCCCTCTCTTTCCTTCCCCCCTTCTTTTCCTAGTAGGACTAGGAAAGGGGAGTCCTACTCCTACTAGGAGGAGGACTCCCCCCCTCTCCTTGGCGAGCCCCATAGGCAGCCGGCCTCCCCCTTGCTCCTTTATATACGGGGGCAGGGGGCACCTAAGAACACACTTGATATACGATATTTTAGTCGTGTGCGGTGCCCCCCTCCACAAGATTACACCTCGATAATACCGTTGCGGAGCTTAGGCGAAGCCCTGCGTCGGTGGAACATCATCATCGTCACCACGCCGTCGTGCTGACGAAACTCTCCCTCAACACTCGGCTGGATCAGAGTTCGAGGGACGTCATCGAGCTGAACGTGTGTAGAACTTCGGAGGTGCCGTGCGTTCGGTACTTGATCGGTCGGATCGTGAAGACGTTCGACTACATCAACCGCGTTGTGATAACGCTTCCGCTGTCGGTCTACGAGGGTACGTGGACAACACTCTCCCCTCTCGTTGCTATGCATCACCATGATCTTGCGTGTGCGTAGGAATTTTTTTGAAATTACTACGTTTCCCAACACTCATATAAACTACGAAGACAGTCTTGTGATGAATTTCAGAGGAAAAGTTAAGGACTCAAATGAACTAGGCATGCATTTCTTTACGATAGTACAACAGGCACTACTGACATATTGGCCAACTCAGGTATAGCGTAACAAGTAACAAACAAGCATTCGAATCAAGCAATACAGCAAAGCAGACAACTGAACTATTTGTAATTTTGTAGGATTACAGGTTGAGGGCACAAGCCAAGAAAGCAGCCCACACGCATTACATTTCACATGTACTAAAACACACTGGCTTACTAGATGTTGCTGTGAAGCCTCGCCTGCTGTTGCAATGTTCTTTGAAGATATCGTCAGCATCCCATGGTTGCAAATCTAGTTGTTGTAGTTTATTCTGCACCCTCTATTTAGGTAAAATTAATTTTAATCGCATGCACTGGTTCGAATTTATCATCAATGGTTCATCTAAACTAATGAAAGAAGGGTGTGTGCATACACGACAATATATCTGCTTCCCTCTATTTTTATGCTTGTTCGAGGTGCCAGGCCCAAGAGAACAAATATTTTGCTTGATGGGGTTGGCAGCTCCATAATTAATAGAAGCATAAAATTAGTCATGCAACTTGGGAAGATCAAGAACACACAAAAAATTAATGAATAGAGGCTCGGTGCAGTGATGTAATAGCTAGCATCAGAAAATGTAGGGTAAAACGAACAAAAAGCAGCGGAACTACATGCTAGTTTCCTGATGTGTAATTAAGCATAGAGAACATGAAGCAGTCTGATGGAACCAACAGGTGGCATCAGAACAACACCATTATCATAAATATAGCATGCAAGAAGTAAAATAGTAGGCAGTGATATCTAGGAAGTACAGTAATACTTAGGACAAAACTAAAGCATATTAACTATATGTGCACTGGTATGTAATTTAGCACATGTAACATGTTCACTGCCAGAAGTATGGCCCTATAGGGGCAAGCAGAATAACGCGTCTCATGAAAAATTGAATGATGTCCTGAAGAAATTCAAAGGTGCGGTGCTTATGCTATGAAAGTGAACGTAGGCGCCGGCCGTTGGATAATAGTACCTGATTCTCGGCGGCGTATGGGTATCGTTGCCATACTTGATAGCTAAGGATTGTCGATGGTGCTCGTGTTGCGGTTGAGTTTGGGCCGGCTGTCGCCGTCGCTCAAGCGGCTCCGGTGCTTCGGTTGCGGCGCCTGTCGACATGCAAGCAAGCTCATCTGCGGTAAGTGAATAGTTGCACGATCAAGAAGAGAAAAACCTAAGGAGTACAAATGGAAATAACCTGATGAGGCTGCGGCGTCAGTAAAGGAGGGCTGGTGGAGTTGAATATGGCGTCCGTGGAGCGGGTCCAGTGCAGTGGACGAAGGCTTCGGCGGGCGCGGTGTACAGTGCTTTCGGTGAGGCGGATCTGTTGCGGCGAACGAGGGCTTGTATGAAGGGCCGGCGATGGGGCGGACGAGGGAGTCAGTGAAGGGCCTACACTGTGGTGGACGAGGGTGCCGGTTAAGCAGATCCGGTGCGGTGGATGGTGTCTACTACACAACCTTCTTCTTGTATACGTTTTTTGGGCCTCCAAGTGCAGAGGTTCGTAGGACAGTAGCAAATTTCCCTGAAGTGGATGACCTAAGGTTTATCAATCCGTGGGAGGTGTAGGATGAAGATGGTCTCTCTCAAACAACCCTGCAACCAAATAACAAAGAGTCTCTTGTGTCCCCAACACACCCAATACAATGTTAAATTGTATAGGTGCACTAGTTCGGCGAAGAGATGGTGATACAAGTGCAATATGGATGGTAGGTATAGGTTTTTGTAATCTGAAAATATAAAAACAGCAAGGTAACTAATGATAAAAGTGAGCGTAAACGGTATTGCAATGATAGGAAACAAGGCCTAGGATTCATACTTTCACTAGTGCAAGTTTTCTCAACAATAATAACATAATTGGGTCATATAAATATCCCTCAACATGCAACAAAGAGTCACTCCAAAGTCACTAATAGCGGAGAACAAACGAAGAGATGAGATTATTGTAGGGTACGAAACCACCTCAAAGTTATCCTTTCTGATCGATCTATTCAAGAGTCCGTAGTAAAATAACACAAAGCTATTCTTTCCGTTCGATCTATTATAGAGTTCGTACTAGAATAACACCTTAAGATACAAATCAACCAAAACCCTAATGTCACCTAGATACTCCAGTGTCACCTCAAGTATCTGTGGGTATGATTATACGATATGCATCACACAATCTCAGATTCATCTATTCAACCAACACAACGTACTTCAAAGAGTGCCCCAAAGTTTCTATCAGAGAGTCAAGACGAAAACGTGTGCCAACCCCTATGCATAAGTTCACGAGGTCACGGAACCTGCAAGTTGATCACGAAAACATAAATCAAGTAGATCACGTGAATATCCCATTGTCACCACAGATAAGCACATGCAAGACATACATCAAGTGTTCTCAAATCCTTAAAGACTCAATCTGATAAGATAACTTCAAAGGGAAAACTCAATCCATTTCAAGAGAGTAGAGGGGGAGAAACATCATAAGATCCAACTATAATATCAAAGCTCGCGATACATCAGGGTCGTGCCAAATCAAGAACACGAGAGAGAGAGAGAGAGAGAGAGAGAGAGAGATCAAACACATAGCTACTGGTACATACCCTCAGCCCCAAGGGTGAACTACTCCCTCCTCGTCATGGAGAGCGTCGGGATGATGAAGATGGCCACCGGTGAGGGATCCACCCTCCGGCAGGGTGCCGGAACAAGGTCCCGATTGGTTTTTCATGGCTACAGAGGCTTGCGGCGGCGAAACTCCCGATCTATTCTATTCCCCGATGGTTTTAGGGTATATGGAGATATATAGGCGAAAGAAGTCGGTAAGGGGAGCCACGATGGGCCCACGAGGGTGGAGGGTGCGCCCACGGGGGTGGGCGCGCCCCCCTGCCTCGTGCTCTCCTCGTTGATCCCCTCACGTGCACTCCAAGTCTCCTGGATTGCTTTCTTTCCAAAAATAACTTCTCTTGAAGGTTTCATTCCGTTTGGACTCTGTTCGATATTCCTTTTCTTTGAAACACTGAAACAAGCAAAAAAAAAGGAACTGGCACTGGGCTCTGGGTTAACAGGTTAGTCCCAAAAATAATATAAAATTGTTTAATAATGCCCACAAACATCCAAAACAGATAATATAATAGCATGAATACTTCATAAATTATAGATGCGTTGGAGACGTATCAGCATCCCCAAGCTTAATTCCTGCTCGTCATCGAGTAGGTAAATGATAAAAGAAATAATTTATGAAGTGTGAATGCAGCAGGTGCACAAGTTTGATCAATGATAATTTCAATCACCTTTTTCTAGCATCATTATATGTCATAACAGTAGCTCAACTCATAAAACTTTTCATGATCAAGTAACAAACTATTCACATGTTAAAGTATGGATCATAAAATTTCTTGAAAACTAACAAACCATGTTATTAGTCATCAAACAATTACAATTCATCTTATTTTCAGGAAGAGTCTATGTCAGAGCTTTGTTTTAGCAAACTCCACATACTCAACTATCATTTAGTCTTTCACAATTGCTAACACTCACGTGATATTTATGGATTCAAAGTTTTAATCAGACACAGATAAAGATAGGGGCTTATAGATTCGCCTCCCAACCTTTTACCTCAAGGGTAATTTCAACAATAATAGTTCATGATGCCTTACACGCAATTGGATATATATATATATATATATATATATATATATATATATCAGAATCTTTCCAACACGAGGTGCTTGCCAAAGGATAAAATGAAAAAAGGAAAGGTGAAGATCACCATGACTCTTGCATAAAAGTAAAAGATAGGCCCTTCGCAGAGGGAAGCAGAGGTTGCCATGCGATTTTATAGTTGGATGCACAAAATCTTAATGCGAGGGAACGTCACTTTATATTGCCACTTGTGATAGGGACCATTATTATGCAGTCCGTCGCTTTTATTTCTTCCATATCACAATGATCGTATAAAGCTTATTTTCTCCACACGAAAAGATCATACATATTTAGAGAGCAATTTTTATTGCATGCACCGATGACAACTTACTTGAAGGATCTTACTCAATCCATAGGTAGGTATGGTGGACTCTCATGGCAATACTGGTTTAAGGGATGTTTGGAAGCACAAGTAGTATCTCTAGTTGGTGCAAGGAATTTGGCTAGCATGAGGGGGAAAGGCAAGCTCAACGTGTTGGGCGATCCATGACAATATACTTTATTTCGGATATAAGAAAACATAACCCATTACGTTGTCTTCCTTGTCCAACATCAACCTTGTAGCATGTCATATTTTAATGAGTCCTCACAATTGCAAAAGATGTCCAAGATAGTGTATTTACATGTGAAATCTCTCTTCCTTCAATATTCTTTCATGAATTGTTCAAGTGACCAATACAGTGTTTGCTAACCTTCAATAAATTTACCACCTCTACTTCTTATATGTGAAGGCATTACTCCCCATGGGAAAGGCATATGAAACATATATAATTTCAGATTTATGACATTCAAATCATTCAACCATTTACTCATAGGATATAAGTGAAGCACACGAGTAAATGACAAACTACTCCAAAAAGATATAAGTGAAGATCAATGAGTAGTTGAATAATTATGTAGCTATGTGAAGACTCCTCTCATTTAAGAATATCACATCTTGGTATTTTATTCAAACATCAAGCAAAGCTAAAGAAAATAAAATGACGCTCCAAGCAAAACACATATCATGTGGTGAATAAAAATATAGCTCCAAGTAAAGTTACCGATGGATGAGGACGAAAGAGGGGATTCCTTCCGGGGCATCCCCAAGCTTAGACGCTTGGTTATCCTTGAATATTACCTTGGGGTGCCTTGGGCATCCCCAAGCTTAGGCTCTTGCCACTCCTTGTTCCATAGTCCATCGAATCTGTACCCAAAACTTGAAAACTTCACAACACAAAACTCAACAGAAAACTCGTAAGCTCCGTTAGTATAAGAAAATAAAACCACCACTTAGGTGCTGTTTTGAACTAATTATAAATTAATATTGGTGTAATATATACTGTATTCCAACTTCTCTATGGTTCATACCCTCCGATACTACTCATAGATTCATCGAAATAAGCAAACAACACATAGAAAACAGAATCTGTCAAAAACAGAACAGTCTATAGTAATCCGTATCAAACGTATACTTATGGAACTCCAAAAATTCTACCAAAATAGGAAGACCTAGGTAATTTGATTATTAATCTTCTGCAATTGGAATCAGTATTTTATCACGTTCTGGTGATTTTAAACAATTGTTTCGTGAACAGAAAGTTTCTGGAATTTTCAGCAAGATCAAATAACTATCATCCAAGAAGATCCTATAGGTCTTACTTGGCACAAACACTAATTAAAACATAAAACCACATATAACTAGAGGCTAGATGGATTATTTATTCCTAAACATAACCAAAAAGAAAGGACAAAAATAAAAATTGGGTTGCCTCCCAACAAGCGCTAACGTTTAACGCCCCTAGCTAGGCATGATGATTTCAATGATGCTCACATAAAAGATAAGATTGAAACATAAGGAGAGCATCATGAAACACATGACAAGCACATTTAAGTCTAACCCACTTCCTATGCATAGGGATTTTGTGAGCAAACAACTTATGGGAACAATAATCAACTAGCATATGAAGGAAAAACAAGCATAACTTTAAAACTTTAAGCACATAGAGAGGAAACTTGATATTATTGCAATATGTAGAAGCATGTGTTCCTCCCTCATAATAATTTTCAGTAGCATCATGAATGATTTCAACAATATAACCAGCACATAAAGCATTCTTTTCATGATCTACTTGCATAGAAATTTTACTACTCTCCTCATAAGCAAAATTCTTCTCCTTCGGAATAGTGGGAGTATCATAAGAGACTTGAATACTATAAATTGTTTCCACATTAAAAGAGTAATGTTCAGAAAAAGGGTAATCACAATCATGACAAGTTTTATAAATATAACCATCACTACTTTTTATAGCATAAGTTTTATCACAATAATCATCATAAGTAGCAACTTTGTTCTCATCACAATCGATTGAAACCTCTTCCAAGATAGTGGACTCATCACTAAATAAAGTCATGACCTCTCTAAATCCACTTTCATAAATATTATATGATTCAACATCCTCCAAAATAGTGGGATCAGTACTTCCTAAAGTTGACACTCTTCCAAACCCACTTTCATCAATATAATCATCATAGATAGAAGGCATGCTATCATCATAACAACTTTGCATATCAAAACTTGGGAGGCTACAAATATCATCTTCATTAAACATAGCATCCCCAAGCTTGGGACAAACATTAATTGCAAAAAATATATTCTGAAAAACATCATCTTCATCAAACATAGCATCCCCAAGCTTGGGCCTTTTCATATCATAAGCATAATCACTCTCATCATTAATAGTATGGATAGCACCAATAGTATAGCAATTATCATTATCACAATTAGTAGTAGGAGCAATATCATTTGGGAGGGATACCTTTTTACCTTTGCTTCTCCTTTTTTTCTTTTTCTTCTTCACATCATGTGCGGGTTTATCCCTCTTTTTGGAGCTCGTTATTAATGAGATCGGTTGAATAGAAGGCTCCTCCTCGTTACCTGATTCATCATAAGAAATAATAGGAGAATATTGGGAAGTCTCTTCCCTTTCGTTAGTATTCTCTTCATCTTATATTTGTGTTCTTTTCTTTATGTAATTGGAAATATAAGGATTTTCAATGCAATTCACCGCGCAATACATATAAATTTCCTCTAGATCAAATTCAAGAAGTTTATCACGGGCAAATACTGGAAGATAGTTAGTTATACGTTTCATTGCTCCATAACCCATAAGCAAACTAAGTTCATTATTATGTGCAAGGGAAATCAAGTCATCACAATTTTTGGAAACGATTAGATCATGAAACAATTTGCATCGGATACTTAATTGACCACGTTCATTGCAAAGTTCACAAGTACGGCTAAGAAAATTTAAATTTTCAGCACAAACATCTAGCCTTTCTTGCAACCATTTAGTTTCTAAGTACTTATGCCTCTTACAAAATCTATCTTCCCTTTTTGGTATGTATTTGCAAACTCTATGCACTCCACAAAAATCGACATGCTTATAAGATATATTTTCATCATGACTAGTACAATCATCATTAGTACCATGGATATTCAAGGAGATCATACTAACAATATTGCAATCATGCTCATCATTCAAATATTTAGTGCCAAACATTTTAATGCATTCTTGTTCTAACACTTTGGCACAATTTTACTTTCCATCATACTCACGAAAGATATTAAAAAGATGAAGCGTATGAGGCAAACTGAATTCCATTTTTTTGTAGTTTTCTTTTATAAACTAAACTAGTGCTAAAACAAGAAACAAAAAGATTCGATTGCAAGATCTAAATATATACCTTCAAGCACTCACCTCCCCAGCAACGGCGCCAGAAAAGAGCTTGATGTCTACTACACAACCTTCTTCATGTAGACGTTGTTGGGCCTCCAAGTGCAGAGGTTTGTAGGACAGTAGCAAATTTCCCTCAAGTGGATGACCTAAGGTTTATCAATCCGTGGGAGGTGTAGGATGAGGATGGTCTCTCTCAAACAACCCTGCAACCAAATAACATAGGGTCTCTTGTGTCCCCAACACACCCAATACAATGGTAAATTGTATAGGTGCACTAGTTCGGCGAAGAGATGGTGATACAAGTGCAATATGGATGGTAGATATAGGTTTTTGTAATCTAAAAATATAAAAACAGCAAGGTAATTAATGATAAAAGTGAGCGTAAACGGTATTGCAATGATAGGAAACAAGGCCTAGGGTTCATACTTTCACTAGTGCAAGTTCTCTCAACAATAATAACACAATTGGATCATATAAATATCCCTCAACATGCAACAAAGAGTCACTCCAAAGTCACTAATAGCGGAGAACAAACGAAGAGATGAGAATATTGTAGGTTACGAAACCACCTCAAAGTTATCCTTTCTGATCGATCTATTCAAGAGTCCGTACTTAAATAACACAAAGCTATTCTTTTCGTTCGATCTATTATAGAGTTCGTACTAGAATAACACCTTAAGACACAAATCAACCAAAACCCCAATGTCACCTAGATACCCCAATGTCACCTCAAGTATCCGTGGGTATGATTATACGATATGCATCACACAATCTCAGATTCATCTATTCAACCAACACAAAGTACTTCAAAGAGTGCCCCAAAGTTTCTACCGGAGAGTCAAGACGAAAACGTGTGCCAACCCCTATGCATAAGTTCACGAGGTCACGGAACCAGCAAGTTGATCACCAAAACATACATCAAGTAGATCACGTGAATATCCCATTGTCACCACAGATAAGCACATGCAAGACATACATCAAGTGTTCTCAAATCCTTAAAGACTCAATCCAATAAGATAACTTCAAAGGGAAAACTCAATCCATTACAAGAGAGTAGAGGGGGAGAAACATCATAAGATCCAACTATAATAGCAAAGCTCGCGATACATCAAGGTCGTGCCAAATCAAGAACACGAGAGAGAGAGAGAGAGAGAGAGAGAGAGAGAGAGATCAAACATATAGCTGCTGGTACATACCTTCAGTCCCAAGGGTGAACTACTCCCTCGTCGTCATGGAGAGCGTCGGGATGATGAAGATGGCCACCGGTGAGGGATCCCCCCTCCGGCAGGGTGCCGGAACAGGGTTCCGATTGGTTTTTCGTGGCTACAGAGGATTGCGGCGGCGGAACTCCCGATCTATTTTGTTCCCCGATGGTTTTAGGATATATGGAGATATATAGGCGAAAGAAGTCGGTAAGGGGAGCCACGAGGGGCCCACGAGGGTGGAGGGTGCGCCCAGGGGCGTGGGCGCGCCCCCCCTGCCTCGTGCTCTCCTCGTTGATCCCCTGACGTGCACTCCAAGTCTCCTGGATTGCTTTCTTTCCAAAAATAACTTCTCCCGAAGGTTTCATTCCATTTGGACTCCGTTTGATATTCCTTTTCTTCAAAACACTGAAACAAGGAAAAAAAATAGGAACTGGCACTGGTGTAACACCCACGATGCGGCTATATCTCCCACGTGTCGAGGCACGACTTAGAGGCATAACCGCATTGTGGTTTAGTCGCAAGAATGGTCATCTTCACACAATCCCATGTAATGAACAAGAATGGGATAAAGAGTTAGCTTACAATCGCCACTTCACACAATACATAAATAAATCATACATCAATCAGAGTACACACATAGGTCCGACTACGGAACCAAAAGAAAAGAAGACAACCCCAAATGCTAGATCCCCGATCGTCCCAACTGGGCTCCACTACTGATCATCAGGAAACGAAACATAGTAACGACCAAGTTCCTTGTCGAACTCCCACTTGAGCTCGGTAGCGTCATCTGCACTGTTATCATCGGCACCTGCAACTGTTTTGGAAGTATCTGTGAGTCACGAGGACTCAGCAATCTCACACACGCGAGATCAAGACTAATTAAGCTCAAGGGTAGGAAAAGGTAGTGAGGTGGAGCTGCAGCAAGCACTAAGCATATATGGTGGCTAACATACGGAAATAAGAGCGAGAAGAGGAGCAACGGAACGGTCGTCAACTAGTAATGATCAAGAAGTGATCCTGAACTCCTACTTACGTCAAACATAACCCAAAAGCCGTGTTCACTTCCCGGACTCCGCCGAAAAGAGACCATCATGGTTACACACATGGTTGATGCATTTTAATTAAGTCAAGTGTCAAGTTCTCTACAACCGGATATTAACAAATTCCCATCTGCCACATAACCACGGGCACGGCTCTCAAAAGTTTATACCCTGCAGGGGTGTCCCAACTTAGCCCATTATAAGCTCTCACGGTCAACGAAGGATAAACCTTCTCCTGGGAAGACCCGATCAGTCTCGGAATCCCGGTTTACAAGACATTTCGACAATGGTAAAACAAGACCAGAAAAGCCGCCCGATGTGCCGACAAATCCCGATAGGAGCTGCACATATCTCGTTCTCAGGGCACACCGGATGAGCAAGACGTCGGGTTGGCATAGACCCTGGTTGCCCAGGGGGCGCCGAACATCGCTCGGTTTGGACCAGCACTCGAAGGAGCACCGGCCCGGGGGGGTAAATAAAGATGACCCTTGAGTCTGCAGAACCCAAGGGAAAAAGGATTAGGTAGGCAAATGGTAAAAACAAGGTTGGGTCTTACTGGAGGAGTTTTATTCAAAGCGAACTGTCAAGGGGGTCCCATAAATCACCCAACCGTGTAAGGAACGCAAAATCAAGGAACATAACACCGGTATGACGGAAACTAGGGCGGCAAGAGTGGAACAAAACACCCGGCATAAGGCCGAGCCTTCCACCCTTTACCAAGTATATAGATGCATTAATTAAATAAGAGATATTGTGATATCCCAACAATATCCATGTTCCAACAAGGAACAAACTTCATCTTCACCTGCAACTAGCAACGCTATAAGAGGGGCTGAGCAAAAGCGGTAACATAGCCAAGCAATGGTTTGCTAGGAAGGGTGACAAAGGTTAGAGGTTCATGGCAATTTGGGAGGCTTGATAAGCAAGTGGTAGGTAGCACGGCATAACAATAGAGTGAACAACTAGCAAGCAAAGATAGAAGTGATTTCGAGGGTATGGTAATCTGGCCTGAGATCCCGGTAGGAAGAAGAACGAGTCCATGAAGTAGACAAACGGACGTAGTCGAACGGATCCTCACAATCGCAACGTAACCGGAACTATCAAGGAGAAGCGCAACCGGAAAGAAGCAAGCAACATAGTAAACAATCATCACATAAACATGGCATGATGAACAATCAATTATGATGCATGTCCGGTTTAAAGAGGCATGGCATGGCAAAGTGCACAAACAAAACTACAAGTTAAGTGGAGCTCAATATGCAACGAGTTGCATATTGACGAAACACCACATCAATTGTTTAGTTCTCTCGGTCATGTACCCAACAATATTAAATGTTGATTAACATGGCAAGAGGTGAGGCATAAGAAAACTACCTATCTAGGCAAGTTTAAATGAGGCCGGAACAACAAACAACAATTCCGGAAAATCCCCACATGCATATTTTAGATTTGGTACTGTTCTGCCATAAACACAATTTTAGTGTTGTTAAACAGCAAAATAAAGTGCACCAAGTTAAACTAGGCATTTTTCTACCCCATTTACATATAAAGTTTATTTAATTTGGAGCTACGGTTAATTAGATATGAAATAAAACATTTTAGCATGGCAATTATGCAAATTAATGCGAACAACAATTTCAATATTTTAAACAGGGATGAAAGTTGCATATAGTGAAACTATACAAAATTCTAAGCATTTTGCGTGCATTGTTTGTTTAATTTGGATGCATGCATACTTAGTTATTAAAAATACAAAACAGGGGCATTTTCTGTAAATAAGGATGCATTGGAAAATGCTAAAATACACAGACTGGGAAAAAGTATGCACGGGCCTGAAGCATTACGACGCAGCGGCCCAGATGAGGATTCGGCCCATGTGGTTGTGGTGTGTGCAAAAGAAATAAAAGAACAGAGCAAAACGAGGGGCGCGCGCCTGGGACTCGAACACACGACCTCCTGGATAGAGGAGCAGAGCGCTGAACAGTGCAATGCTGCTACTTGTTGCTGCAAAACAAGGGCGTGTATGAACTTGAACCGAATCAAAGGCCAGGCCTTCTTCTTCGTGGATCACAGAGGAACTGGGTGACGACGCCGGCGAGCCATGCAGCGACCTTCGCGACCACAGGCCGACGGCGGGGTGTGGTTCGCGGCGTAAGGCGTGAGGGGGAAGCAGAGACCTCGAGCTCAAGCGTTTCCTCGGCTCGGGGCCATGGCGAGGTGCGGCGGAGGCACTGGGAATGACTGAGTGCATGAGCGTGTGCGTCGCGCGGGTGTGTGCGTGAGTGAGTGAGCTGCGGGTGTGGGTACGGAAACTGCGTGGGAGCATGTGAGCGAGCGGCTGCTTCTTGCCGGAGTCGTGAGCGTGCGCGTGCTCAGGCAAGAGCAGAACAGAGCAAGTGCCGGCGCTGGGGGTTATAGGACGGCGGAGGAGCTCGTCGGAGCTGTTCCGGCAACCAAAACACGCGACGGAGGGCGCGGATGGACGCTACGCAATGGGGCGAACCCATTCGTACCAAGCATGCAACGGGAAGTGGACAGATTCCTCGCCGACGACGGGGTTCTGTGGTGGTGCGCCTCGGGCTGCTATGGTTGATCGACTATAGCAGGCAAACAAGAGAATCCTCGAACTAGAACGCATCTACAGGACCCTGCGGGCCTATGTGCCAACACCCGAGCAGAGGGTCACCGAAACTTCGCCGGAGACCATGCCATGGCCGAAGTGCCTCGGGCTCCGGTCGAGTCACGCGAGACAGGGAGGAAACGAGGGGAAAAAGTGGTGCGTGGGAAGAGCGTGCTCATCGCAGGCACGCGGTGCGCCTGGATTGACGAGAAGTGGTCGGAGACGGCCAGAATCGAAGGGGATGCAGATCGGCCGCAGGAGAAGAAGACGAAGTAGAGGAAGAAGAGGACGTCGTGGGAGAAGACGATCGCGTCACCCCTGTCCCCATCTGGCTCCTGGTCCGGTTGTAGTCGAAGAAGACGCCGTCTTCGTGTCAACCCAGAACGAAGACGGCGACGGAGGAAGGCTATGGCTGTAGTAGAGCCATGGAGGTGCTCCGGCGCTCTCGGGTGGAAGGGGCGACGGCTTTGGAGGCATGGATCTCACCTGGCGGCGGCGAAGGAAGGAGAGGGGAAACCCTAGGGCTGGCGCTGGGCTTCTTATAGGGGCGAGGCGCGGCTCGGCGAGGGTGTGACGCACTGGCCATGTGTGCCTCGTTTGCAAAGTTACTGTGAGAAAGAGGGAGGACGTGAGGTGGAAGAAAAGGTGAGGGGAAGAGGATGACATGTGGGGCCGAAGGGTTGAACTGGAGAGAAATTACCAGCGGGAAGGCTAAGCTGGGTTGTAGGCTGCTGCTGCTGCGCGCGGCTGGGCTGGGCTCTGAAGCTGCTGGTCGCTAGAAGCTGGGCTGCTGCTGCTCTCTCTCCCTTCTCCAAATTCTGTTTTTCGAATTTCTTGAGGCAGAAAAACAAAGAGAAAAATCACAGGGACTTTCCAGAGGGAGTAGGCTGGAATACAAATATCTCAGGAATGCTTGAATTATGCACCATTTTAATAAATTGGCTTGGAAATTTTATAGATAGAAAAATAATTCAAGTTTGAATTAAATTCAAACTTGAGTCATTTTTGAACCCAACCAAATCAAACCCAAAAGAGATGAAAATTGACAGAAGGGTTGTTGACATGGTGTAGGATTTACAGCAAATAAGTGAACATTTTACTGGGACAAGAAAATGCCACTTGCAATAAATGTGTGACAATTGAAAGGAAGAAGCTAGTGATGGGGTGTTGCGCTTGATGATGGTTTAGCTGGAAGGGCAAGATGGAACAGCAAGGAAGATGAGGAGAAGGAGTTCAAAAAGATGACAAACATACAACAAATATGCACATGATAAATTTGCACACTATAAAGATGATCATGATGCAAATGCAACAACAATGACAAATGCAATATCACAACATATAGCATATAACAAAGTGATATGAACATGGCAAACAAACAAAGGTGGCACAAAACAATATAATAAAATATGAACATGATGCAAGAAGCAAAATATGGCAATGACACTCATCGTGATCATGACATCAACATAGAGGAATGAAATATGCAAAACAATTTTGATAATGCAACAAACATAATAAACACACGGCAACAACTATAATAAATAGAAGGCATCTGGAGCATCGGTCTCGGGGCGTTACAACTCTCCTCCACTAACAAGAGATCTCGTCCCGAGATCTTAGGAACGAGACGGAAGAAAAGAGGATGAAGTAATCAAGAGTGCAAGAAAGAAGATTAAGAAAGTCGAGAACACTCGAGTAGATAAGAGGAACGGCGAATATGACGAGAATCACAAGCTGAAGGACAAGATAGACTCTGAAACCACTGCGGTTGGAAGAAGATAGAAAAGGAATAAGAACGACAGAATTGTGATAGCATCCCTGTTGAACATGGAATGGAATAAAGCATGAGCTTGACAAGATGGAACGATACTTGATGAGAGGGACAACACAACACCTCCGGAAGAATTGAAAGAGTGGAATTAAAAGAACGGAGAAGAAGATAACAACTTCTACCATGAATGAAATAGAGAGCATCCTTAGAAGGAAACATTGAACGGAGTTGTTGGAAATTCAACAACAAAAGAATAAGCTTGTTGTGGACTTATGGGTAACATCTCAAAATTATTAGGTGGTAACCTACCACAAGCGGAAAAGATTGAAAAGCTGAGAAGAATGAGGAAATGCAAAACTCCACTTCAGAAGAATATGGAGAATTAATTGCACTTTGAGAAGCAAGAAGAAGATACTTGAGCTTCGCCTACAAGAATCTTGATGAACACTTGAAGAGTGAATTAAATCATGATGAGCCACCGTGATGAACTCCGGTAACAAAAGAATGACGAGATAAAATTGAAGGATTAAAGGGATAAGATTAAATCCTTGCGATGATTTGGATGGAGGTTCGCGACGAAATCGGCGAGAAGCTTAGAACTCCGAAAAAGAAAAGATGAAAACACTTTGAACCGAGAATGTGATAAGATGAACAAACTCCAAAAAGAAGAGATAACCACTTGAAGAAAGAAGAATAAGGATTACGTTATGCTTATCCTCCACCAATTAAATTGATCAGAAACAATGGATTTGCATACTACTTATTCTTGTTGGAAAGATTAAGGGGGGATATAGCGCAAAACTTGAGAAAGTCTTCGTGAACCACCGCTAGGGCTGGAAAGAACGAATGAATTGATATGATAACAACAGAAAGAATCTTGAATGAGCCACCATAGGAATTGAAACGAATGACGAAAAGAGAATGAATCACCGGAAAGAATTAGAAAAGCACAAAGATACTTGAGGGAATCTAGAGACAAGAGAACGAAGAGATCACAAACTGATTAAAGAGCAAAGCACCAGAAGAATATGGAGACGAACGAAAAGGCACGAATATAGAATAATTGAAGAATGAATCTGAAAACTTAGGACAAAGAAATCTTCTGAAATGATGGCCTTTGGATGATGAAGAAGCGAAAACAACTCATGAAATGCTCCGGATGGGTATGAAAAGAATTCTCACAATCGAAAAACAATTATGAGAGGATGGCATAAGCTAGAACTATGATTCTTTGGAAATACGGGTAAGGATTTGGAGGAAAAATTCTTCTTCGGTCTTCAAATGTTGAGAATGATGATGAGAAACACCACCATGAATTATAGAGGCACTCCGGAACCATGAAGAATAGAAAGGTTGAATCAATCAATGAAAAGAATTTGAAAGATCTTGGAGAAATACATATGACTGATGATAATTCATTCTTACGTCAAACTTTGCAATGAATTTGAGAATAACTCCGAAAATATTAGAAGAGTCAGGTAAGATCCTGGGAAAAGACCTGTGGGTTAGGGCCCACTCAAAAGAAACACCGTTGAAATGATTACTTGAAATGGAGATTTCACCGGTTGAATTAAATGGCTTGAATGAGATAACAACCTCAAAATAGTTTAAGCTGATTAAGAATGGAAGCTTGAATTTTCTGAGATATCTTCAGCGCTCCGGATACAAATGAATGGCGAAAAAATGGATGAGTAAGAGGTGCACTGGCATGAGAAAACATTTGAAACGCGGAAAGGAATATGATCAACACTGTAAGCTTGAATTGGATCCACCGGAGAAGAAACAACAACGAAGGATGATGAACTTGAAACTATTGAGCATCTTCATGAGAAATCACCGGTTAAGAACATGGAGGAAAAGAATGAAGAGACTTCACATCCATAAGATGGATACTTGATTAAGAAATCTGAGTGTTGCAAGAAAAAGGGTGGGAGGGCGGGAAAAACAAAGACAACTTGGGACGGATGAAGCAAACACCGTTGCAAAGAACTGAGAATTGATCTCGTGAATGTTAAAATGATCGGATCCACTTGAAAAAGAGCACGTCGGTTGGAAAGAATTGGAAAGACAACCTTGAAGAAGAAGAAGGATTAGCATCCACATGGAAATATGAGAACACCGCTTAGAATAAGGTATGGAATCAACACTTGACATTGAAGAAACTCGAATACCACAAAACAAAACAAAAACAAAGGATTTGGCTTGCAGAATAGGACGGAAACAAACATATGATAAATCCCATATCGTATCATGTGTCTGTTGGAAAGATATCCTACGAGATACTTGAATTCCCACTTATAAACTCCCGAAAATTTCTGCTTATGCAATTCTGGTGCTGGGGATACAAGGGACACAAAATATATCACCCAAACTAGCAATCCCTAGATCCAGCTGTATCCATCCGTCAACACATAACCAAGAAACCTTCGGAAATCATTTACCTCAACCTTCGAAAAGCATCCGTTATACGAGTTATGGCAATACTCCCGAACTCCCGCCCCAGTACTGGGTGGCGTCGAGGTGATCTCACCAACAACTGCATAAAAGAGATTTTCGATGTCGGCGAAACTCAGGTATTCCAGAACTACAACGATAAAATTGTGACGACAACACCTCGGAGCTCAACTCCCCGGGACACTGCCACAACCCCTATATGTCAGGAGGCACCAAGAACAATGTTCTCGTCACAAAACCATCGGAACGATTCCAAGATATCCGCGTGATCCTAAAAAAATTTAGTGAAATTTGAGGAGAGGAAAATCAAAACATCTACGTCAGGAGGCCTCACCAGAGCGACGAAGGGACTGAGGAGTAAAAAGAATCCTACTCTCCGATATATATAATCCTAAGACTCAAAACATTTTTGTTCTAGACTCAACAACATCAGCGATTCGATCAAGCAGGGGGCTCCTAAGTCGGGGATGGCTCTGATTACCAACTTGTAACACCCACGATGCGCTATATCTCCCACGTGTCGAGGCACGACTTAGAGGTATAACCGCATTGTGGTTTAGTCGCAAGAAGGGTCATCTTCACACAATCCCATGTAATGAACAAGAATGGGATAAAGAGTTGGCTTACAATCGCCACTTCACACAATACATAAATAAATCATACATCAATCAGAGTACACACATAGGTCCGACTACGGAACCAAAAGAAAAGAAGACAACCCCAAATGCTAGATCCCCGATCGTCCCAACTGGGCTCCACTACTGATCATCAGGAAACGAAGCATAGTAACGACCAAGTTCCTTGTCGAACTCCCACTTGAGCTCGGTTGCGTCATCTGCACTGTTACCATCGGCACCTGCAACTGTTTTGGAAGTCTCTGTGAGTCACGAGGACTCAGCAATCTCACACCCGCGAGATCAAGACTATTTAAGATTAAGGGTAGGAAAAGGTAGTAAGGTGGAGCTGCAGCAAGCACTAAGCATATATGGTGGCTAAGATACGCAAATAAGAGCGAGAAGCGGAGCAACGGAATGGTCGTTAACTAGTAATGATCAAGAAGTGATCCTGAACTCCTACTTACGTCAAACATAACCCAAAAGCCGTGTCCACTTCCCAGACTCCGCCGAAAAGAGACCATCACGGTTACACACACGGTTGATGCATTTTAATTAAGTCAAGTGTCAAGTTCTCTACAGCCGGATATTAACAAATTCCCATCTGCCACATAACCGCGGGCACGGCTCTCGAAAGTTTATACCCTGCAGGGGTGTCCCAACTTAGCCCATTATAAGCTCTCACGGTCAACGAACGATAAACCTTCTCCCGGGAAGACCCGATCAGTCTCGGAATCCCGGTTTACAAGACATTTCGACAATGGTAAAACAAGACCAGCAAAGTCGCCCGATGTGCCGACAAATCCCGATAGGAGCTGCACATATCTCGTTCTCAGGGCACACCGGATGAGCAAGACATCGTGTTGGCATAGACCCTGGTTGCCCAGGGGGCGCCGAACATCGCTCGGTTTGGACCAGCACTCGAAGGAGCACTGGCCCGGGGGGGTAAATAAAGATGACCCTTGAGTCTGCAGAACCCAAGGGAAAAAGGATTAGGTAGGCAAATGGTAAAAACAAGGTTGGGTCTTACTGGAGGAGTTTTATTCAAAGCGAACTGTCAAGGGGGTCCCATAAATCACCCAACCGTGTAAGGAACACAAAATCAAGGAACATAACACCGGCATGATGGAAACTAGGGCGGCAAGAGTGGAACAAAACACCAGGCATAAGGCCGAGCCTTCCACCCTTTACCAAGTATATAGATGCATTAATTAAATATGAGATATTGTGATATCCCAACAATATCCATGTTCCAACAAGGAACAAACTTCATCTTCACCTGCAACTAGCAACTCTATAAGAGGGGCTGAGCAAAAGCGGTAACATAGCCAAGCAACGGTTTGCTAGGAAGGGTGACAAAGGTTAGAGGTTCATGGCAATTTGGGAGGCTTGATAAGCAAGTGGTAGGTAGCGCGGCATAACAATAGATCGAACAACTAGCAAGCAAAGATAGAAGTGATTTCGAGGGTATGGTCATCTTGCCTGAGATGCCGGTAGGAAGAAGAACGAGTCCATGAAGTAGACAAACAGACGTAGTCGAACGGATCCTCACAATCGCAACGTAACCGGAACTATCAAGGAGAAGCGCAACCGGAAAGAAGCAAGCAACATAGTAAACAATCATCACATAAACATGGCATGATGCACAATCAAGTATGATGCATGTCCCGTTTAAAGAGGCATGGCATGGCAAAGTGCACAAACAAAACTACAATTTAAGTGGAGCTCAATATGCAACGAGTTGCATATTGACGAAACACCACATCAATTGTTTAGTTCTCTCGGTTATGTACCCAACAATATTAAATGTTGATTAACATGGCAAGAGGTGATGCATAAGAAAACTACCTATCTAGGCAAGTTTAAATGAGGCCGGAACAACAAACAACGATTCCGGAAAATCCCCACATGCATATTTTAGATTTGGTACTGTTCTGCCATAAACACAATTTTAGTGTTCCTAAACATCAAAATAAAGTGCACCAAGTTAAACTAGGCATTTTTCTACCCCATTTACATATAAAGTTTATTTAATTTGGAGCTACGATTAATTAGATATGAAATAAAACATTTTAGCATGGCAATTATGCAAATTAATGCGAACAACAATTTCAATATTTTAAACAGGGATGAAAGTTGCATATAGTGAAACTATACAAAATTCTAAGCATTTTGCATACATTGTTTGTTTAATTTGGATGCATGCATACTTAGTTATTAAGAATACAAAACAGGGGCATTTTCTGTAAATAAGGATGCATTGGAAAATGCTAAAATACACAGACTGGGAAAAAGTATGCACAGGCCCGAAGCATTACGACGCAGCGGCCCAAATGAGGATTTGGCCCATGTGGCTGTGGTGTGTGCAAAAGAAATAAAAGAACAGAGCAAAACGAGGGGCGCGCGCCTGGGACTCGAACACACGACCTCCTGGATAGAGGAGCAGAGCGCTGACCAGTGCGATGCTGCTACTTGTTGGTGCAAAACAAGGGCGTGTATGAACTTGAACCGAATCAAAGGCCAGGCCTTCTTCTTCGTGGATCACAGAGGAACTGGGTGACGACGCCGGCGAGCAAGACAGTGACCTTCGCGACCACAGGCCGGTGGCGGGGTGTGGTTCGCGGCGTACGGCGTGAGGGGGAAGCAGGGACCTCGATCTCAAGCGTTTCCTCGGCTCGGGGCCATGGCGAGGTGCGGCGGAGGCACTGGGAATGACTGAGTGCATGAGGGCGTGCGTCGCGCGGGTGTGTGCGTGAGTGAGTGAGCTGCGGGTGTGGGTACGGAAACTGCGTGGGAGCATGTGAGCGAGCGGCTGCTTCTTGCCGGAGTCATGAGCATGCGCGTGCTCAGGCAAGAGCAGAACAGAGGAAGTGCCGGCGCTGGGGGTCATAGGACGGCGGAGGAGCTCGTCGGAGCTGTTCCGGCAACCAAAACACGCGACGGAGGGCGCGGATGGAAGCTACGCAACGGGGCGAACCCATTCGTACCAAGCATGCAACGGGAAGTGGACAGATTCCTCGCCGACGACGGGGTTCCGTGGTGGTACGCCTCGGGCTGCTATGGTGGATCGGCTATAGCAGGCAAACGAGAGAATCCTCGAACTAGAACGCATCTACTGGACCCTACGGGCCTAAGTGCCAACACCCGAGCAGAGGGTCACCGTAACTTCGCCGGAGAACATGCCATGGCCAAAGTGCCTCGGGCTCCGGTCGATTCACGCGAGACAGGGAGGCAACAAGGGGAAAAAGTGGTGCGTGGGAAGAGCGTGCTCACCGCAGGCACGCGGTGCGCCTGGATTGACGAGAAGTGGTCGGAGACGGCCAGAATCAAAGGGGATGCAGATCGGCCGCAGGAGAAGAGGACGAAGTAGAGGAAGAAGAGGACGTCGTGGGAGAAGACGATCGCGTCACCCCTGTCCCCATCTGGCTCCTAGTCCGCTTGTAGTCGAAGAAGACGCAATCTTCGAGTCAACCCAGAACGAAGACGGTGACGGAGAAAGGATATGGCTGCGGTGGAGCCATGGAGGTGCTCCGGCACTCTCGGGTGGAAGGGGCGACGGCTTTGGAGGCATGGATCTCACCTGGCGGCGGCGGAGGAAGGAGAGGGGAAACCCTAGGGCTGGCGCTAGGCTTCTTATTGGGGTGAGGCGCGGCTCGGCGAGGGTGTGACGCGGTGTGCCTCGTTTGCAAAGTTACTGTGAGAGAGAGGGAGGACGTGAGGTGGAAGAAAAGGTGAGGGGAAGAGGATGACATGTGGGGCCGAAGGGTTGAACTGGAGAGAAATTACCAGCGGGAAGGCTAAGCTGGGTTGTAGGCTGCTGCTGCTGCGCGCGGCTGGGCTGGGCTCTGAAGCTGCTGGTTGCTGGAAGTTGGGCTGCTGCTGCTCTCTCTCCCTTCTCCAAAATCTCTTTTTCGAATTTCTTGAGGCAGAAAAACAAAGAAAAAATCACAGGGACTTTGGAGTGGGAGTAGGCTGGAATACAAATGTCTCAGGAATGCTTGAATTATGCACCATTTTAATAATTGGCTTGAAATTTTATAGATAGAAAAATAATTCAAGTTTGAATTAAATTCAAACTTGAGTCATTTTTGAACCCAACCAAATCAAACCCAAAAGAGACGAAAATTGACAGAAGGGTTGTTGACATGGTGTAGGATTTACAGCAAGTAAGTGAACATTTTACTGGGACAGGAAAATGCCACTTGCAATAAATGTGTGACAATTGAAAGGAAGAAGCTAGTGATGGGGTGTTGCGCTTGATGATGGTTTAGCTGGAAGGGCAAGATGGAACAGCAAGGAAGATGAGGAGAAGGAGTTCAAAAAGATGACAAACATCCAACAAATATGCACATGATAAATTTGCACACTACAAAGATGATCATGATGCAAATGCAACAACAATGACAAATGCAATATCACACCATATAGCATATAACAAAGTGATATGAACATGGCAAACAAACAAAGGTTGCCCAAAACAATATAATAAAATATGAACATGATGCAAGAAGCAAAATATGGCAGTGACACTCATCGTGATCATGACATCAACATAGAGGAATGAAATATGCAAAACAATTGTGATAATTCAACAAACATAATAAACACACGGCAACAACTAAAATAAATAGAAGGCATCTGGAGCATCGGTCTCGGGGCGTTACAACTGGGCTCTGTGTTAATAGGTTAGTCCCAAAAATAATATAAAAGTGTTTAATAAAGCCCATAAACATCCAAAACAGATAATATAATAGCATGAATACTTCATAAATTATAGATACATTGGAGACGTATCAGCATCCCAAGCTTAATTCCTGCTCGTCCTCGAGTAGGTAAATGATAAAAGAAATAATTTATGAAGTGTGAATGCTAGCAGGTGCACAAGTTTGATCAATGATAATTTCAATCACCTTTTTCTAGCATCATTATATGTCATAACAGTAGCTCAACTCATTAAACTTTTCATGATCAAGTAACAAACTATTCACATGTTAAAGTATAGATCATAAACTTTCTTGAAAACTAACAAACCGTGTTATTAGTCATCAAACAATTACAATTCATCTTATTTTCAGGAAGAGTCTATGTCAGAGCTTTGTTTTAGCAAACTCCACATACTCAACTATCATTTAGTCTTTCACAATTGCTAACACTCACGCGATATTTATGGGTTCAAAGTTTTAATCAGACACAGAGAAAGATAGGGGCTTATAGATTCGCCTCCCAACCTTTTACCTCAAGGGTAATGTCAACAATAATAGTTCATGGTGCCTTACATCCAATTGGATATATATATCGGAATCTTTCCAACACGAGGTGCTTGCCAAAGGATAAAATGAAAAAAGGAAAGGTGAAGATAACCATGACTCTTGCATAAAAGTAAAAGATAGGCCCTTCGCAGAGGGAAGCAGAGGTTGCCATGCGATTTTATAGTTGGATGCACAAAATTTTAATGCGAGGGAACGTCACTTTATATTGCCACTTGTGATAGGGACCTTTATTATGCAGTCCGTCGCTTTTATTTCTTCCATATCACAATGATCGTATAAAGCTTATTTTCTCCACACTAAAAGATCATACATATTTAGAGAGCAATTTTTATTGCATGCACCGATGACAACTTACTTGAAGGATCTTACTCAATCCATAGGTAGGTATGGTGGACTCTCATGGCAATACTGGTTTAAGGGATGTTTGGAAGCACAAGTAGTATCTCTACTTGGTGCAAGGAATTTGGCTAGCATGAGGGGGAAAGGCAAGCTCAACGTGTTGGGCGATCCATGACAATATACTTTATTTCGGATATAAGAAAACACAACCCATTACGTTGTCTTCCTTGTCCAACATCAACCTTTTAGCATGTCATATTTTAATGTGTGCTCACAATTGCAAAAGATGTCCAAGATAGTATATTTACATGTGAAATCTCTCTTCCTTCAATATTCTTTCATGAATTGTTCAAGTGACCAATACAATGTTTGCTAACCTTCAATAAATTTACCACCTCTACTTCTTATATGTGAAGGCATTACTCCCCATGGGAAAGGCATATGAAACATATATAATTTTAGATTTATGACATTCAAATCATTCAACCATTTACTCATAGGATATAAGTGAAGCACAGGACTAAATGACAAACTACTCCAAAAAGATATAAGTGAAGATCAATGAGTAGTTGAATAATTATGTAGCTACGTGAAGACTCTCTCTCATTTAAGAATTTCAGATCTTGGTCAATTTCGAACAACATCAACATTGTCTCCCTATCTATACGCCATTTATGGACACAAACGACCCCTCTCCCCCCTCTCTTCCTCTCTTTCTCTCTCTCTCTCTCTCCGCCGCTCTCTCTCTCTCTCTTGTTCTCTCTATCTATCTATCTCTCTCGCTCGCTCGCTCTCACACCCCTCTCCCACACACACTTGATGTCTCTTCCAAATAGTCTACTCCCCGCCCACACCCATGCTATCCCGCTACTACACATGCCTTTGTCTCTCGGTGACACACATGTCACACCATTCCCCTTCCCTTATACTAGGTTTACATCATTACTGGTCTCTCTACTCCACATACACACACTCCCTCTCACACACAAACGCGCACACAAACACACACAGACACGCACAAACACCCATTTATCTGGATCCTCATCTCTCCCCATGTCCGCATGTGTACCTCACACACTCACTCTCTGATTATGTCTATGTGTCTCCACGTTACCCAACACAAAGCCCCATGTACATGTCTCTCCCTATCCTCCACACACATAGACACAAAGAATCTCTTATCATTGCCTCAGTCTCTAGACATATCACACACGCACACTGTCTCTCTCTCTCTCTCTCTCTCGCAAACACGCCCAACAAGGGTTTCCCCGTGAATAACTTACCATCTATTCATCAACAGTCGTGGCAGTACAGCGAACACAAGACGTGAAAAAGAATAAATCTACACGTGCGTAGACCACCTAGTATGACTACTAGGACTAGAGCAAGCCGAAAACGCGCCGCCGTCACCCCCTCCTTATCGGTGACGGGAAAACCTTTGTTTTACACAGTCGAGAAGTCATTGTGCTAAGTCCCCACATGCTGAGGCGTTGAATAGAATGTAGATCCTAGTTTACGGAAACAAGTATCGATAATACGTTTGTATCTCCATACTTATATTTCTTCTCTTATAAAAAACCGAGTTGGTGATGATGGTACGCGTGCCATCTTGCAATATAGACCATCCGATCTATATCTGACGGATGGAAATTAAACTAAAAGATACCCGCACCCCTCTCCACACTTGCAGACAAGGCCTTCCCTCGTTCATCCTTATCTCCAACAACCTCATTGTTGAGCAATTAAGAAAGGAAGCCTCTGGAACAAACTGGCCTGGTGGCCGCTGCCGACGTCGTCCATGCCCATGCCTCCGCTCAGTCCGACCACCAATCACCACCACGCCCCACTCCTCTTCACCTTATCTCCTATTTCTCGAGATATCATTAGTTTTTACACATGGGATTACTCCCGTATGGGTCAATCACAACAAGTGTTTTATAAAAAAAATGCATCTTGATGTTCCATGAAATGCACGGACATCTTGCTGGTACTCCTACAGAAGACTAAGTTGGTGATGATGGTGTGTCTGCCATCCGTCATTTCTGACCATTAGATCTACATCTAACGACTGTGAGGTAAGTTGTTGCCTTTTCTCACCAACATCCCACTTCTCTACCAATTTGCAGAAAAACCCATAATTAGTATCTTAAAACCAACCACATCCCTCCCTCATGTAACATCCCAAATTTTCAATTTGGAATGTTATACATAGGTCATCATATGCATATCATATTTTGTTGCATTTTGCTTTGCGGTCTTAAAAATCCTAAGAAACTCAAGGACCCACAAAGAGAGTTGGGGATTTCTTTTCTTTTCATATTCGAATTTTTCTCAAATATTGAAAAAGAGGATCATTTTGGTTTTAATTATTTTTCTCTCCGAATAATATTTCCAATATAAAAATAAAATGAGAGGAGATAATATGACTTCTCCAAAATAAAATAAATATTGGAGGAAAAATGTAAAAATCAAATAATTTTTTTTTGGATTTTATTGCTATTTTATTTGAATTAGAAAATATGCATTTTTCAAAATTGCATTTTTAGGCCAAGCAAATGTTCACTTTGTTCTAAATATTTTATTTAGACGGTGAAAATTGTTTTGGGCATTTTTAGAATTTTTTTTATACTTTTTTTAGGATTTTCCTTTTCGGCGGAATTGTTTAAAAAAAGTCGCGCGCCCGACTGGGCCAACGGCCCAGCCGAGCGGGCCGAAGCCCAGCGCCACCGCCGCCGTGCCGCGCACGTACGGCGAGGGGAGTCCGAGTCGGACTCCTCCCCTGGTCGGCCCCCTCCCCAAGCAACGCCGTCGCCCGCCCCCTTTATAAGCGCGCCCGGGCCCCCCTGGAGTCCAAAGCCGCCGCGCTGCCGCCTGCCATCGCCCGCGCCGCCGCCACCCGCCACCAAGCCGCTGCCGCGCCGCGCCCTGCAGCCACCCGCCGCCTCGCCACTGCCACGCCGCGCCCCGCAGCCACCCGACGCCGCCCCGCAGCCGCCCGATGCCGTCGACCGTCGTCGCCGCCACCGCGGATCTCACCGGAGCCGCCGCCGTTGACCCTGTTTGACCGGTCAGTTTCTCTCGGTTAAACCCCGGTTTCTTTTTAGTTTTCCGGTTTATTTTCTTAGATCGGTTTTCATCAGTTTATTTTATTTAGCGGACGTTCGTCCGTTCATTCGTTTTAACGAATGTTGATCGCCGGTTAGGTTCAGACAGCGAACGTTCATTCGTTAGTCTTTTCTTTTTATTTTATTTTCGGCCAGGGACATATCCGCGATTATTTTTATCACAGATTAGCCCCTGATCTTCAAACCCTTGCCGTTTCTAAACCGTTTGTCCAAATCCAGTGAAACCAACGCCAAAATCTTCATCTCGAGCCCCTCTTTCTCTTTAATCAACTTGAATAAGGTTTTGACAATTTAAAATTTGGTTTGAAGCAGATTTAATTTCGAAGTTTTTTTGATCGTAGTTTCAGTTCGGTAGCTCCGATTCGATTGATTCTTTTTGCAGATCGAATCTCTTGAGTTGAACTTTCAGATTTGATCTTCTTATTTGAGTTTTACCCGTGCATCTTTGCTTGAGTGCTTATGTATGCTATTGTTTGTTTGCGATAGAATTCTCGGAGTGTGAAGCGTGCTACTACGAGTCTCTAGGGTTTGTGAATCGTCGGCAAGGCAAGTAACACATTGATCATACTCTTTTCATACCCAATTTTTATGCATTAGTTTCAACCCTCAAACATTGCATGAGTTGGATCTCTTAACATGTGAGTTTTGGGAAGTAGATGATGAGGTAGAACCTATTGCCCTTTTTATTATCAAACCTTGGGAGTTACTTCTACGCTATGCTTACATTGCCATGCTATGCTCGTAGACGTGGTTTGGGTTTGAGTGAAATCCATGACAGATGTGAGATTGTTAATCAATGGTTAACTTAAGGTGGCTACTTAAATACACATCTGGGTGGATTGATTGCGGGCACCTGGAGAATCCAGTGTTGTCCTAGGATATCCCGGAGTACCCGTGTGATCATCCTATGGTCCGCCACCCAGGATCAAAGGGATCATATGATTATTCATGCTAGAAACTTCCGTGTGCAGCCACAATCTATTATGGGCTCTAGCATAGTTGAGTATGTTGCATGACCTCTTTTAGTTGTGGGCTAGCAGATGTAGGGGAAAGTAGGTGTAACTGTCCACCCAGAGTAAAGAGTTAGTGCTTCTGAAAGACTGTGTCTCGGTCATCCGTTTCTCAAACACCATGTAGTGCGAGAAAACCAACGGAGGAGATCGAGTCTTGTGGGGAAAAGTGCGCAAACCTCTGGAGAGTGTACAAACTAATCATGGTTAGCCGTGTCCCCGGTTATGGACATCTTGAGTATCTGGTTCTTGGATTATCATGTTGATTTCATCACTCTAAATTAATTTGTTGGGTTATTAATACTGCTTAATTGGGATTGAGTTGGAGGAACCTTCTCAATGTTTAATAACTACCATGATAGTTAAACAAAATATATTCATTTGTTGTAGGGAAAAACTGGCTTTTCGCAAAACATTATAACCATAGAGGCCCCACCAGCCATATATGCATGTAGTGATAGCATTTATCCTGTTCATTGCTCTACTGTGTTACATTGCCAGCATATTCCATGTGCTGGCCCGTTTCGGGCTGCAACATATCATGTTGCAGACTTTTCAAACGAAGAGTAAGGTGCGCTAGGTCGTTGTCGTGCACTCAGCTATGCCGTTGGAGTTTATGGACTCACTTTATCTTCCAAGCCTTCCGCTGTTATCTTATTTAGATGGCCTTAAGCCATATTTATTTTAATAAGTTCTCTCTTGAGACTATCAATGTAATAAGTGTGTGATTGCTACTCTGTTATAAATCCTTCAAGTACTGTGTGTGTCAGCATTACCGATCCAGGGATGACACTTAAGCACAGAGATTTGACCGTCTAAGGTCGGATCGCTACAAGATGGTATCAGAGCACACGCTGAATGTAGGACACAACCACTAAGATGAGCCATAGGTCACTCTTCTCTACTCATTTCTGACTCCTCTCCATTTTCTACTCTATAGGATGGCAAACTCAAGGAACAAGTTTGCACAACCGGATGAAGATACACCCTTTGGACGACACTTCAAGGAAGTCATTAGGTACCTGAACATCGGAATACCAAGCTACACCGGGACCTACACCGCCACTTTATCAGAAGAGGAGCATTGGATGATTCGAGTTCAAGTTCCAGGAAGGACATTCACGCCAGTCACTGAGCCCATAGAGTTTTCCTTTGATGCACAACCTGGAGTCTAGGTAAGAGCATGGCAGCCCACATCGCCATGGGATGCATCGGCGAAGTTTACCACAAGAATCTTAAGGACACCATCTACCAGATATGTGGGCGCCGAGATGAGCAATGGGAGATGATCAACACCAAGAGGGAAAGGTCCATTGCAGCTTTCATCCAGGAGTTAAACCAGCACATTCATCGACAGGAGAACCAGATGTGTGCAAGCATGATAGACATGAAGAAGGTGATGACCCGGAACATGGAGCTAGAAGAGGAACTCAAGTTTACTTGCGACGGATACGAGGAGGAAATCGCAATACTAGTCGAGAAGAATGACGACCTGACAAGGAAGCTAGGAGTGTTCATGGGAGACCCCACGCTAGGAGGAGATGACGACCATCACGATGACATCCGTTCTGAAGACTACATCATCATCGAAGACACCGATTCCGACCCCGACAGTAGTGATGATGACTATGAAGACGAAGCTGGAGCAGATATCATGGAGTCTTCCACTGATCAAAATTTCTAGTAGACTACCATATTATTAGTAGTATTTTCCCCCATGTATATAGTAGTAGTCCGAGCACTGTAACGATAGTTAGATCAATTGTATGCCCTTGTTTGAATTGATTTGGTGTGATATGAATGTGTTTGTCTCATGTGCATATGGGTAGTGCTTTCTCACTAGACCTCATTCTATTCTAATCTCTCCCCTCTAAACCCATCAGATGCCTCCGAGACGTGACCCCGGATTTGTTTTCCCATCGGAGCTCACTTAGTTGATCCAGCAGCAGAATGCCTTAATGCAGCTACTAGTCCAGAACCAAGGCAACAACAACAACAACCCACCGCCACCACCTCTAGTTGACAACTTAGCCCGTTTTCTAAGGTTGAATCCGCCGGTGTTTTCCAGTAGCACCGAGCCAATAGTTGCTGATGACTGGCTACACAAGATCGGAAGGGAGTTGACCACCGCAGGTTGCACAGATGCAGAGAAGGTGCGTTTTGCCGCACATCAATTGGATGGACCCGCAACCTCATGGTGGGAGAATTACACAGCCACTTTCCCTATAGCCAATATCACCTGGGATCAGTTTCAGCAAGCATTCCGCACCGCACATGTCTCAACTAGAGCTATGAGCATGAAGAAGCATGAGTTTCACAACTTACGCCAGGGAAACCGTACTGTGGGGCAATACGTGGATGAGTTTAGCAAGTTAGCTCGCTATGCCCTAGATGATGTGGCCACAGATGCCGCTAAGCAGGAGAAGTTTATGGAAGGGCTGAATGATGAGATGAGTATGCAGTTGATGGTGGCAACATTTAATAACTATCAGGAGTTGGTAGACAAGGCCCTTATGATTGAAGGGAAGTAGCAGTAGATTTAGAGCCGTAAGAGGAAGTATGGACAAGGGAAGTGCAATTCAGGAGCTCAGCAGAAGCCTCGTTTTACCCAGAACTCGAGACGATACACCCATAACCATGGAGGCCATACCCACAATGGAGGAAGTTCACATAACCACAGTGGCCCCAAGAATGGAAACGGGAATGGAGCAGGAAGTAATCAGAACCGCTCTAACCCAGCCACACCCGCCAAGAAGGATCTATGTCACATTACTTGTTTCAAGTGCGGGAAGACTGGACATTACGCCACCGAGTGTTCTGAAGCAAAGAATGGTAACGGCAATGGAAGCTCTGGGAAGAAGCCCAACCCTTTCAACAAGGGACAAGTGAACCACGTGAACGTGGAGGAGGTTGAAGAGCAGCCAGATGCAGTTATAGGTAAGTTTTTTGTTAAGTCATTTACTGCAATCGTTCTTTTTGATACTGGTGCATGGCATTTGTTCATTTCAAGGGGATTTGTGGATAAGTATAAGTTGCCCACCAAAGTTCTTAGGACACCTGTTGGGGATATTACTACTGGGTATAAACCGGCCAGGAGAGGCCAGGTTATTCCCATAACGAGTTATTTACATTTGAAGCCCATGAAGACAAGGAGTGTGGCGCTTTACGAAGGCCCAGGGCCGAAAGGCGGATTAATGCATGTAGACATAAACTGCCATTGATATGTAAACTTGTGTTGTAAGATAGAAAGAGTAGAAACCGAGCCAGACACGTTTATGAGCCGGCCTCGGGATTCTGTAAACCGACGGTCGTCAACCTATGTATATAAAGGGACGACCCGACGGTGGTTTAGGGACAAGAAACAACAACTCGAGAGCCAGGCATAGCGGATTCGCTCCCTGGTCATCGAAACCCTAGCAATTCCACAACAACTGGATTAGGCCTTTACCTTCACTGCAACGGGCCGAGCCAGTATAAAACTCTCTCTGCCCTTTGTCCGCTTTAACCGTTTTAAGCTAACCCGTCGCGATGGCTCCATGACTAAGTCCTTTCACTAGGACATCTGCCGTGACAAAACGACGACAATTGGTGCCCACCGTGGGGCTATCGCAACATGGTTTCGAGTTCTTAGAGGGCAGCTTCGAAGGACTCAAGGGATACGATGTGGGCCGGATGACCAAGAGTTGTCGCGGCAAGCTCTACATCGACGACGCAGGCTGGGGCCCCGAGCCCAGCTCAATTGAGTACGGGTACCGGGTCCCCTTCGGCGGCATTCACGTGTTCATTGGCAAGATTGGCGAACCGGGCCCTGAGCCGAACATCTACACCGATGATACGTCTCCGTCGTATCTACTTTTCCAAACACTTTTGCCCTTGTTTTGGACTCTAACTTGCATGATTTGAATGGAACTAACCCGGACTGACGCTATTTTCAGCAGAATTGCCATGGTGTTATTTATGTGCAGAAACAAAAGTTCTTGGAATGACCTGAAACTCCACGAAACGTATTTATGGAAAATATTAAAAATACTGGAAGAAGAATCCACGTCAGGGGGGCCTCCACCTGTCCACGAGGGTGGGGGCACGCCTGCCCCCTGGGCGCGCCCCCTGCCTCGTGGGCCCCCTGTTGCTCCACCGAGCTCAACTGCAACTCCATATATTCGTGGTCGGGGAGAAAAAAATCAGAGAGAAGGATTCATCGTGTTTTACGATACAGAGCCGCCGCCAAGCCCTAAACTCTCTCGGGAGGGCTGATCTGGAGTCCGTTCGGGGCTCCGGAGAGGGGTATCCGTCGCCATCGTCATCATCAACCATCCTCCATCACCAATTTCATGATGCTCACCGCCGTGCGTGAGTAATTCCATCGTAGGCTTGCTGGACGGTGATGGGTTGGATGAGATCTATCATGTAATCGAGTTAGTTTTGTTAGGGTTTGATCCCTAGTATCCACTATGTTCTGAGATTGATGTTGCTATGACTTTGCTATGCTTAATGCTTGTCACTAGGGCCCGAGTGCCATGATTTCATATCTGAACCTATTATGTTTTCATGAATATATGTGAGTTCTTGATCCTATATTGCAAGTCTATTGTCACCTACTATGTGTTATGATCCGGCAACCCCGAAGTGACAATAATCGGGACCACTCCCGGTGATGACCATAGTTTGAGGAGTCCATGTATTCACTATGTGTTAATGCTTTGGTCCGGTACTCTATTAAAAGGAGGCCTTAATATCCCTTAGTTTCCATTAGGACCCCGCTGCCATGGGAGGGTAGGACAAAAGATTTCATGCAAATTCTTTTCCATAAGCACGTATGACTATATTCGGAATACATGCCTACATTACATTGATGAATTGGAGCTAGTTCTGTGTCACCCTATGTTATGACTGTTACATGATGAACCGCATCCCGCATAATTCTCCATCACCGATCCAATGCCTATGAGCTTTTCCCATATTGTTCTCCGCTTATTTACTTTTCCGTTGCTAGTGTTACAATCACTACAAAACCCAAAAATATTACCTTTGCTATCGTTACCATTACTTCCATATTACTTTGCTACTAAATACTTTGCTGCAGATACTAAGTTATCCACGTGTGGTTGAATTGACAACTCAACTGCTAATAATTGAGAATATTCTTTGGCTCCCCTTGTGTCGAATCAATAAATTTGGGTTGAATACTCTACCCTCGAAAACTGTTGCGATCCCCTATAATTGTGGGTTATCAAGACTATTTTCTGGCGCCGTTGCCAGGGAGCATAGCTCTATTCTTTGAGTCACTTGGGATTTATATTTGCTGGTCACTATGAAGAACTTGGAAGACGCAAAAACAAAATTTTATCCCTCAACTACGAGGGGAGGTAAGGAACTGCCATCTAGCTCTCCACTTGATTCACCTTCTGTTTTGAGTAAGCTTGCGACACCTAAACTTGCTTCTGCCATTAATTTTAATATGTCGCATGTTATTGATGATGCCACTTCTGCTATGCATGATACTTATGATGAAACCACTTCTATGCTTGATACTTCTGTGCCATTTGGTGAATTTCTTGATGAACAACTTGCTAGGGCTAGAGAGAATGAAAATATTGAAACTGATAATTTTGATGATAGTGATGATGAAGACTCTCCCCCTAATAAATATGAATTGCCTGTTGTGCCTGAGGGTTATGTTCTGGATGAAGAAGCTGCTAGAGCTATTCTTGCTTGCAATGATAGATATGATCTAAAGAAGTTATTAGCTAAATGGAAGCAACAATCTCTTAGTGCTAGAATGAAACCTGACCCTGCTTTTGCTACTTCACCTATCTGTGTTACTAATAAGGATTATGAATTCTCTATTGATCCTGATATAATTACTTTGGTTGAATGTGATCCTTTTTATGGCTATGAATCTGAAACTGTTGTGGCACATCTTACTAAATTAAATGATATAGCCACCCCGTTTACTAATGATGAGAGAACTCGCTACTTTTATATCCTTAAAATATTTCCGTTCTCATTAAAGGGTGATGCTAAGATATGGTTTAATTCTCTTGATCCTGGTTGTGTGTGTAGTCCTCAGGATATGATTTATTACTTCTCTGCTGAATATTTCCCAGCTCATAAGAAACAAGCCGCTTTAAGGGATATATATAATTTTGTGCAAATTGAATAAGAGAGTCTCCCACAAGCTTGGGGGAGGCTTCTCCAATTACTTAATGCTTTTCCTGATCACCCTCTTAAGAAAAATGAAATACTTGATATCTTTTACAATGGACTAACCGATGCTTCCATAGATTACCTGGATAGTTGTGCTGGTTCTGTTTTCAGGGAAAGAACACCGGATGAAGCTAAAATTATATTGAATAATATGTTGACAAATGAAAATAATTGGACACTTCCTGAGCCAGCTCCTGAGCCTATTCCTAAACCAACTCCGAAGATAAGAGGTGTTCTATTTCTCAGTCCTGAAGATATGCAAGAGGCAAAGAAATCTATGAAAGAAAAAGGTATTAAAGCTGAAGATGTTAAGAATTTACCTCCTGTTGAAGAAATATATGGTCTTAATTCATCACCTATTGAAGAAGCACATGGTCTTGATAACCCGACATAGGTAGTAAAGGTAAATTCTCTCTATAGATATGACAAAGCTGAAATCCCGCCTACTAAAATTGCTAGACAATGCTTAGATGAGTTTGACAACTTTATTGTTAAACATGAAAACTTCAATGCTTATTTTGGTAGACAATTAAAACAAAATGCTTATATGATTGAACACTTGGGTGATTATATGTCTAGAGTTAAAGGTGAACTTAAACTCATTAGTAAACATGCTTCTATGGTTACCAATCAAGTAGAACAAGTACTTAAGGCTCAACATGATTTGCTCAATGAATTGAATAGTAAGAATAATGACTATGCTGTTAGAGTGGCTACTAGAACTCGTAAAATGACTCAGGAACCTTTGTATCCTGAAGGCCACCCTAAGAGAATTGAGCAGGATTCTCAGAGAAATAATTTAGATGCACCTAGTCCTTCTAAAAGGAAGAAAAAGAAAAAGATAGGACTTTGCATGCTTCTAGTGAACCTATTGCTGAACCACCTGAGAATCCAAATGATATTTCTATTTCTGATGCTGAAACACAATCTAGTAATGAACATGAACCTAGTGAAAATGTTAATGATAATGTTCATGATGATGCTCAACCTAGCAATGATAATGATGTAGATATTGAACCTGATGTTGATCTTGATAACCCACAATCAAAGAATCAACGTTATGATAAGAGAGACTTTGTTGCTAGGAAGCACGGTAAAGAAAGAGAACCATGGGTTCAGAAACCCATGCCTTTTCCTCCCAAACCATCCAAGAAAAAGGATGATGAGGATTTTGAGCGCTTTGCTGAAATGATTAGACCTATCTTTTTGCGTATGCGATTAACTGATATGCTCAAAATGAATCCTTATGCTAAGTACATGAAAGATATTGTTACAAATAAAAGAAAGATATCGGAAGCTGAAATTTCCACCATGCTTGCTAATTATACTTTTAAGGGTGGAATGCCTAAGAAAATAGGAGATCCAGGAGTACCACTATACCATGCTCCATTAAAAGAAACTATGTTAAAACTGCTTTGTGTGATCTTGGAGCCGGTGTTAGTGTTATGCCCCTCTCTTTATATCGTAGACTTGATTTGAATAAGTTGACACCTACTAAAATATCTTTGCAAATGGTTGGTAAATCAACTGCTATACCTGTCGGTATTTGTGAGGATGTGCCTGTTGTGGTTGCAAACATTACTATTTTAACGGACTTTGTTATTCTTGATATTCCCGAGGACGATAGTATGTCTATTATTCTTGGAAGACCATTTTTGAATACTACAGGGGCTGTTATTGATTGCAACAAAGGCAATTTCACTTTTCATGTTAATGGTAATGAGCATACGGTACACTTACCGAGGAAACAACCTCAAGTTCATAGTATCAATTCTATTGGAAAAATTACATCGATTATTTTTGGAGGTTTTGCATTTCCTCTACCTACTGTCAAAAAGAGATATGATATTCTTATTATTGGGGATGTGCATATCCGTTGAGGTAACATAGTGTTATTCGAAATTTCTCCGGTTCCATGTTATTCGGAATGAGTTTGTTAACAAGACTTGATCAACCTTGTTAGTGGATTCCTTTTGATGAGCATGAGATGGATGAAACTAGAAAGCACAACCTTCTGTACCCTCTTTCTACTTTCTGTTATTTAGTTGAAATAAAGTAAAAATAGTATTTTTCTGTTTGTTTCCTGAATTATCCGTGCAATATAAAAATACCCCGAAAATAAAAGTTCTCCAAATGCCCTGCCAATTTATTATGATTTTTTCTGGAATATTTGAGAATATCTGGCACTGAGAACACAGCAGGGGGAGCAAGCACCTGGCCACGAGGGTCCAGGGCACGCCCACACCTACAGGGCGCGCCCCACTGCCTCATGGGCCCACGGTGGCTCCCCTCCACTTATTCCTGGACCCACGCACTTCTTCTTCCTCCCAAAAAAATCACCATCTAGCTCAAGCACGAGTTCTAGCTCATTTTGCAGTGATTTTCGATCTCCTTGCTCAAAGCACCTCTCACAAAACTGCTTGGGGGATTGTTCCTTGGTATGTGACTCCTCCAATGGTCCAATTAGTTTTTGTTCTAGTGCTTTATTCATTGCAAATTTGTGCTGCCTAGGTGACCATGTTCTTGAGCTTGCATGTCAAATTTATATGGTTCCAAGTAGTTCTAATGCATGATATATGCTCTAGGCACTTGTAGGAGTAGTTGCTATCAATTTTGTTGAGCTTGGTTCACTTTTATTTGAAGTTACTAAAATTTCTGAATTTTTCAGAAAATAATGAAGTGATTTTTGAGGGGCTCATCGAGCCGAAGCTCGAAGGAAAAGCAAAGTGAAGAAGCAGAGAGGCCCAAATATAATTTGCCTCGCACCGCGGAGGTTCGGCCGTGTGAATGGCCTTCCGATGATTTCTTGAGATCAGCCGGGATTTATGATGATTTTTATGAATTGGCTGAGAATGCAGGCCTCAACGACTTCCTCCACGACCAACGCGAATAGTATCTCTTACTCACCAATACTTTTGTGCAAAACTTCTACTATTATCTTAAGGAATCACCTCCTTCAGTAGAGTTTCATTTATATGATGTGGTTAAGAAGATGTCACTATATGAATTTTGCAGGGTTTGCAAAATACCTTTCAAGGGTAAGTTAGAGGAACCACATCGTAAAGATGTGGATGGGTTTATTGATACTATTACTGTAGGGGAAACTAGGAAGGTTTCCGATGCAAGAATCACTAGCATACATTTTCCTGTTTTACGCTACTTTGCAATGTTTGCTAGTAGTTGCTTAATTAGTCGCGGAAACTGTGGAAACCTTAGTGTTCCTGATATTGTTATTTTGTTCCATGGTTTATTCTATGATAATACTGTTAGTATGGGCGGTATTATTGCCAAACGGTTAAGTCTGAACCGTACAAAGGGTCCTATCTTTGGAGGTATCTATGCTTCACGCCTAGCTGCACATTTTAACATACCCATTAGGCACTATGAAAAAGAAGAAAAATTGCTGCCCACTGTTTATTTAGATTATAAGAGTATGGTAGCGCATGATTTTATTGTTAAGAATAGGGAAGGGGCGCTTAAATACAAATTGTTCTTTGATAAACATCACCCTGAAACTATTACCTTGCCAGCTCCTTCCTTGTTTGATTTATCTGCAGGCCCGTATCTCGTTCCGCTGGCGGCCATTCACGCCTACCGGAACCCTACATCAGCTACAGAGTCAGAGCCGGAACCACAATTTGATCCTCCACGACAATCTAATTACCAGTGGGATCCGGAGGCGATTGCCAACCAGTGGCAATTCGAGGCTTCTTCTCAGTACGACCCCAACTACAACTATGGATATCCGCCAGGCCATCCGTGGAAATAAACCAACTTAGGCCAAAATCCTAAGCTTGGGGGAATACGTATTTCCCACCGACATTACATTTATGTTTACACACTCATTGCTAGTTGTCGATGCTCATACTCTTTCATTGTAATATCCATGCTAGTTTATTTTTCTTTTTCTTGCTTTCTTCTTGTGTGTTTGATAAACCTTAATAAAAACAAAAAAATTAGTAATAACTTTAGCTAGTTTACTTTCTTGCTATAGTAGTAATAATTAAAAGGAAAACCCAAAAATATTTCCCAGTCTTCTTTTGCTTGTTGGGAGCTTTCCCGTGTAAATAGTTTTATTTCTTTTCTTTGGGGGTCGATAGGAGAAGACCATAATTAAATTGTTGAAGTGGCTCTTATATGCATTATTGTTGATTTAACCAAGAGCCCATATTGCCTTGTCTTCTCCTGTTTATTGAATGGTCGCAGATTCCAGCTTAGTCCAATGCACGTGCACTATTATTATTATTATTATTCACATTGTTCGGTCGTGCAAGTGAAAGGCAATTATGACGATATATGATGGACTAACTGAGATGAGAGAAGCTGGTATGAACTCGACCTCTTTTGTTTTTGTAAATATGATTAGTTCATCGTTCCTGATTCAGCCTATTATGAATAAACATGTTTGCGATGACAATTAGAGATTATAGTTGCTTATGCCATGCTTAATGTAACACCCCGCATGTAACTTGCCATATTTGTAACTCCGACTCTTGCCATTTCCGGCTATGTGATAGGTTTTTTCCCTCCGTTGTTGGGTTTTGTCTTTCGTTTTGTATTTTGTCATGTCATGCATTTTCATATCATATCATCATGTGCATTGCATTCGCATACGTGTTCGTCTCACGCATCCGAGCATTTTCCCCGTTGTCCGTTTTCCAATCCGGCGCTCCTATCTTCCCCGGTGCACCCTTCTAGTTTTCTTTCGTGTGCGTGTGTCAAACTTTCTCGGAATGGACCGAGGCTTGTCAAGTGGTCTTAATATACCACCCGGAGACTACCGGTCAAGTTTCGTTCCATTCGGAGGTCGTTTGGTACTCCAACGGTTAACCGGGCCTCCCCAATGTCCATTTGAGTGTCCAGCAAAAACCCCCTCCAAAACCAGCCCAAAGCCCACCAAACTCTCTTCCATGCTCTAGGTCGTTCGATCACGATCGTGTGGGCGAAAACCGCACCTCATTTGGAGTCTCCTAGCTCCCTCTACCTATAAATGAGTGGGCATCCCGAAAAACGAAATCTCAGACGAAACCCTAACCCTCTCCCTCCGCGCCGCGCCGGACGCGTCCGCCCGCGCCGGACACGTCCGCCGCGCCGCCCGGCCAACCCGCGAGCGCCACGTGGCCGCCTCCGGCCTCGCCCCGCCGCCGGCCCGCGGGGCCCGACTCCGGCCCCCGCGGCCCACGCCCGCCGCCGCGCGCCTGCCCCGCCGCCGCGCGCCGCCTCCGCCGCGCGCCTGCCCCGCCGCCGGGCGCCGCCGCCGCC